>NW_020947062.1:253109-300495 GCF_900497805.2 Vombatus ursinus | reverse complement strand
GGGTACTGGCGCACGACTGGCAGAGGGTCAGCGAGCGGCCCGTATAAAGAAGGGCACTAGTATTTGGGGGGGAAATCAGGAAAGGCTCCATGAAGAAGGTGGTTCTGAAGGATTCTGTGAGGGATTTCAGGGGAGGAAGAGATCACTTTGAGATATTCTTTTAAGGGCATGGGTATCCTTGGGTTTACAACCTTGATTTTATTCTCTATTCCTCACTTCACATATCCAATAAGTTGTTCAATCTCATAAAAATTAAATTCTTATTGATATATTTTGTTTTTATATCACCATTGTACCTTTTCCTCCATCACCTCCCAGAGAGCCATGCCTTATGAATGAATGTATGAACGAATGAATGATTGCAAAAGAACCTGTTAAATACCTACTATGCGAGACAGTCCTTGCCCTCAGGTTTCATTTTAGTAGGGGAAGACACCACATAAAGAGGAACTAGAAGTAAAATTTTGGGTCTGGTGGTGAGAAGGCACAAATATTTAGTGATGTAGATTGGGGATGGCTAGGAAGTGAGTAGTAAGCCAGACAGGACTAAATAGGCCAAGAAGACTTGGATTCAAATCCTGCCTCAGATACATAATAATGGTATGACCCTGGGCAGGTCACTTATGTCTCAGTTTCCTCCTCTGTAAAATAAAGATGATATCACCTTCCAGGTGTTATAAAATAAAGATAATAAAAGGTTGTTGTGAAAGTAAAATGAGATATTTGTAAGTGCTTTGCGAACCCAGAAGTGCTATATAAATGTTAGATATCTTATTCTTACTCTATTCATCTTTATTTTGTCCTTTTTAATTTCTATTTTTGTGGATGTTTCATAACATGTATAATTATTAGTATAGTAATACTTGCATATAATTTATCTAGGTAAATATACATCTACTGGTAGTGTATGATAAAACTTTTTTACAGATAGTAGTACATGATCAAAAAAGTTTGGAGACCATTGCTTTATGGGATAAAGGAGCACAGTGGTAGATTGCTTTGATTCTGTTGTTTTCTATGGTGTTCTTCTTCACTCAGGCAGCTAGGAGTCGCAGTAGATAGAGTCCTGGGCATGGAGTAAGGAAGATCTGAGTTCAAATCCATTTTCATACATTTACTAACTGTGTGACCATGGGCAAGTCATTTAACCTCTATTTGCCTCCATTTCCTCAGCTAAAATGGGGATAATAACACCACCTACCGCTTAGGGTTATTGTGAGGATCAAATAAGATAATATTTGTAAAACTCTTCAGTGCCTGGCACATAGAAATTGCTATATAAATGTTTATTTCCTTCCCAGGTCTCCCTCGCTTGCCTTCCTTCTACCCTCATCATTAATAGATGTAACTCAGTTTAGTTGGGTTCATACAGAACCTTTCACATACCTACCTTAACTCAATTCTGTTTCATTCACTTACAAAATTGAATAGATTGTTGCATGTTTACATCATTCATCCATTTATTCTTTACATGTAAAACTGATTTTATTTCTACATTGAAACACAATTTCTGATCTTTTGAAAGACGTAATACTTTATATTACAACATCAATACAACTCATAATCACAACTTTCTCTTCTCTTCCCCTTTACAGACACACTTGTATCAGATGTGTGACAGTTTGAATAACTGCCTCTGCTATGTGGCTCTGGGGCCAAGGGCTAGTCACCCTGTGACATTGTTTGAAATGGCAAGAGAGGAAGCAGATGCCTCTCAAACTGCTCAGGAGATATTTATAGAACCATCCCACTGCTGGTTCATCTGTGCTCTTTTAATGAAATGCTCTACAAATAACCTCACTTTCTTTCTTTCTGCCTTTCCCTTCACTTGGCAATATATACGTGTTGGCCTATGTACATCATGGCAATATATACATTTTAATACTGTATTGGTGATACTTCTCATTTCTACCTGAAGTATGTGAAAGCACTTTTCTTTACAAAATGATATATAAATGCCAGCTATTATTATCATTGTTATTATTTCTTCTCCAGCTACTAGGGCAGGTGGGCAGTAAAGGACATCAAAAGAAAAATGATTATATCTTAAAGCAATTATACCTTTGTGATTCATGATTAAATTTTGTAAATATGTGGACCTATCGAAGACTACTTATCATTCAAGGCTCAGCTCAAATCCCATCCCCAATTGCCCCTGTCCAAATTGACTTCTTCCCCCTCTGAAATCCTCCAACATTTTTATTTCTAACACTCTTCTATCCCTTAGCAGTATAACCTTGAGTAAGTTAATCTACTGTCTGGGACACTAGTTTCCCTATCTGTAAAATGAGGTTTTGGCTTAAACTAGTTCATCTCTAGAACTCCTTTCAGCTCTAATATCCCATGTTCTAAGTCTCCTTCCTACTTAAGCATTCTGTAATCTGAAATTCCATGATGCTAAGGTTCCTTCCATCTCTAACATGCTGTGGCATTATGATGTGGTCTTTTGTATTGTTGCT
Organism: Vombatus ursinus; assembly: GCF_900497805.2. NCBI lineage: Eukaryota > Metazoa > Chordata > Mammalia > Diprotodontia > Vombatidae > Vombatus > Vombatus ursinus. The sequence continues at coordinate 298,036 of NW_020947062.1, read as the reverse complement.
TTTTATAGTGATTTCATTTCTCACATGTGTGTCTTAAGATCCTTGAAGGCAAGGACTATTTCTACTTTTCTTGTATCTCTTTTCCAACAGCCCCCTTACTCACCCAGAAACCACCACAAGAGTCTTTATTAGGCACTGTACCTATTGAAGATATAATGAATCTGATAAGATAAATTAGGGACAAGCTTGGCTACCGTGTCAACTTCCAAGGCTCACCTCAGGCAATGGTGACTTTGCCTATACCTATATGCCTTATCATATTTTAACCTGAAGTATAGTTGTTTAGTCATGTCCCTTAGTATTGTAAGCTCCAAGAAGACAGATGGTGTCTTGAAATTCATATTTGAAGCACCTGTAGGGCTTAGCACAGAGCTCTTTGTTGAGACAAACTGAAGTTTTAGAAGTTATTTCTGTAGTGGGTATTAATCCATGATAACTACACAATGCCCCTACCCTTAGGTACCTTTCACAAAGATTTGAAGACCTGCAATATTTTCAATATTTCACTTCCATGAGAGGCTACATGGTGTGGTGAATAGGGCTCTGGACTTGGAGCCAGGAAAACCTGGGTTCAGATTCTACCTCAAGACACATACTAGTTTTATGACTTTGGGCATGAACTTTTCCATGCCTCAATTTCCTAACCTGTAAAACAAGTATATTGGACTCCTAAGACCCCTTCCAGCTCTGACTCCATGATCCTTTGCTATTACATCCACAATTATTGCTCAACTGAATTCATCCATCACTGGCATCTAGTAATGTCTGACTTTGTTTTTAGCACATTTCACTTTTCTGTGTACTTCCCCATTAGTTTCATGTAATCTTGACACCAACTATTTCACAAATGAGCAAGGTGGAACCACAGAAAGGTCGAGTGATTTGCCTAAAGTTATGCTAGTTCCATCTGCTAGTTGTAATTCAGAGACCAATATCCAGGAACTCTATTCTTTCCAGTACCACACATAACTTTACGTTTTGATTTTCTTTGTGGGGGGGGGATGGAGCTGAGGTGAGAATGAGGTGAGATTGGTAACTTTTTTGGTGTGGGGAATGCCTGATGTAGGAATACCTCTTAGAGTTCCCTGATGTAATTTAGCAGCTGATATGTTCTACCAAGGCCTCGATAACTTCTTTTTCTTTGAGAGTTGCTTGGACCCTGAGAAGTTAGGTGAATGGTCCAAGGTTGTACAGCCAGTGTGTGTCAGAGGTTGGACTTGAGCCCAGGTTTGCCTAACTCTAAGATTGGCCTTTTAGCCCCAATTTAATCATGCCTCTTTCTACTTTCACATTACCCTAGAAGGTCACATGCATTTCTCTCATCTTCTCAACTGTTGCTCAAGGGCAAGCGGCAGTGCAGGTCTCATAGTAGACAAGCATGAAATACTTGTTGAATTGGTTTAGATTCTCTTTCTTGCACTGAAACGTGGCTTACTTCTTTGAATTATTCATCTGAATATACAGAAGGTGGAGGGAGTTAAATAGTGCTGCTTGTCTTTTATCCCTAAACAACTTCCTTACTAAACTTGGAGGTGAGTATTCATTAGTCAGGGATTCCATCCTTAGAAAACCTCAGGAAAAACAATTTGGCCAACTCCAAATTGGGCAGTGACTGCTCTGTCCCTGGAAGGCAGGAGAGCTCCCAGGCCCAGCATTTCTTCTGAGGATCCAAGATGTCATACAGAGGCAGTGTAGAGGAGGGGTTAGGTGGATGCAAAGTTGGGTGATCAGTTACTACTCCCCTCCCTTCACTGCTCTGCATCTCCAGAAAAGTGAAAGCTTTTCGACTGGCCCCTGGTGTGGTCTGACCCCCAACTGTAGCTGGCACATATTAAGAATGGCTCTGAACATATGTTCGGCCATAGTTTTACAGTCTTTTAAAAATAAAATAGAACAAATTACTGACTACCCTCTCGATATCTATGCAGTTTGTTTATCTGTCGGTCCATTGATATGGAGGTCTTCAAAGTGCTCATCGAATTTTCTGTTTGGATTGAGTCTGATTGACACCACCCAATCTTGAACCATCCTTTGTAAACCTCCTTGGATTTCTTCCGGAACCTTTTTCCCACAAAAACATACACAAGAGGGTTCAGGAAGCTGTTGCTATAACCAATATACGTTCCTACCTGTGTAAGCACATCAATAATAATTTCAGCCTGACAACCCGAGATGATGTTTAGCCGAAAGAGGGTATCCATCAGTGTGCTGACCTGGAAAGGGAGCCAGCAGATGATGAAGAGCAGAAGAACCACCTGGACGAGGATGGCAGCCTTCTTCTCTGTCTGGATCTCCTTGAACTTTTGCATTTCATTGTTCTGCAGAACATGGATGATTTTCACAGAGCAGAAGGAAATGATGCACAGAGGCAGCACAAAGCCTACAATGTTCAGGAGAATATTGGTGAAGATGACCCAGTTGGGTGATGGGTAGACAAAGCGACAAACAGTGACATTGTGGCCCTCCTCATCATAGTCCTTTAGTGTACGGAAAGCCACCACAGGGGAGCTCACTATCATTGTGAAAAACCATATGATGAAACTGTAGCATTTGGCATGACAGGTCCCTCGCATTCGGCCCACAGACATGGTTTTCACCAGAGCCAAGTATCGATCAACACTGACCGCCATCAAGAAAAAAATGCTGCAATACAAGTTCATGTACATAAAAGAGTTCACAGCTTTACAGAGCACCTCCCCAAAGGGCCAGTGATAGTTGTTGGCAATGGCAATAGCCCAGAAAGGGAGGCAAAAGCCTAAAATGAGGTCAGCAGCAGCTAAGTTCCCCAGGTAAATTTCAGGCACTGTGCAACTACTTTTATGTAAACAGAACACACTCAGGACGAACATGTTTTCGACTGTGACCAACACAAAGATGATCCAGAGGAATGGGGTCTGTATTATGTTGAACCAATTCCAAAATTCAGCAAAAGAACACTGGATGCTCTCAGTCTCATTGAATAATGATTCATTAATTCCAGGTTGAAGGACTCCTTGTGTGCTGTTGATCATTTTAGCACTGAAAGAAAGTAGGGAAATGGTCATTGCACCTCAGTCAGTGATAAGTCAAAGAAAAAAATGTTATGCTTTTTTCAAAGTATCCCATGGATCATTGGGATAATCAATTTAATTCAATACAACTCAACAGACCCAACTCCTCTTAATTCTAGTGCTTTCCTTCTATTAACTACTTCCTTTTTATCTTGTATTTGTTTGTTTTGTATATATTTGTTTGCATTTTGGCTTCCCCATTAGATTGTAAGCTCCTTGAGGGCAGGGATTGTCTAGCTTCATTTTGTATCCCCAGTATTTAGCACAATGTCTGGCACAAGCCATCCTGTCATTATTACAGATCTTCTTCCAAGAGAAAATGTTTCTGTCTTAGGACACATCTGAAGTTCTTTGGACACGATCTTTAGTTAAGGGGTTTCCTCTGTCTTGTCTGGAAATAAAATATCCTTGATATGGCATGGAATCCAAGAGGGAACAATAAAACACTTTATGCATAGAAATAACTAATGTGTGTAGGGTGAGAATTTTCTCAGTAACAAAAAAAGTGTTCCCTGACCTCCTGGATCCTACAGACTGATAAGGTGACAAGACACAAACAGATAAATATAACATACAACAGTATGGGGTCAACATGTTAAAGAATTGCAAAGTAAAGGGCTTTTTGAGATCCAAGAAGGGAAGGGAAGGAAGAGAAGGGATTATGGATAGGATAGATCAGGTTGGTTATATAGAGGATGCAATATTTTAGTTGGGCTTTCAGAATTGATAGGTATTCAATAGATGAAAGGGAGAGAAGGCATTCATTGCGTAGGGAATAATATGAGAAAAGGCATGCAGGTGGGAAAGGACAAGGCATGTTTGGTAGACAGTCATCTGCTTTGGAGGGAGGAACATTTTGAGGGAAGTGGAGTGACATCAAACTCGAAAGGACTAAGGTAATACCTCCTACTAAGGGATTAAGGTGATGCCTCCACAGTCTGTGGAGTACAGACTTGAGAGGTAAAGAAGTTCAGAATCATTATCTGCATCTAAGTCTGTCTTGGCAAAGGGGAGATGATGACTGGCTTTTGGAAAAGGATTCATATCAGGCCAAATGTATCCTTTTTTATTGTTTTGCTTTTGTTTTTTTCCCCTTTCATCACACTCAGGTTCAGAATTGAGGTAAAGTCCTAGAAGAAATAATATGATATAGTAGAAAGTACACTGATTTCAGAATGAGGGAATTTGGGTTTGAATCTTTGCTCTATTTTTTATTATGTATGTGTCATTGTTAAATCATCAATTTCTCTGGGCTTGAGTTGTCTCATCTGGAAAATGAAGTGTTGTATTGGGTGATCTCTGAGCTCCCTTTTAGCTCTTAAGCTTACGATCCTACAATCTCTGAAAACAGGAGGGTAACCAACATTCAAATTTCATCAGCATCCTCCACGAGGCTGAGATCTGCTTAGTGCCTGGCTGTATTAAAGGAGGGAATGATGGGAAAATAAGTTACATGGAACAAATGGAAGCAGCTGATAAAATAATCATATCTCAAGAGATGCTCCATTACAACCCACAAGACATCCTGTCATTATCACAGGTCTTCCTCCAAGAGAAAATGTTTCTCTTTTAGGATACATCTGAAGTTCTTTGGGCACGATCTTTAGTTAAGGGGTTTCCTCTGTCTTGTCTAGAAATAAAATATCCTTGATATGGCATGGAATCCAAGAGGGTACAATAAAACACTTTATGCATAGAAATAACTAATGTGTGTAGGGTGAGAATTCTCTCAGTAACAAAAGTTGGAAGAAAATCTGTGCAGAGTAACAGATGCAACCTGCTGTGCTTTCTTTATTTTCCTCAATGTAGTTCTCCTAGGAGACCCAGGCAGGAGTGATAGCATGACAGTCTATGGTGCAAAAACAAAAGCGCTGGTCTGAAGGATTGAGCAATTGCTCCTGGGACCTCTTTCTTGAAAAGGAAATACTCTTCAAAGCCTCGGAAAGATCTGGGCTCTGGGTCTTAGTCCCAGCTCAGGAACTAACTCGTTGTATGATCATAGACAAGTAACCTTTCCTTTCTGTTCTCAGTTGCCTCCCATGTTAAATAAGCAAATTGAAGTCTGTTAGGTTTTGTCATAATACAAGGAAAACCTTCCTAATAAGCAGAGTTGTTCCAAAGTGCTTTTTTCAGAGCAATCCTGTGAGGTAGATAATGCAAATACATTATTTTCCTTTTCAAGATGGGGACAATGAGTCTCAGAGGAGTTAAATGACTTGACTGAGGTCAAATAGCTAATAAGTATGAGAACTGGAATTTGAATTTAGGTTGTCTGACTCCAGGTCTGTCACTCTGGCCTTCTATTATTTTGCCGGGGTAAGAAGAAGAAAGAGCAATAACCTACCACTTTAGGAAAAAATGATATAATAGCACAGCAGGAACTGGCCAGACCTGTCTTACTTTGGATAGGTCTGATAACAAATTAAGGTAATTTTCCCTTTTTTTCTCCATTTCTTCCCATTTCCTATGAGTAGCTACTTCTGGGTCCCGCCCAGTCTGTGGCTTTGCTGTAGACTGGCCCAACAATGGGTACTAGGAGTCCTTTGTGGTGGCTCCCCTTCTGTCCCTAGATACTAGATTTTAGTTGCACCTGATTCAGTTTCTGAGCCTTAGGAAAACCATTGCAACTGCCTAGGATTTGGAAGGCTTTTGGGTCTAGAAGCAGCATGATGAAAAGAATATTAAATTGGAAGTCAGAAGGCCTAGGTTCTAGATGAAGTTTTTCATGAAAGGTGTGACTTTGGTTAAGTCACTTCCCTTCCTTGGGTCTCAATTTTCTCCTCTAAAATGAAGAGGTAGGTAGGACTAGATGACCTCTAAATTATTATTATTTATTATCTTTTATTAGGACTAGATGGCTTCTAAGCTATAATGATAATAATACAATAATCTTTATCTTTTTCTACAATACTGGCATGTTTTTCTCCATTTTCCTCATCTCAAAGTCTATAAGGAATTTCTTAGAGTTCTATTTATATAGTCAGATGTGACATTTCAGAAAAACTATCATTAGTGAATAAACTTTATTAAGTCCCTAATACATACAAGGCATTATGCTAGAAGCTGGGGATATAGAGATGAAAAATGATAATCTCTTCCCTTTAGGAAGTTATAGTAAACTAGGGAGGATATCACTTAATTTTGATCACCATAGTTTACTCATCTTGAGGAAGGTTCAAATTTTGATAGATGGAGATAATGAGTGGTACACATCAGGTGGAGTTAGGGGGACTTTCAGGCAGGGTGGGATATTAGTAAAGGGATAGTGCTGGGAAAGGATGAAGTCTAGTAGGAAAAGACTGGAAAAATAATGGAAGGCCTTGAATAGCAGGCTGAAACTGGGATTTATTCAGTAGGCAAAGGAGAATGATATCAGAGATGTACTTGAGCAAGATAAGTCTGGTGACCTGTAGGTTGTGTCCCAGGGGAAGAGAATGGAAGCAGAGGCTTAGTTAAGAGGTTATTACTGTAATCCAGACTTGAGGTGATCAAAAGTCTGTAGTAGGGCAGGGGTGCCAGGAGCCAAAAGGAATGGAGATTCTGAAAGAAGTTGAAGGGTTAGTAATTATTGAATTTGGGAAGCAAGAAAGTGATCAGTTTCTAAACCTGAGGTACCATTGAAAGAAATAGGAGAAACCGTTTTTTTTAGGGGGCAGGACAGAGTTAAAAACTGGTCTTAATTTCCACTCATCATGGGACAGTGAAATTCAAGACATGATGTCAAGGGAAATAGAGGAAGGGACCTGGCCAAAACTAAGGGAACAACAGCAAGAAGTTGAAATTATCCTCCACAAAAGCCACGACAGATACCAGGAGTTCTTCTTTTACAAGAGAACCATAAACCTCATTCTCCATTGTCCCAGACTACCAGGAATGCCCCTACCCACCCCAGTCTTGTAGCCAAGGCATACATTTTTAACCAAATCCCTTTCTTCAGTCCAAACACAACTAACTATATAGTATACTTTAATTTGACAGTCCTATAGGGGTTGAAAAGGGAAATTTAGAGGGCTGAGAAACCAACATAATAAGAAAGCAAGTTATGGTTCTGCCCCTGTGGCTGTGGACTGACAAAAATTCAACTTGTGTCCTCATAGAAAAGAAGAATTCTACAGTGGACGATGGTCTGAGTAACAGTGATATTCTCAGCTTAGGGAAATAGCAATCTATTTTGCTAAGGTGCTAAGGTGGGTAGGAAAAACCATTGGTCCCCTTTTAGTCCTAGGAAATGATTGTGTTCACCTTGTTATGGTGTTTTATTGTATGCTATATGTATGTGTATATATATATACACACACACACATAGGTATATGTATATATATATGTTCATGTATGTATATATATGTATATGTGTGTGTATATATATAGGTAGATGTGGTCATCTACATAAAAATAACTGAACTCAGGAGATCTTCAAAGGAGATAGTGTAGAGGTAAAAGAAAAGATGACTGAGGACAGAGACTTTGGGGACAGATATAATTAGTTAGAAAACCAGAAGAGAAGAGAGTATACAGTGTCAAATGCTTCAGAGATGTCAAGCAGAATGAGAACTAAGAAAAGTTCATTTGATTTGGCCTTTTAGAGATCACTAGTAACTTTAGAGAGACCAGTTTCCATTGAATAATGAGAATGATAGCCAGATTGCAGCAGGTTTAGACAATAAGAAGTTAAATCACCTAGTGATGACAGCGTTTTTCACGATGTTAAGCTGACAGGAGGAAAAACGATATAGAAAATAGCTAGCAGGGATCTTAGGATCATCAGTTTTTTTTTTTAAAGATTGGGGAAGATGTGGGGTATTTGTAAGCAGCAGAGAAGGAGTCAGTACGTGGAGACTGAAGATTGGAGGGAGCATAGAGATGGGTGGGTGGGCAGGATGATTTGCTGGAAAAGGTGGGGGAGGATGGATTTAAAGATTTCTATAGAAGAGTTGACCCTGGCCAGAAGGATTACTTCTTCATCCAAGACAAAACTGAAGGAGGAGATAGTGGGGGAAACAGTTGGGCATTGTGAAATGAGGAGAGCAAAAGAGGCAGCTTTTTGCATATGATTTCAATTTTTTCCAAGTATAAAAGGAAGTTGTCTGCTGAGAGGGTGCATGTAGGGGGTGCCTTTTGAAGCCCGAGGAGAAAAAAGGTTTGGAACAGCCACTGTGCTGAGTGTGATAGAGAAGCAATTAAAAAATAGAAGCATTGCATTACTGTCAAGAGGGCCCAATTGAGAATAGATAACACAAATTTGTAATGGACCCATTAGGCACGGTTTTATGATTTCCTTTAGGCCCATTCAGCTGCAAGTGAATATGAGTGACAGAGACAGAAGAAAGGAATAATATATTTTAAAGCTCTGAACTCCTAGCACAATTCTGTGATCTTAAGGATCTTTCTAGTTTTAACATTGAAGAAAGGGTGCTAGTTTTGGCATTAGGAGACCTATTTCAAATGAGATCCATTAAAGTGGCTCTGCAACTTTCTAGCTTTGTGAGGTTGGACAAATGATTTAACTAACCCCTTTGAACCTTAGTTTCCTAATCTATAAAACTGGATAATAATATTTCCATTAGTTGTTTCATATAATTGTGAAGAAAGTGCTTTGTAAGCCTAACAACTGTAGGAATATAAATTCTTACGTTCTATGATTTTAAATTTTCTTATAGCTGTAGCATTCTATATACTAAGATCTCTTTCAGTACTGATATACAGGAATTAAGAGATTAATGACTCTCTCGTATATGATGAGCGAAAAGGAAAGCATGACACTGCTTTAGGAAAATAGAAATCTCTTAAAGTAATTAGAAAGAAGAGGACAACAAAGACACACATGGCCCAAGGAATTTGGATGGATCAGAATGAGAAATGCCTAGCTTGGAAAACAGGAAATGAAATGAAGTATATTTAATTAGAACATGTTATCCTGAAATCATGAGCAAGGCTGAGGTACATATTTGTAATTTGTCAGTAGATGCACCATTCCTTTCCCTGATGGCTTTAAAAAAAGAAGAAGAAGAAGAAGAAGGAAAAGGAAAAGAAAAAGAAAAAGAAAAAATCATAACAATTACTGTGTATTTCTATCAGGTGACTCTGGGCCCTAAAAACAGCATAGATTTACCTAGCATGCTCAGCTTCCCTTGGTTCCTTCAGTGACAGCTAGATTTTAATCACTGGTTAAAGGTTACAAACAAAATAGAAAGTTCCAAGGCAAAGGTTCAGGCTTTTCTTTAGTAAGTTCTTTTGATTTTTTCCCACCTCTCTATCCAAGGAATGGAGCTATTTCAGAAGCTTACTTACTTTCCTGAGAGGCAGCATGATGTGGTAGAAAGGAGACCATGGCTTCAAAAATAATTTTACTTTCTTTTTGTTAATATTTGTTTTCTTAAAATTTTGAATTCCAAATTCCCTCCCTCCTTCCTACTTGATAAGGAAAAAAATTGATATAGTTTATATAAATGTGAAATCATGCAAAACATATTTCCATATTAGCTATGTTGTAAAACAAAACAGACCAAAAAAAAAACCCCAAGAAAAATAAAGTTAGAAAAAATATGCTTTCTTCTGCATTCAGACTCCATCATTTCTTTCTCTGGAGGTGAATAGCGTTTTTCATCATAAGTCCTTTGGAATTGTCTTGGATCATTGTTTAAATAAGAATAACTAAGTCATTGACAATATTGTACAATCATTATTGTGCATTGTATCAATACATTGTATTGATCATTATACAGTATTATTGTTGTGCACAGTGTTTTCCTGGTTTTGCTCACTTCACTTTGCATCAGTTCATATAGGTCTTCCCAGGTTTTTCTGAAACCATCCTACTTGTCATTTCTTATGGCACAATAATTCCATCACAATCATATACCACAACTTGTTCAACCATTCCCAATAGATGGTTATCCTCTCAATTTCCATTTTTTTTAGGCAATTGGGGTTAAGTAACTTGCCCAGGGTCACACAGCTAGTAAGTGTCAAGTGTTCGGTCTGAGGCCGGATTTGACCTCAGGTCCTCCTGACTTCAGGGCAGGTGCTCTATCTGCTGAGCCACCTAGCTGCCCCTCAATTTCCAATTTTTTGCCAACACAAAAAGAGCTCCTAGAAATATTTGTGTATATATAAGGCTTTTTCCTTTTCCTCTGATCTCTTTGGGATATAGTTATAGTAGTGGTATTGCTGGGTCAAAGAGTATGCACAGCTTTATAGGTATTTGGGCATAGTTCCAAATTGCTCTCCAGAATGGTTGGAGTAGTTCATAACTTCACCAAGAGTGCTTTAGTGACTAAGTTTTTCCACATCCCCTCCAAAATTTGTCATTTTGCTTTTCTGTCATATTAGCCAATCTGATAGGTGCTAGGTGGTACCTCAGAGTTGTTTTAATTTGCAGTTCTCTAATCAATAGTGATTTAGAGCATTTTTCTCCATGTGATATAGATAGCTTTGATTTCTTCTTCTGACAACTGTCTGCTCATATCCTTTGACCATTTATCAATTGCGGAATGGCTTGTATTCTTATAGATTTGTCTCAGTTTTCTATGTATTTGAGAAATGAGGCCTTTATCAGAGAAATTTGTTGTAAAATCTCCCTTCCCCCTTCCCATTTTCCCCTTTGCCCTTCCCCCTTCATTCTAATCTTGGCTTCATTGGTTTTGTTTGTGCAAACCCTTTTTAATTTAGTGTAATCAAAATTATCTGTTTTATAATCCATAATGCTCTCTATCTTCTTTTTGGTCACAAATTCTTCTCTTATCCATAGATCTGACAGGTAAAATTTTCCATGGTCCCCTAATTTGTTTATGTTACCCTTTATGTCTAAATCATGTACCCATTTTAACTTTATCATGGGAAACAGTGTGAGATGTTGGCCAAACTGTTTTCTAATTTTCCCAGCAATTTTTGTCAAATATTGAACTCTTGTACAAAAAGCTGGGTTTATCAAACATTAGATTACTATGGCCATTTACTACAACGTATTATATATTTAATCTACTCCACTGGTCTATCACTCTCTTTCTTGGCCAATACCAGATTGTTTTGATGATTATTGCTCTGTAATTCAGTTTGAGATCTGGTGCTGCTAGGCCACCTTTCTTTACATTTTTTTTATTCCCTGGATATTCTTGACCTTTTGCTCTTCCAGATGAATTTTGTTATCATTTTTTCTAGCTCTACAAAATGTTTTTGGCAGTTTGATTGGTATGGCACTGAATATATAATTTTAGGTAAAATTGTCTTTTTTATTGTATTGGTTCAGCCTAATCACGAGCAATTAAAATTTCTTGAATTGTTTAGATCTGTCTTTATTTGTGTGAAAAATGTTTTGTAATTGTGATAATATAATCCTTGGATTTGTCTTGGCAGGTAGACTCCCAAGTATTTTATAATGTCTGCAATTATTTTAATTGGAATTTCTCTTTCTATTTCTTCCTGCTGAATTTTATTGGTAATATACAGAAATGCTGATGATTTGCATTGGTTTACTTTATATCCTGCAACTTTGCTGAAGTTGTAAATTATTTCAACTAGTTTTTTAGTTGATTCTCTATGATTTTCTAAGTATATCATCAGCAAATAGTGATAGTTTTATTTCCTCATTGCCTAATATGATTTCTTTAATTCTTTTTCTTCTCTTATTACTATAGCAAGCATTTTTAGCACAATATTGAATAATAGTGGTAATAATGGGCAACCTTGCTTCATTCCTGATCTTTTTGGGAAGGTTTTTAATTTTTCCCTGTTAGAGATTATGTTTGCTGATGTGTTTAGATAGATGCTACTTATTTTAAGGAAAATTCCATTTATTCCTATGCTTTCTATTGTTTTTAAAGGAATGAGTGTTACATTTTGTCAAAAGCTTTTCCTGCACTATTGAGATAATCATATGATTTTTGATGATTTTATTATTGATACAGTCAATTATGCTGATAATTTTCCAATATTGAACCAACTTTGCATTCATGGTACAAATTAACCTGGTTAGATAAATCTAACCACAACATAAACAAGAAAGAAGTTAAAGAGGTAAATAGAATTTTAGAAAAGTTAGATATGATAGACCTATGGAGAAAATTTAATGGGAATAGAAAAGGAAAACCTTTTTCTCAACTATACATGGCACCTACACAAAAAAACTGATCATGAATTGGGGCATTAAAAACCTTACAACCAACTGCAAAAAAGCATAAATATTAAATGCACCCTTTTCAGACCATAACACAATAAAAATTCCATTCAACATAGATTCACCTGGAAACTAAATAATCTAACTTAACTGCCATTTTTCTATTAATAATCTAATTTTCTATGATTTTTCATTTAGACTCCACAGTTCTTTCTCTGGATGTGGATAGCATTTTAATTAGGTCTATTTTTGCTTTTGCTTTGTCTATCTACCTGGTCATAGTGTATGATCTTTGTGATATATTGCTATACTCTCCTTTCCAGTATTTCATTTAATTTTTTAAATCAGTATTTTAGTTTTCTTTCTCTGTTTTAGCTCTTCCTGGCTTAGGCATCAGCACCATATTTGTGTCATAAAAGGAATTTGTTAGGACTCCTTCTTTGTCTATTTTCCCAGATAGTTTATATAATATTGGAATTAACTGTTCTTTAACTGTTTGGTAGAACTCATTTGTGAATCCAGCTGGTCCTAGGATTTTTTCTTAGGGAGTTAATAAATAGCTTGTTCAATTTCCTTTTCTAAGATAGGGTTTTTTAAGTATTCTATTTACTGTTCTGTAAATCTGGGCAATTTATATTTTTGTAAATGTTAATCCATTTCACTTAAGACTATTAAATTTATTGGCATATAATTGGGCAAAATAACTCCTAATAATTGCTTTAATTTCATCTTCATTGGTGTTGAATTCACCCTTTTCATTTTTGATACTGGTAATTTAATTTAATTTTTTCTTTTTAAAAATCAAATTAACCAATGGGTTTTCTATTTTATTGTTTTTATCCCCATAAAACCAGCTCTTAATTTTGTTTATTAGTTCAATAGTTTTCTTTCAATTTTATTAATCTCTCCTTTGCTTTTCAGGATTTCCAATTTGGTGTTTAATTGGAGCTTTTTGATTTGTTCTTTTTCTAGTTATTTTAACTGTATGCCCAGTTCATTGATATAAGCATTTAGAGATATAAATTTTCCCCTAAGTACTGCTTTTACTACATCCCATAAATTTTGGTATGCCACCTCATCATTCTTTTTAATGAAATTATTGATTGTTTCTATGATTTCTTCTTTGATCCACTCATTCTTTAGGGTTAGATTATTTAGTTTCCAGGTGAATCTATGTTGAATGGAATTTTTATTGTGTTATGGTCTGAAAAGGGTGCATTTAATATTTATGCTTTTTTGCAGTTGGTTGTAAGGTTTTTAATGCCCCAATTCATGATCAGTTTTTTTGTGTAGGTGCCATGTATAGTTGAGAAAAAGGTTTTCCTTTTCTATTCCCATTAAATTTTCTCCATAGGTCTATCATATCTAACTTTTCTAAAATTCTATTTACCTCTTTAACTTCTTTCTTGTTTATGTTGTGGTTAGATTTATCTAGCTCTGAGAGGGGAAAGTTGAGCTCCCCTACTAGTATAGTTTTACTGTCTTTTTCCTCCTGTGACATTTAACTTTTACTTTAGGAATCTGGATGCTATGCCATTTGGTGAATATATACTTAATATTGATATTGCTTCACTGTCAATGGTACCTTTTAGCAAAATGCAGTTTCCTTGTTTACCTATTTTTATTAGGTCTATTTTTAATCAATTAATCAATTAATTTATTATTAGTTTTCAACATTTACTTTGATAAGATTTTGAGTTCTAAATCCCCTCCCTTCTCTTCCCCAAGACGGCATGCAATCTGACATAGGCTATATATGTACAATTATATTATACACATTTCCACATTAGTTATGTTGTGAAAGAAGGATCAGAACAAAAGGAAAAAAACCATGAGGAAGAAAAAAAAGAGAAAATAGTATGCTTTGATCTGCATTTAGACTCCACAGTTCTTTCTCTGGATGTGGATAGCATTTTAATTAGGTCTATTTTTGCTTTTGCTTTGTCTATGGTCATAATTACTACCTGGGCTTTTTTTTAACCTCAGCTGAAAGATAATAGATTCTGCTCCAGCCCATTTTTACTTTGTGTGTCCATGTTTATCCTCTCTTTCTTTCTCTCTCTCATCTTTCTTTCTCTCTTCTTTCTCTCCCCTCAAAAGTCTGTTTTGCTTCTGACCACCAATTCCTTTAATCCACTCTCCCTTCTATCATCCTCCCTCCCCTTATTTTATCCCTTTCTCTTCCTGCTTCCATTTAGGGTAAGAGAGATTTCTATATCCAATTGAGTGTATATATTATTCCCTCCTTGAGCCAGTTTTGATCAGAGTAAGGTTCAAAAATTCCTCATCATCCTCCCATGTTCCTCTCAACTATAAAAGCTCTTGCTTTGGCACTTCTTCTATGTGAGATGATTTTTCCCATTCTCCTTTCCCCTTCTCTTTCTGCCTTTTCCAGGTGCATCCCTCATTCTCACCCTTTAATTTTATTTTTAAAAAATCATCCCACCATATTCAACCCATATCCTATCTGTCTGTACATACTCCTTCCAGCTGCCCTAATAATGACAGTATTTAGGAGTTACAAGTATTATCTTCCTATATATGAACATAAACAATTTAACCTTATTAAATCTCTCATAATTTCTCTGTCCTGTTTACCTTTTTATGCTTCTCTTCAGTCCTGTATTTGAAAGTCAAATTTTCTATTCACCTCTAGTCTTTCATCAGGAATGCTCAAAAGTCCTCTGTTTCATTAAATGTACATTCCCCTCCTCCCCCCACAAAGGATTATACTCAGTTTTGTTGGATAACTTATTTTTGGTTGCAATCCTAGATACTTTGCTCTCTGGAATATCATATTCCAAGCCCTATGATGCTTCAATGTGGAAGCTGCTAAATCTTGTGTTATCCTGTCTGTGGTTTCATAATATTTAAATTGTTTCTTTCTGACTGCTTTCAATATTTTCTCCTTGACCTGGAAGTTCTGAAATTTGGCTATAATATTCCTGGGAGTTTTCATTTTGGGATCTCTTTCAAGAGATGATCAGTAGATTCTTTCATTTCTATTTTATCCCCTGGTTTTAGGATATTAGGGCTGTTTTCCTTGATAATTCCTTGAAATATGATGTCTAGGTTTTTCTTTTTTTTAATCATGACTTTTAAGTAGTCCAGTAATCCTTAAATTATCTCTCCTGGATCTATTTTCCAGGTCAGTAGTTTTTCCAATTAGATCACATTTTCTTCTATTTTTTTTATTATTTTGACTTTATTTTATTGTTTCTTGATGTCTCATGGAGTCATTAGCTTCCACTTGCCCAACTCTAATTTTTAAGGAATTATTTTCTTTAGTGAACTTTTGTACCTCTTTTTCTATTTGGTCAATTCTGCTTTTTAAGGAGTTCTCCTAAGTTGATTTTTGTGCCCCTTTTACTATTTGATCAGTTCCATTTTTTAAGGTGTTATTTTCTTCAGTATTTTTTGTGCCTCATTTACCAAGCTATTGACTCTCTTTTCATGATTTTCTTGCACTGTTCTCATTTATTTTCTTAATTTTCACTCTAACTCTTTGAGGTAAAGAAAAATTTGGATCTCTTCTAGGAATTCTTGTTATGCTTATGTCCAATTCACATCATATTTTGATGCTTTGCTTGTAGCTGCTTTGACAGCATTGTTATCTTCTGAGTTTGTGCCTTGATCTTTCTTGTCACCATAGCAACTGTCTATGATGAAGTTCTTTTTTTTTCCCCTTGTTTGCTCATTTCTGCAGCTTATTTCTTGACTTTTAACTTTATGTTAAAGGTATGTTCTGCTCCTGGGGCAGAGGGGGCACCAAACCTAGCTTCAGATTTTTCATGTTGCTATTTTCAGAACTAGTTCTGGGGGATCAGTAAATTTTCAATTCTTCCAAGTTCTAAGAAGAGATATGGTTTCTGCCTTCCTGGCTTGTTCTTTATTCTTTACCCAGGAAGGGACCTTGTTCCCTTGCAGCCACAAGTTCTGACACTCCTCTTGGCTCTGGAACTGTGACCAGTTCCCCTGTTCTTTTGCAGCCACAAGCACTAGTTCTTTTTTCTGTCTTGAAACTGAGACCAGGGCCCTTGCTCCCCTTGTGAGTGATTATAAACACTATTGTCCACCCTGGAACTATGACCAGGGCCCCTGCTCCCCTGCAGCCATAAGCACTAGTATTCCTCTTTACCCTGAAGATGCAATCTGGAATTGCATGCGGGCAATGTAACAGGGTCTGGAACCCAGCATTAGCAAAGGGTCCCTTGTAATCTCTTTCTGACCAATTGTCTGATCCTCTTACCATCTGTGGGCTACTAAGGGCTATGTGGACACATATAGTGAATAAGTACAATGTGAATTGTACTTAGTAGGTAATAAGATCATGTTGCTATTTAGTCATTTCCATCATTCTGACTCTTCATGACCCCATTTGGGGTTTTCTTGCCAAAGACACTGGTATGGTTTGCCATTTTCTTCTCCAGCTCATTTTATAGATTAGAGCTCCCACAGCTGCTGCAGCTGCCATTGCCACCATGCTCCAGGCTTGACCATCATCCATATGAGACAGATTTTTCCTGATGACTTCTATGTTGTTTTGGGCTGGCAACTTGTTTCACCCTGATCTTTTGTTGGTGTTGCCAATCCAGAAATCAATTTGAGACATTACTTTAATGTTGTTTGGATGGGAATTTGGGAGATATCAGTTGAATTCCTGCCTCTTATCTGCCATTTTGGATCTGCCTTTTCCCCCAACTAAAAAAAATACATTTGTAAAACTGGCTTTGGTACTATGGAAGACACAAAATTTAAACATTGACTGCTAGTTCCATTGTGCCCTCAGAGAGCAATTCTATGTGAACCTTGTGCAAGTCTCCTTATCTACTTAAGTCTGTTTGTTTACTTATTTCCCTTTCTAAGAAACTTCATTTCAGAGATGTGACTTGTATCAGACCAATGCCATAGTTATGGGTGACCCACCCCATAAAAGTAAATGTGTGTGTGCGTGTGTGCATGTGTGTATGTGTGTGTGTGTGTGTGTGTATGTGTAACACAGAAAGAAGCCCTTACAGATGCTTTGAAGTGAGAGATCTAGAATCTCAGCAATGCAGATTTGCTTCTAGTGAAACTGCTGCCCTGTTGTGACTCCTTGAGACTACTGAGAGATAGCAGAGGTTTAATTCCTCTACATTCTGCCCCTGTACCCACAATCAACAGATATTTCCTTCACAATTCTTCTATTTTCTTAAGCTCTTCTTCATTCTTGATGTTTTAATAGGAAAGTATGACTGTCATAACTGAATGCGATTTGTGTCTGTTATTAATTGCAGGGGACATTGCAGTGGAAGGGGTCAAGGAATAGCTTGTGCACAGAACTCTACAGGACCTTGTTCTAGAATAGTTAGAGTTTCATCCTGGTTTGAGGTTTCAGACTTATGACTGTGAGAGAACTTTATTAATAACTCTTGGAAATGCCTAAATGGGGGCAACTAGGCAGTTCAGTGGATACAGTGCCAGGCCTGGAGTCAAGAAGACGAGTTCAAATTTGGTTTCAGATACTTACTACCTCTTGGCAAGTGTGACTTCGCATGTCACTTAACCTCATTTGCCTTAGTTTTCTCATCTGCAAAATGAGCTGGAGAAGGAAATGGCAAATCACTCCAATACTGTTGCCAAGAAAACCCTAAATAGGTTCCTGATGGGTCAGGCATGACTGAAATGATTGAACAACAACAACAAAAAAAAACCCCACCTACATACCAGAGGAACTGAACCACATGACCCAAGAACTCTTACTCCAAGTACTTGAGTAATGGGTACACAGACCTGGGTGGTAGAAAGAGGTAGGGGCTTCAGATATATTTCATTGCCCTCCTATTGTCCTTCCTTAGGCTATGTCAAGGCTTCCTGAGCTCTGGTAATGAAAGGTGGAATAAAAGTAAAAACCAATGGAAGGTCACTGACCCATGGAAAGACTTAGAAAGAAACAGTGAATAAAATCACATTGTTAAGGTGGAGGGTAGTGAGGAGAGAGTTTCTCTTCCTTTCATTTAATTTTCCACCTATCCTGTCAACTTTACTAGAGAATACTACTTGCTGGTTATATCTCATAACTTGGTTTTTAGAAATCAAGCTGTCAGAATAGCTTTCAATCTATATACATCTATATAATACACTATGTGTTCATATAGAGATATATGTATATACATACACACATATATGCATATAGGCAGAGACTGGGGTCTATATAAGAGAGATTTGGTGGTGTGGCACCCATTATATTTTATAATACAGTTTCTTTATTATCTCTGTACTTCTCTCAATACCTAGCGATGTGAATTGCAGTAATAGGTAATAAGGTCATGGTCTTATTCAGTTGTTTTCAGTTATGTCTGGGTCTTTGTGACTCCGTTTGGGGTTTTCTTGGTAAAGATACTGGAGTGATTTGTCATTTCCTTCTCCAGCTCATTTTACAGATGAGGACACTAAGACAAATAGGGTTAAGTGACTTACCCAGGATCACGCAGCTTTTAAATGTCTGAAACCAAATTTGAGCTCAGGTATTTTTGACTCTAGTCCTTGCACTCTTCTTCTGTGCCACCTAACTGTGCCATAAGATCATAGGATCATACATTTAGGGCTGTAAGGGGCCTTTGAGGTCATTGCGTACAATCTTCTTATTTTATAAGTACTTCATAGTTATTTGCCAAATGAATAAATGAATGGATTTTGGGACTCATCAATTCATAGCACTTTGAACTTTAAGAAACCTTAAGAGCTCACTCACCTAGTGCAATCCCTCCATTTTATAGATGAGGAAAGTGATATACAAAGAGGAGTAACTTGTCAGATAATAAGTAGAAAGGCTGGAATTCAAACTTAGGTTTTCTGGCTCCAAGTCCAATACTCTTTCTATTATACCACATTGCTGCAGGACCTCAGCTGGAAATCTCTTCCCTACCCCGGCCATAGTCTTGAGTGAGGTGTCTTTGAAAAGCAAATAGACATATGTATACACACATATATATGTATGTATATAATGAGTATACATGCATATATGTACATAGATATATACCGACATAAATATATTTGCATATACAGGTGTGTGTTTTAAAAAATAATCAAACAAAATCTCTTTCTTTTGCTATAGCCAAAGAATTCACCAAGATCCCAGCCTCTTGGTGATGAATCTTTGTATTTACAATAGCTAGACTGATCTTTGGAAAGCAAACCCTAAAATATTTACTGTGGGGGAAAATTGGAGCCATTCTTTTCAACTCAAATAAAGATTTTAAAATTTCTTTTTTTATTCTCAGTATTGTCTTCCCCACGTTTGTTGTCTAACACACATACATATATAAACATATATATATCTATACATATACACACATACACACACTTATTAAGAGTGGGACCTTAGTCTTCACTTAGATTTTTACAAGCCAGTTTGGTAAGGGGGATGGGGAACGAGGAGGAGATTGGCTATATTTGCACAAGTATGGCATTTATGAGATTCCATTAGTGCACAATTTCTGAGTCAGGTGGTCTTGCATTAGAAGGACCACTAAAGATAATATTAGTTGTGAGATTAGTGTGACAAATATACTTAAAATTTGTTCTTGGGTTTTCCCCTTCATTTTTAAAAAATGAAATACTGGAAGCGGCATTCACTTGTATTTTAATTTAATCAAGATCTTGTGCAGGACATACTTTTTAAGTGCTTGAGTTTATTTTATAGCATAAAAAGTAGAAGTGAGTCTTGTCAGGACTAAGTAGAACTTAGGACTCAGATTTTTGCCAGGGCCTGGTACTTTGCCAGGGTCAGGTTAGGGATTTGTGAGTACATTCAGTTAATAACATTAATAAAATATTAGAACAATAGAAGACACACACACAGTAAGGTGGCACAGTGGATAGAGTGCCAGGCCTGGAGTCAGGAAGATAACTTCCTGAGTTAAAATCTGACCTTAGCTGTGTGACCCTGGGCAAGTACTTAATTCTGTTTGCCTCAGTTCCTCATCTGTAAAATGAGCTGGAGAAGGAAATGGCAAACCACTCCAGTAGCTTTGCTAACTATCCACTATCTATCTATCTACTTAAGGTTTTCAAAGAGCTTTACAAATATTATCTCATTTTATCCTCATGACAATCCCAGGAGGTAGGTGCTATTATTATCTTGATTTTACAGATGAGGTAACTGAGGCAGATAATAGTGAAATGACTTGCCTATGGTCACATGGCTAGTAAGTGTCTGAGGCTGGATTTGAACTTAGATCTTTCTGATTCCAGGCCCATTATTGTAGGCACTGTACCATCTAGCTTCCTCTAATC
Organism: Vombatus ursinus; assembly: GCF_900497805.2. Classification (NCBI taxonomy): domain Eukaryota; kingdom Metazoa; phylum Chordata; class Mammalia; order Diprotodontia; family Vombatidae; genus Vombatus; species Vombatus ursinus. The sequence continues at coordinate 277,597 of NW_020947062.1, read as the reverse complement.
TGAACATCTAGACTTGGCAATAACAGGTTTTCAGTTTCTTAAGAGTAAGGGATGCATTTTCTGCATTGTGTGAGGTTGCCCATTGTATAGCATAAACAAGAAACAGATCTGTATAGTGTACAAAAGCTATGTATGCTGTCAGAAAGTCTTATCAAGAAAAAAATTCCACTCCCACCAAATACTCTCCATGTAGGCTAGTGTAAAGGTTTGGAGCTAGAAGATATGGGATTGAATGTTAGCTCTTTTACTTCTCAACAAGTCATACCCTTCTCTGGACATTCTTCATTTATAAAATGGAGGGGTTTTAGAAAGAGGCAGGGTTGGATTAGAAGATAACCAGTTAGGTCTCTTCTTGCTCTAAATTTATAATGCCTCTTTGAGCTTCAGTTTCTTCACTGGCAAAAGAGATAATGATACCTGTATTCCTTGTCTGTGGGGTGATTGTGGTAAAGATGTGGGTAATCAGTAAATACTGGTAGATTATGATGGGTGAAAAGAGCTAACCAGTCAAGCATCAGGGAAAGGAAACGGTGGTCATCAAACAAAAGGAACATTTTCTTCCTTGCCCCAGTAAAGGGCAGTTATAACTGGTATTTGAATGGGAGACCCATGTTCAAGAAAGTTTCCATTCCTGCACATTAAAGTAATTCAACTGGAAAGTAATGTTTAATATGTGTATTTGGGAACTTCAATGTTTGGGAAGCTTTATGGAAAGTTTTGGAATTATTTAAGATGAAGACCTAAAAAAATTCATGAATGGGAATTAAGAATTACTTGGCAACCTGCTAGTTTCACATCCTGTGTCCCAAGTAATTGTGGCAGAGATGCAAAGTGTTCAGGCTCAACCATGTACTTTTGTGTCCCTTGTTGTTAGGTATGTCCACCCAATACATTCTTTCCCATTTGGCCTTTGTGTTTTGAAGAATGGTTTATTTAATCAGTGCCCAGGACTTAGGAACTTAATACACTTATATAATCTGTTGTTTTTCATATGTGCTCAAACTACAACTTGAAGATGGTGTCTATTTGGAGGCTTTCCTTTATAGGGAATGTGCTGATAAGCTGGAGCCTGTGTAGAGGAAGGTGATCAGAATGAGAAGATGAGAAACTAGTCCCAGATGGTTTGGTGGATAAAGAACTAGGTATGGAGTAAGGAAGATTTGAATCCAAATCTGGCCTCAGACACTTACTAGCTGTGTGACCCTGGGCAAATCACTTAACTTCTATTTCCTCATCTGTAAAATGAGAATAATAATAGCACCTACCTCCCAGGGTTGTTATGAAGTTTAAATCAATATTTGTAAAGCACTTACCACATGGCACATTGTAGGCTTTGTATAAATGTTAGCTATTATTATTATTGGGTCTTATATTGCTTCCTCCAATTAGACTATTTTTATCCCAAAATAATTAGGTTCAAAATCTAGGGGAATCTTCTCTCTCAACATTATCATCAGATACCAAGTCTTGTTGATTCCATCTCAACACTATCTCTCTTTATCTCACTGCCCACAGTCTAGTAATGGCCCTCTTTGCCACCTACCTGAACTATTTTAATACTGAACAATTCCCTCTTTCAATCTAATCATCATGTCTCTATCAGAGTAATATTTTGTATCATCAATCTGGTCATGTCATTCCTCTGCTCAGAAATCTTTAGTGGCTCCTTATTGCCTAGGAAATAAAGATCAAACTCCTTTGCCTGGCATTCAGGACTTTTCATCATTTATTTTTGCCCTACTTGATGAGCTTTACCTTATCTTTTAACAGTGGTTTTCCCAAAGCATGCACAGGGATGCACAACAGCATGGTCTCAGGTTCCCTCTACATTCTTAAAAATATTGAGGACACCTCAAAGAGTTTTAGTTTATGTGGGTTGTATCTATTAATATTTACCATACTAGAAACTAAAATGTCTTAGTATTATTGCAAAAATATTTTTGACCTCACAGACCTCCAAAAGGGTCTCAGATATGCCTAGGAGTTCCCAGGCTACTCATTGAGAACTGCTATCTTATGCTATTCTCCTCAACAACTTTACAATTGAGTCAAACTTATATTCTCCTTGTCTGTGAGATCATCCCATGCTCTCCCATCTCCATGTTTTTCCTCATGCCTTTTGGATGCTTAGAATGTCCTCTTTGCTTGTTTGGATTCTTATTTTTCCTTGAAAAGTGAACTAAGATGTGGTCTCCTCTATGAAATCATCCCTAACTGGCAACTACTTTTATCTTTTCCAACTGATGAGTTCTTTCAGAACCTACATTTTGGGGAAGGGCCCCATACCAGTCATCCCCCATTCTCAGGACTACATCACCATGTCCATATTTTCAGCTCCTGTTTTATGTGTTGTTTTCTCTTATTAGACTATAAGCTTCTTGAGGGCAGTGACTTTCTTTTGCTTAAACTCTTAACCTCAGCACTTAGCACAGTGTCTAGGCATCTAGTAAGTACTTAATAAGTGCTTATTGAATGACTGACCTGAACCTCAAGTAGTACTTTGTTTTACAACACTTGAAGTAGATAGGTGGTTTGTGGATACATTTCCTGAACTTAGGATTAGGATGACCTGAGTTAAAATCCAGAATCAGACCCTGTTTAGCTGTGTAACCCTGGGCAAGTCATTTAACCTCTGGTATATTGAACTGTAAAATGGGGATAATAATAGCACCTGCCTCATGGAATTGATGTAAGGATCAAATGAGATAATATTTGTAAAGCACTTAGAGCAGCATATGGTATATAGTAGGTACTATACAAATGCTTATTCCCTCCCTTCTCCATTTATCATGTAATGTTGTGTATTATAGTTACCTATGTTTGTATCATTCACCTATCAGATTATAAACTCCAACTAGGTCAAGCACTGTGTCTTATTTATACTTTGTGTCTTTCTTTAATACCTAGCATAGTGCTTTGTACACAGTAGGTATTTAATAAAGTTTTGCCAAATAACTAAAATGTTGAACCTGAGTAGGGAATGACTTTGTGGAGAGGGAGTGAGATATTATCATTGCTTTCAAATAGCTGAAGGGCTGTTGTGTGGAAGAGGGATTGAATTTATTCTGTTTGGTCCCAGGGGGCAGAATTAGAACCAATAGGTAGAAGTTACAAGGAAGCAGAGTTTGGCTCAGTATAAGGAAAAACTACCTGTCAAGCATCACTGAGTATTGGAAAGAGCAGGAAAGAGCAGAACCTCTGGGCTAAGCACTAATTCATTGTGTGACTTTGGGCAATCCAATTAATTTCTCTGAACCTCAGTTTATTTACCTGTAAAATATCTGCAAAAAATGTGTAAAAATATTATCTGTTCTACCTACCTCACAGGGTTGATGAGCTGCTCAAATGAGGTCATGCATATTAAAGAGTTTTTCTTTTTAAAATTTTATTTTCCAGTTCCAAATTCTCTCCTTTCCTCTATCCCACCCCTACCTATTGAGATGGTAATAAATATGCTATCAATTACACATATGAAGTTGTGTAAAACATGTTTCTGTATTAGCCATGTTCCAAAAAAAAGAAAGAAAAAGAAAGGAAAAAACATTGTTTTAATCTGCATTCTAAATCCATCAGTTCTCAATCTGTTGGTGCATAGAATTTTGTATCATGAGTCCTTTGGAGTTGTGGCAGATCATTATATTGATTAGTGTTACTAAGTCTTTCATAGTAGATTATCTTTATGATTTTATTGTTACTGTGTACAATGTTCCTCTGGTTCTGCTAACTTAACATATATGAGCATCAGCTCATATATGTCTTCCCAGGTTTTTCTGAAACCATCCTCCTCATCAGGTATTACAACACAATAGTATTCCATTGCATTCATATACCATAATTTGTTTAGTCATTCCCCAATTGATAAGCTTTGCCTCAGTTTCCAATTCTGTGCTACCACAAAAAGAGCTACTATGAATATTTTTGTATGTATGGGGTCTTTTCCTTTTTCTTTGATCTCCTTGGTGTATAGACCTAATAGTAGTATTGCTGGGTAAAAGAGGCACAATGGATAGAGCACTGGCTCTGGAGTCAGGAGGACCTGAGTACAAATTTGGCTTCAGACATTTACTGACTGTGGGACCCTGGGCAAGTCACTTAACCCTGATTTGCCTCCCAAAAAAGGAGTTACACACAGTTTTACAGCCCTTTGGGCACAGTTCCAAATTGTTCTCCAGAAAGGTTAGTCTAATCATTAGTATACCTATATTCCCATATCCCCTCCATCATTTGTCATTTTCCTTTTCTGTCATCTTAGCCATGCTGACAAATATAAAGTGGTACCTCAGAGTTGTTTAAATTTGCATTTATCTAATTAATAGTGATAGCTTTGATTTCTTTCTCTGAAAACTGCTTATTAATATCCTTTGGTCATTCATTAATTGGAGGATGGATATTTTTACAAATTTGGCTCAGTTTTTTTCTTTTTCTTTTTTCTTTTTTTTGAGAAATGAGACCTTTATCGGAGAAACTTGCTGTAAAATCTCCCCTCTCCCAGTTTTTTGCTTTTCTTCTAATTTTGGCCACATTAGTTTTGTTTGTGTAAAACATTTTTAATTTTATGCAAATAAAATCATCCATTTTACCTCCTATGAACTGTTCTAGCTTTTATTTGGTCATCAACTCTTCCCCTATCCAGAGCCCTGACAGGTAATTTCTTCCATGCTCCCTTAACCTGCTTATGATATCACTCTTTATGTCTAAGTTATGCACCATTTTGAGCTTATCTTGGCATATGGTGTGAGATATTGGTCTATGTCCAGTTTCTGCCAGACTACTTTCCAGTTTTCTCAGCAGCATTTACCAAATAATAAATTCTTGCCCCAACAGCTGGAATCTTGGGTTTATTAAATATTAGGCTAACTGTGCTCATTTGCTTCTGTATATTGTATTCTTAATCTATTTCATTGATCAACCTCTCTATTTGTTAAAGGGCTTTCTAAAGCATGCAGCACTTTAAAAATATAAATTATTTTGATGAATGTTGAAAAAATGGAAATTGCTTCCTCATTAGGTAATTAATTTAATGACAATGGAATTGGTCAAGGAGAGATTGGACTTGTCAGGGAGGCTGCAGAGGATTTTCATGCTTCCTGAAGTCTCTTTTAAATCTAGGATTCTGTGAAAATATCACCTGAGAAAGAACTTATTCTCTTTTTACTACACTCCCTTTTTCAGTTATTCAGTTCTCTAATCAGTACTATTACAAAAATGAACTGTACATTATAGCATAAATGAATTGAAATGAATGATTCCTGACTATTGTGGGTAGACCAGCCAAACAAACAATGATATATTCCAAGTCAGTCAGACAAGGAAAAAGCTTCTCATTTGTACATGAATGTGATAATTTGCCTCTATTATTTATTAATTAGTTCATTAGTTCAATAAATGATTGGATGAACATACTAGATTTTGTGGCCAGCTCAAACAGTGAGAAGTTCTAAGCAATTTGTTTGACCCAGCGTATATAGAAAGCAGCCAAGAGGGAGAAACAATGATTCATCTATTAGCTGTGCCAAATATGGAAATGAATTTGGTAGGATGAATGGTATATAGAAACTAAATTTTAGCTCATTCTCCATAGGACTAGAGGGAGTATAAGGGAGAACGTGCCCCTTTGGGGCAGGTTTTGGGAGTAGGGGAAATATTTGTACTTCTGTTCTTGTTTTATCCCTTTGTAAAAGCTAACTGATGCTAATTGGTAAATGATACAGTACTAGGCACTGGTGGTTAATTAACACCGGGAAAAAATGCTTGTATAGAAGCTCAAGCCAATAGAATTAGAGCAGGGGTGGGGAACCTGTGGCCTCAAGGTCACAGGTTCCACACCCCTTGATTAGAGAATGACACCTCCAACTCTCAGGGAGTACTCATAGAATCCTGACAGAGATGTAGCCTGACATAGGGATCTTACTTGTCTGTGAGACAGGGAGTTGGGCTAAGGATCTGCAGCCTAAAAAGGCTAAATGTGTATTTCTGAACCTGTTTGTATAAAATGAGAAAGAATGAGGGGATGGGACTAATTAATAATAATAGCTACCATTTATATGGCACTTTAAGGTTTGTAAAGATCATTTCATTTTAAACTCACAACAACTTAAGGAGATAGACACTATTATTTCCATTTTACAGATCAGGAAATGCAGGCACAGAGAAGTTAAATGACTTTCCCAGAATCACACATCTAATAAACGTCTGAGGCCAGATTTGAACTCAGGTTTTCCTGATTTCAGACCCAGTATCCACTTTGCCACCTAGCTGCCTCAGTAATTGGTAGAACTTGGACTCAAACCTAGGTCTTTGGTTTCCCAGTTCAGTGCGCTTTATATTAGGCATCTCATAGCTCACTTCTTTGATTCTGTCTGAGCAATGGTTAGATTGTGCCTTATGGGGTTATTCAATCTGGTTTCTACAGGGACAAGTTCTGAAACAGATCCTAGTAGGGGAGGTCCAGTCCTAGTGATACATTCAAACCAGGAGGATGTGTTACAAGGCTAATAACATGACCATATGTTGGGGAATGGGTGACTTTACTATTGGGAAATCCAGTATTGTTTCCCAGGGAGCCATCCTTATTTCCAGTTCCTGTATTTTTCTTTATCTCCAAATGCTTCAGGTAATTTTTATGGTTCAGTGTTTTAGGGTTTTCTCCTTCCCATGCTTTTTTTGATTCTCACTCAAGGGATCCTCACTGATTTGCTAACTAGATTTGGATTGGACCCCAATAGGAAACTTGGCATTAGTGTGTATGGGAAGGGAAAAGGAAATTTGAGGAGTCCTGATGAAAGCATGAGGCACAAATGATCATAATACAGTGGGGGAAAAGTCTTCTGAGATTCCCAGATTGTAGAATGATAGAAACTTAATGTAGCACTTCTCTTTGCCCCACCACTTCTGCCCTCCACCCAAATATCTCCCAATTTCCACTAGCAAGTTAGGTCCCCAGTTGTGGTACTGACTACTTTCACAGATTCTAGGATTATTTTATGAGTCTGTACTCCTAAAATTATAGCTCATGAGCCCCTACCAATAAGTTTCTCCTTGTGAACCACTATATACGATTTGCTCAGAGCAAAGGCATTTACTAAAATGCATATAAAAATAGTAGCTACAAAATATTACTGTTCTACCATGAAACTTCAGGCATATCTTCTCATAAATACATCCAAAATCCTTGAGAAGAGTGGATACAGAGTACAATACTAGTGAGGTAAATATCTAGGAAAGGGAATGGAATATGCATTTTTTTATACAAACTTTGTGCTAGGCACTGTGCTAAGCATTTTACAAATATTGTCTCATTTAATAAAATATTGAACACATGTAGTCAAGGCAACTTATGCCCTTCTAAATTCATGTCCTCAATATTTTTTCTTTCCTAGTAGGATGCTCACAAAGCTTCTCCCTGAGCATAGTGTATCTGCTGTGTGGGTTGCTCAGTTGAGCTCTTAGAGTTTACTCCTCTCTGAAGCTCAACTCTACATTGCCAGGGCTAGTTCTCTCTTGAGTTCATGGCCAGTCCTCTTCTTTGCTGCCAGAGTCTCTTCTTCTTTTTTTAATTAATTATTTATTTATTTGGTGAGACAATCAGGGTTAAATGACTTGCCCAGAGTCACACAGTTAGTAAGTGTCATGTGTCTGAGGCTGTATTTGAACTCAGATCCTCCTGACTCCAAGGCCAGAACTCTATTCTCTGTGCCACCTAGCTGCCCCCAGAGTCCCTGTTTCTTGAAGCTACTTATTCTCTGTTTCTCAGTATCCATGATTGCATGGAGAGTGTGTCTGTTCCTTGTTAGATATGATATCTCCTACTGTTTGAGCAGTTCTGCTTCAAATTGCCAAGGATGATAGGAAATGTTGGAGAGAAACATCCTGTCCCTCCTCTGGTATAATGTTCCTTCAAAGACTGTTCTTAGCTTGGACAGACTTGACTTGGTGAACTTAGCCTTTTAAGCTCACTCAGGGATATGGCCAGTTTTTACTGGGCAATGGGTTGCTTTTTTTGATTTAATTAGAGAAAGAGGTTTATGCTTTGTAAAAGGATCCGCAAATTAACACTTCATCATGTGTAATTAGATTCTAGAGAGGGAAATCAATAGGTCAAGAATCAACTTTCTTACATTAAGATCGAAGAATAATAGAATATTAGAATCATTGAATTTTACAATCACATTCTTAAAATAAAAAATAGTTGGAATGAAAAGGTCATGTAGTTCAGCCCACTACTTGATGCATGAATCCTTTTGCAACATCTCTGACCAGCGGTCATCCAGTCATTACTTGAATACTTCCATTGCAGGAGAGATGATAATCTTATGAGACACTTGTTTTATTGTTGACAAACTCTAATTATAGAATCACACAGAATCCCATGATCTCAGAGTTGGAAGAGTCTTTCAGGGTTACCTAGTCCAAACCATATCTGTAAAGGAATTTCCTATTCTATGTAACTAAGTGATTATTCTACTTTTAACTGAAGACTTCCAGTGATGGGAAATTTACATCTTCTTGAGGCACTCCTTTCTTCTGAAGGACATCTCTTAACTGTTAGAAAGTTTTTCCTTACGTGAGCCACAAAGTGCCTATCTACAACTTCTCCCTATTATTCCTAGTTCCGTCCTTTGAAGCCAAGAAGAACATGTCTAGTCTTTCTTCCATGACAATCCTTAAAATACTTGAAGATAGTTATCATGTCTCCCCTACTTCTTCTCTTTTCAAGACTATGTCTTATTTCTCAATCAATCCTTATATGGTACAGTTGCTCTACTCTGGATGCTCTCAAATTTATTGTTAAGCATCCTATTGAACATAATTTGTTGTGATCTGAGCAGGGCAGAATACAGTATAAGTTACATGACCCTTGTTCTGGATACACTTCCTCAATTAATACAGCCTAAGACCATATCTGATCTGTTGGCTGCCATATCCCATTGACTCATATTGAGCTTAGAGTCTACTGAAACCCCTAGATCTTTTTCACAGATTGTTGTCCAACCATACCTTCCCATCCCGTACTTGCATAGTTTTTTTTTTTAAATCCTGAGTGCAGTATTTTAAGTTTATATTTATACTAGTTAAGTTTTATCATATTAGTTTTAGTCCACATCTCTTCTGTAAAGATAAAGTTAATAATTTAGGAAGTTCTCCATTATATTGAATCAAAACCTGCCTCTCTGTAATTTCTTTCTTGTAGTTCTGGCTTAGCTAGCTGCGGTCACATAGATGAAGTCTAATCTTTATTATATATGGAAACTTCAGATATCTGAAGACAGTGTCATATTTCCCTTGTTCTCCAACCCCCTCCACTAAAACACCCCCCCATCTTCTTTTTAGGCTAAGATGAACTGGTAAAAGAAGATTGTTGTATTAATATGAAAATATCTTTGCAATTTTCTTTTTCTATCTTTGTGATTACTCTTCTTTCTCTTTTGCTGACTCTTTTTTCCCTCTTCCCTTAAATATTAATGCAATATGTCTTGTCATGTCCATAAGCATTTCCATGAAAACCTGGAACTTTGAAAGTGGCTCTTGGTAGGTTGGGGAGACTTTCCAGAATTCCCTGGATTCTAAGAGTCTATGAATTGACCTAGGACAGAATGCCCAGGCAATCTTGAAGGGGAACAGATTCATGGGAAGGAAGTGACCACAGGGAAGCCACTATGGGTGCCTATAAGAGAAGCCACGTTGGGACTGGAGGTGAGGTCGGAGAAAATTGCCCTCTGGTACTGTTCGTTGAGGTTTGGGGCTGATGAGCCATGAGGGTTCTAATGTAAATCAATGTAAGCAGAAGATAGAATAATCACAAGCAGGTAGAAGTGTCAGGTTGAAAGGCCAATGAAGGATATCATCCTGGCTAACAATTACTTCCCAGCAGTCCCCCTCCCAGCAGGAGAAGCAGATTCTCCTGGTGACAAATACAGAACACCGTAATAGTATTGTTTTGTGTCTCACCCTGAAGAAGCAAGCGAAATCACTAGTGTCAGGGAAAAGGGATTTTAATTTCTCTAATTGTTATCTAAAATGAGTATGTAAATTCTAATGGTCATTAATATTGATTTTGGTTGTTTATTGTGTACATAATTTGTAAAGAGGAAAAAAGGAGTTCCCTTTGTAATGGGGACTGGTATATGTATAAAGTACCTCTGACAGTGTCTTGTTATGCACAGAGGCTGGGGACCCTGCTTCTGTCATGATAGCATGAATAGAAGTGCTTTTGAGAGACCTTGGAGCAGGTGTAGACATTCTGTAACTGGTTTGGTATGCTAACCATGTGATTATGTGAGAAATAATTCATTTAAATAATTCTACTCTATTTCAATCAGTTTAATATATTACATAAATCATACAGGGATAGATAGGTTCTTATAGTGGGTTTCAAACTTTAATATAATGTTCACTACTTGTTTACCGAGTTATGAGGCTTACTTGTGCAACCACAAGAATACTAACAAAGATATCTCCGTTCTATTTTGCTCAAATTCTAGGTATGTTCATTGAGGAATCCTATTAGACCAGTAACCTAATTCACATCCATGAATTACAGGTGGAGTTCTCATGGGGAAGGCTGGAAAAATGACTTGGCATGAGCTGATGTAGGTTTCTCCTAACTCAATTTACCCCGTATGACATTTCTTCTTAAATAGAAAGTATTCCACCTTTTAAGCCTGGCTCAATAAAATTGATTACCTATATGACTCTAGCCTGGAACTGATATGAAGTTAGGGAAGCATTTTTCCCTTACTATACAATGTTCCTATTTTCCTTCTATAGAAAATTTCTATAATCATGGCAGGTTATCAGTATAAATACAATATTAAATCTTTATTTCATAGATTAATATTGGAACACATCTGAGCTAATGTAATAAGATACATGTATAAAATTTGAGCTATTTTGCTCAAAATGTTAGTCCTTCCTAAAATTAATGTGAAGATAATTGGGTATTGATAGAACAGTTTATAGGACCAAATTGTTGTTCTATTAATTAGTAAGCCTAAAACAGAAATATTTATAGTTTTGGTTTGAAAAAAAAGAGTAATAGAATATCTTGTGTTACCTACATGGGCAAAGCCAATTTTATTTGGGTTTATTATTACACTTTAATGATGAGCATGTCTTGAAAGGCAAACATATTTTATTATAAATAACATTCTATCTGCACTGTCTTGAAATTGACTATTCAGTGTATTTATACATCCTATTCCAGAACTATTTCTTATAATTGCAATTATTTTGGCAACTTTTAAATGAATTCACTTGTGTATCAGGCATCATCATTGTAAAAAGAAGTGCTCTCTTAATAATTCCCTAGCAAAACCTCATCCTCCAAGGGAGGGATAAGCAGCTAAAAGAAAATATCTAGAAAAGAAAATCGCTAGAGTGATAATTTTTCAGTTGGTTTTAATAAATAGTTGTAACAAGATTACGTAAATATAAAATGCTAAATATAAAATTTGGGTTCAGAATTTTTTTAATTTTTCAGTTCTTATTTGAATTTGTCAACTTAAAAATGTAAATTCTCTGGTCTAGTGATGTTCATATTAGTGCTACTAAGGTTTGAGCTAGGTCTCACTACCTGACCTGTTAGAAGCTGCTCTGAAGTCCCACTCATTGCAGTATTCCTAAGAGGAGAGATCACCAGAGAACCACAGGATTGTATTAGAAGATGCTTCAGAGACTGGACAACTGTATGAGAAGGGATGAGTAAGCACAACCATCATCATTATTATCATCATCCCCTCCACAAATAATTCCTAATCCACCTGTTCCTGAGCCTGACTGGAACTTTGAATCCTCCTTTTCAGTCTCCTACTTTGGCCTTTGCTTCACTACTGACAGCAATGACTCGTAATTCCTTTGTTCAAGGAATTAGACTTATTCCTTATTTTCTCCACTCCCTATGCTTTAGCTCTCTAGATCTATTTGTGTCGTCTGCAGGGATGTTGCCTCTCCTCACCGTAATGGGGTGGTTGGTTTGTCAAAGTTCCTTGAATTGTTTCAATAAACTCAAAAAATGTCCAGAACCTGTATGTAGATCAGACAATGCTTGTGTTGCTGTGCTTGAACAAATACCTGATGGTCCCCCAATTTACATATCTTGTAGGGCATATTTTATTATCCCTTGTGGTTTGTGGTCAGTGAGAGAGTCACCTCAGACATTTATTGTATATTTAGTATATTGTGAGTCAATGTTTAATCAAATGGAACATAATCAGTATAAGTTATGTCCACTTTTCTCTTCTTTAATGTCACCTTTGCACCTCAGTAAGGGGACTTCCCTCTTCTGATCTTGCATAGCCCATGGAGAATTGCCCTCTATGCATTTAGATTGTAATGACCCAGAGAAAGACTGGAGTCTTTCTGTGGATCAAAGGGGAGAAATGTGAGAAGCAATTCATTTGGATCCCTACTCCATTCCAATCAGTTTGACATATAACACAAACCATGAAGGGATAGATGGGTTCTTATAGTGGGCCTCAAATTTTATTGTAATGTTTGCTACTTGTTTACCAAGTTACGAGGCTCACTTGTGCAACCATAAGAATGCTGACAAAGACATCTCCACCCTGTTTTGCTCAAATTCCATGTCCAAACTCAGTATGGATGGGATGCCTTGATGCTTTGGAAAGTCCTCCAATTTATTTTTGTACATCTGGACCATTCTCTCTTGTCCAACATGAGCAGGTGACCATCTTATAACTACTTAGTCAATGGAGATGCCCCATGCTTCACCCAACCTGTGATCCCCCTGCTTATATGTCATTTTTGGCCCTTAAGAGCAAGCTCTATTAACCAATGAGAGTCTCTATTTCTTCATGCATCTTTTGCATATTTGGATATCAAATCCTATAAAAACAAGGTACTGGAAGAAGGGGGCATCTCAGATCATGAGGAAGATCTGAGGTCCACTTCATTAGAGGGGACCATGGACCCTTTAATAAAGTGCCATTGGCTCACAGCTCTGCCTCAGTGTCTTTTATTGTAGGTGGACAATTTTAATCCCCACAGTTAGGAGAAGCCTTTTTGATTGGCTGCATAGTTGGAAACAAATAGCTTTAGCTAGCAAACTAGAAATCAAATCCATAGCACTTATGAAGCACCTACTATGTGCCAGGCACTATACTAAGTTCTGGGAATAAGAAGAAATGCAAAGACAGTCCCTGCTCTCAAGGAATTCATAGTTTAGTTGGGAAGACAACATGCAAACAAATATGGACAAATAAGATAGGAACAGGATAACTAAAGGTCATCTCAGAGGGAAGGTGCTAACATTAAGGGAGAGTGGAGAAAGAGATTTGTGTAGAAGGTTTGACTTTATCTGAGAGTTGAAGGAAGCCAAAGAAACCAGGAGGTGGACGTGAGGAGGGAGAGCATTTCAGGTATAGAGAATAGCCAGAGAAAACTCTTTGAGTCAGGCATTGCAGTGTCTTGTTCAAGGACAACCAGGAGGCTGGTGTCATTGGATCATCACACATGTGGAGGGGAGTAGGTATGAGAAGACTGCAAAGGTGGGAAGGGGCCAGGTTATGAAGGGTTTTGAATGTCAAACAGAGAATTTTATGGTTGATTTTGGAGATAATGGGGATTTTGCATACAATCTCATCAAACTTACTGTCCTGAAGGTCAGTATCAGTGCAGTGAAGCTGCAGGTCAGAAGCAATAAATTAGAAAGCGTGAGGAATTCCTACAGTGAGGCAAATAGCAGTGAGAAATGACAGTTGACAATCAGATATTGATAGAAAGCGCAACAGACATGTAAAGCAAATACACCTACATAGACATATACCTTAATAACCTGTACAACAACACCAATGATGGTGATCCTGTGTCATAAAGAAAAGGCTAAAGCCTATTCACCATGCATTGTGTAAGAAAACAGAGATGCGCATTATAGAATGAGTTCTACTGAAAATGATTAAAATGAGAACTTGACTATTAAAGGGTTAAGTTCCATTTGTTTGGAAATTTCATTTTTGTGGAAGATCTTATTTCCTGATGATGCTAAGTGGTTAATGAAACATAAAGAAGAAACTGAATCTCAGGCTTCCTGCACAAATGCTGTGCTTTTGAGATTGAGGAACAATAGAATTACAGAAATGCAACCCTCAAATAGAACCTAGCAATCTATGCATAAATAAATCCCTTCTATAGAATCACCAATGAATAATGATCCAGCCTCCACTTGAACATTTCTAGTGATGGGGGTATGGCTTATCATTTTCTAAGGCAGTCCATTCTATTGCTGAACAGCTCATAGATGTTAAATTCTTTCTTATGAGCCAAAATCTGCCTTCCAGTAACTTTTACTCACTGTCTGTGTCCTTCTCTTGGGGCTTAATTCTTCTGTATGACAAATTAATGGTTATAACATAATTAACTAATAGCATAAGATCATAGTCAGACTGAAAAAGATTCTAGAGATGATTTAGTCCAATACTCTTACTTTATAAATAAGGAGAGTGAGGTCCTCAGAGGTGAAATAACTGTGGGAGATGGTGCAATGGAAAGAACATTGGACTCAGAGTCAGAAGATCTAGGTTCAAATCCCAACTCTGATACTTACTAGCTTTGTAAACATAGGGCAAGTTAGTTTTCTCTAAGCCTCATCTCTAAAATGGGTCTAATGATATCTATACTGAAAATATTTTATAAACCTTCAATTGCTATAGAAATGTGAGTGGATTTTATGACTATTCTAATCAGTATGGTATGTTCCCTGCATTTCTAAATCACTGCAAGATCTACTGGGCACAGCAAACCATTGTGTGAGTCAGGAAGGTGGAGTGTAACAGAAGACTCTACCAAACAGATGTCACTTGGCTCCTCCTGGTCAAGCAAGCTGTGGGACATTTGCTTCCCATCTAATGAGATTTACAAAAAGCTATGGAGAGGAATTCACAAATAAAAGGAGGCAGTGAGCCAGGTTGAGATGAGTGAGAAAACAGTGGACATTAAGAAAGAGTCTAGTGAGAACAGCGAGCTCCTTTGGTTGGCCTGCGACTTGTCCCTGCTGGGTTTGCATAATTTCTGGGATTAACTTTGTTTGCATGAGTTGAATTAAAAGAAGCTAAAGGAAACTGCCTGTGTTTGTTCTTCTTCTGCTGGGAATAATATAGTTAACATTTCTCTAGTGCTGTGTAGTTCACGAAACCCTTCCCTCATGACAACCGTGTGAGGAAGGTAGTGCAAATTCCAGGGAAGTAATAATAATTGTGACAATTACAATGATGATAATAGCTAGCATCTAATACATCACTTTAAGGTTTGCAAAGTGTTTTCTAAGTGCAATTTCATTGGATCCTCACAACAACCTTGTGAGGTAGTAGTTATTATTATCACCCCCATTTTACAGAAGAGGAAACTGAGACAGAGGTTAAGTGGCTTGTTCAGGGTCATACAGTTAACAAATATCTGAAGCTGGATTTGAACTCGAGTCTTCCTGACTCCAAGCATGATGCTTTATCCATTGCACATCTAGCTGTCTAGGCTCAATCAAAGGACCATAGATTTGGAGTTGAAAGGGAATTTAGGGAAAATCTAGTACACCACCCTTTTTTTAAACAAACAAATTAACTGAGTCTTAGAGTATTGATGTGATTCAACCAAAATCACACATGTGTATGTGTACCCTAGAAAGTAGTAGAACCAGCCTTTAAGCTCAGGTATTCTTCTTCCAAGACAAGTGCTCTTTCAAAGTACAGATTCACAGATACTCAGGGTTCAAAGGAATCTCAGAAGTAGCATTTAGTGAAGGTCCCTTCTACAACATCCTGAAATAGTGACCCAACTTCTGCATGAAATGCTCTGGGGAGTAGCTTACTACATCCACAGGGCGCCTATTTTCACTCACATCAGTTTGCCTTGCTATGACTTCCACTCAATGGCTCCTTGTCATATATGTGTGTGTGTGTGTGTGTGTGTGTGTGTGTGTATAAATACATATATACATATATATATATATGCGGTGTTTGGGGAGGATAACAAATGATAACATTAGATTCTTCACCTTGATTTTTGAAGAGTTTGTAAACTTATTTGAAAC
The DNA here is from genome assembly GCF_900497805.2 of Vombatus ursinus. Lineage (NCBI taxonomy): Eukaryota > Metazoa > Chordata > Mammalia > Diprotodontia > Vombatidae > Vombatus > Vombatus ursinus. Next base: position 261,558 of record NW_020947062.1, on the reverse strand, counting down.
TAAAGAGTGTAAAAGCGGAGGAAGAAAGAAGAAATTCTCAGTAAGCCTCTTTAATCAAGTTACAGTGGGGTGAAAGATGTGCTCTCCTAATCTGATGGGAGCCAATAGGCCTACCTTTCAGCCTGGTTTTTCTGCCCACAGGAATTTGTGCAGATAGTTATGCCTTTCTCATTTTTGCAATGGAATCCATCAAGGCCCAGACATGGGGCTGTTGCTGAAAATGAGAGGCTTTGGAAAATACAGAGAAATCCTCAGAAATCCTAGGATACAAATTTATGGAGCCAGGTGATTTGCTGAAGAAATATTGTACCAGAAATCAGATGAATTGTATTTAAGCTTTCTCTTTGCCACTCAGCAAATGTATGACCCCAGGTAAGTAACCTTATTTCTCTAGTCTTCAATTTCTTTTACTATAAAATTAAAGGGTTGAATTCATTGATCTCTATTGTCCTTTATGAGTCTAACATTCTGTTTCGTTCCCTTCCTGTTTTGACATTATACTATATATTCTGTGATTCTAAGTTCCCTTTTAGCTCTGACATGCTATGTTATAATTCTACCTTTTCCTGGAATGCAATGGGAACAGAAGCATATTGAAGAGAATCTTTATCAGACATAGTATGAAAATCATGTCCTCTAAAGGGTAACAGACTCCTATTGAATTCCTCTAAAAATAAGGAATAAGGAATTCCTTTAAGAATAAGAAGATAAGAAATGAAAATTAGAATTGATCTTTGACCAAATTTCTTCAATATGAATTCTGCTGAGTTACTTGTCTGACATATCATTAGTTTTCCCTATTTCTTCTTCAAAAGACTTCAAATTTCCATAGATTTGGTGTGATTGTGATGTAGTGGAATGAGACTGGGAGTCATTCTCATCCCAAATTTTCTGTTAGCTAGGTTCATAATCTTGAACAAGTTACTCTCCCTCTCTGAGCCTCAATTTTCTTCTCAACAAAATGAGGATGTAGGGTTAGATGACTTACCTTCCAGCATTATAATTCTAAGTGATACTATGGTTCCTTATTTCCCTTGTTTCCTACTCCCCAGTTTGATCTAGGACTTTCCCCAACACATTTGTTCCCTTTTGTCTTTTCATTTTGTTCCTACTCCAAGATAATCCAGGCATCTAGAATGCTCCCCTTCCCATAAGCTATCTATCACCAGTCATTTAAACAGTTCCTGAAATTCATCCTTTTCCAGAAAGCCTTTCTTGATAGAGCTGGCATCTTCCCATAGCTCCATTCTAGCTAAACATGGATATTCATTATTACACATCTATCCACAAATAACTTACCCATAATGTAAACATTTGCAATTTAAGCTGACTTGAGGAGGCATAGAATCAAGGAATAGGGAAGTGATAGATACTCCCAATGTACTTGGCCCAGACTCATCAGACCACACTTGGAGTATCATGTTCAGTTTCTGTGCTACATTTTAAGACAGACAATTGTTAAGCTGGAGAGCATCCAGGGGAAGGAAAACAGGCTGGGGTAGGCCTCGAGTTCATGCTATATGAGAACTGGTTGAAAGAAACGGGGATGTTTTGACTAGAGAAAAAAAAAAGACTTGGGGGAGGTGAGAGGCAATGATAGTTGTATTCAAGGATGCAGAGGGCTGCCACATGGAAAAGTATTTAGATTGATTCTGTTGGGTTTCAGAGAACAAAACTAGGAGCATTAGGTGAAAGTTGAAAAGTAAAGAGGTAAATTTAATCCTGAGATAAGGAAGAACTTTCTCACAACTAGAACTAATCAAAAGTGGAAAGGGCTGCCTTTGAAGGGAGTTGGTTCCCCCTCTTTGGAAGTTTTCAAGTTTCTGGCATACTGTGGAGAGCAGTCTTTTTCAGCTGTGGGTAGCACTTGATGGATGGTAAAATCTTTACCAAATCTGAAATTCTGTGAATATGAGGCAGCACGATACGCTGGACTTAGAATCTTAGAAGAGATCTTATCTCTTATATTAGAAAAGATAATCTTTTAGGTGCCCTCAGCTCTAAATCCTACGATGTTATGACCCTATGTCCTCTGCTAGAATCTTGGTTCTGCCACTTAACAGTTTTGTGATCTTGGTAAATTACTTCACTTCTCTGGAACTCGGGGTCCTTATTAGTAAAATGAAGGTCATAATGTTTGGCTTGTCTATTGTTAGCTCAAAAATTGACATAATACAGCTGACTTGTGGGGTGTAGAAGATGACAGACACCTGTATCCTTGGTGAGGACGTTAGCCTCTCTATTATGCTGGGATTGCATGAGGCCAAAACACATAGATCAGGAGCAGTAATGGTTCCCTGATTGGTGTGTGGCAATGAGCACTTACAGTACGTGTGCAATATGGGATGGTGCTTGGAGAAGAACGAATAGGAGGCTGATGGTCCTTCCTCATGTCAGAGCACCTACAGATTCCAGGGTTCCTGAAGTTCGTGGCTCTCCCTGTATGCAGTCTGCATTGGAATTTTCTTGTGCTGTGTGGACTTCCTTGGGGTGAGGAACTGCTGTCTTGTGTGCTGAGTTATGCTGCTGAACTTTATGAAGTCTGGGGAAAAGATGGATCTGTGTCACATCATTAGGAATGGCTGCTTCCTTTCCAGCATCTTGTTTTTTTTTTTTTGTTTGTTTGTTTTGGGGAGGAAATCAGGCTTAAGTGACTTGCCCAAGGTCACACAGCTAGTAAGTGTCTGAGGCTGGATTTGAACTCAGGTCTTCCTGACTTCAGGACTGGTATTTTATCCACTATACCACCTAACTGCCCCTCCCAGCATCTTCTAAGCCCTCCTTTATATCTGGATTGATGGCAAGGAGACCTTGTCATTTTGGTGTGACGAAAAGAACACTGGGTTTGAAGTTCTGGGTTTGAATTGTAGTTCTTACTTCCTGTATGACCTTAATTTCCTCATCTGAAAATGAGGGGGTTGGAGGTGAGTTTTAAGTTTCCATCCAGTTCTAAAACTTATGGTCCTACCTTATGTTTTCTCTTTCAGCACGCATCCTACCCAGTGTTAAGAGGCAGTGAGGTGAGATGAGGGACAGTATGAAGCAGTGAAAAGAGCAGAACTCAGTGAAGGCAGTATGCTACCGCCATCAATTCACTGATCAACCTTAAGCCGGTCCCTTCTTATCTCTAAGCCTCAATATCTTTGTTTTCAGAATGAAGATAATATTTATACAGTGCATTTCACACAGGATTATTATGGGGAAAGTGCTTTGTAAACTGTAAAGTCCTATAGAAATGTGAGCTATTATTGGGGTTTGTTAACTCAGTGTGTTGTTTGTCTAAGGCTATAAACCCATAAAAGTCAAGGATAAAGGCTATGCTTGACACTCCATAATACCAAATACAGTCAAATTTTTGACAATAGTTGAGAGACCCAGAACTCTATTCTTACATATTTCCTCTTTCTAATTTTGTCAGAGGCCTGGCAGCTATGCATTGGATCTCTTTCTCATTGTATAAGCTGCTCACTGTAGTGTGGGAAGGAAGTCAGCTTCCTTTAGTTCTAGGGTCCCTTCCCTTTCTAAACCTTTTCCTCTTAGGTTCTAAAACAAGCTGAAATAGAAACACCTGAGGCCCCTGGCTTTGGTCCCATCTGTATAAGGAAGAGAACTCCAGAGTATGGATGGTAGGAAAGGTTAACCCTTTCTTATTTTGTTCTGGTATAGGTAGCTAGTTTGCTTCTGGAACAGTGTCTGGGTGTGACCAGTCCATTCTAGCAAATGTCTGAGGTAGGATTTGAACTCAGATCTTCCAGGCCTGCTCTATCCACTGTGCCACCAAGCTGCCCTTGCTACATATATTTGTTCACAAAAAACGTTCTTTTATATTGGATTCAAAATAATCATTTAATTCACTCATTCATTTGTTCATTCAGTAAAGACTTAAGAGCTTCAGTGAAGGTAAAGAAAGCAAGGCTGTGGGGGAAAGCTACTGTCTACAGTTAGTATTTAGCAGAACTTTTGATCCTTAAAGTCTCTTCTGTCTCTGAGACTATGATCCTTTGACTCCAGAGCCAACATTCTTTTTGTTGTTCCACATTGTATATTAACTTGTAGACTATTCCCAGAAACAATAATCTCAACACACAGGGAGACCTTAGAAACAGAGTTTTAAGTAGAAATTTTTGCCCTAGGGGCAAGTGGCACCACCTGTTTTTGGAGTAAGCAGCACGAAGCACATCCTCAGGTGAGCAAGGCGGTAGGAAAGGAAATGGCTGAACACCCTCGCATGGTAAGTGGATAGAGAAATAGCACAGTGGCAGTGCCATGGGGCCCGAGAAGCTTATCCAAGTTCACCTGAAAAATTCCTGCTTTTAACTCATTATTCTTTCTAATTAGGTGCTAAGCTCTGTTGTTTCTTATGCTAAAAGCCTAAAAGTGCTTTTAGCACCCTCTAAATCAGATGATTTTAGGGGAAAGTCTCACTTGCCCTCTATTGGTTATGGTTCTGTCTTGAAACCATGCCTCTAAGAATACAGTGTAAGCCAGGGATGATCAGGGCCGGTGTAGCTGGCCACAAAGAGATTGGGGGTTTATGCCCAAGATACTGACGTCTGCTGGGATCCTTAAAACAAGTAACCTAAGGGCCCTAGTCACCCTGAGTTAACTCTCTCCACTAACCTGTTGAGATGAGACCACACACACACACACACACACACACATCACTCCTGTTATTCACATCTAACTCCCACCTGGGGCCTGGAGAAGGGACCACCTGTACTTGTGGTGTGATACACAGAGAAAGATCTATAGTCATAAGCACATGATCCCTTGATCAGGTATGAGGATGCTCACAAGGATGCATATAGTCAGTTCCCTAAAAGTGTTCTATCTAGGATAAATGTGGACATATGCAGAAGTCCACAGAAAACATGCAGAAATTCAAATACTCACACTTGACTTCTGAGAATCATTGTCTTGCTCCAGGAAAGCTGCAGTCCTCACTATATATAATTTGTTCAGAAAAATGTTGTTCTATCTTATTTTCAAAATAACCACTTAGTTCACTGATTCACTCAGTAAAGGCTTGAGAGCTTTAGCAGGGTAAAAAAACCCCGAAGTGTGGGGTAAGGTGACTGGAAGAGGAGTCATAGAGTCACCAAATCAGAAAGTTAGAAGGGCCTTTGGAGCTCAATGAGTCCAATTCATATGTAAAATTGAATTGCTGCACTTCAAGCTTTTGCTTTAATAGCCCAACAATATTCCTGTACCTTCTTTCATGCACCTAATGCTGGGAAATTGGTTAAGACAAAGAGAACAGCATCTATGATGGGGACTTTTTCTCATTTATTAACATAAAGATTGGTTTTATTTAGATGACAAAAAATTATAATTGTGAATGTCCTCATTATAGCATATATAATTTTGGATGCATTGAAGTTTGGCCTACAGTAAGAGCAGACTCCAAAGCAGTCACAAAGAAACTGCTGAAAGATGTTTTTAATCAGATATTGTTAATCACAAAAACTGTTGTGGAAAACCAAGATTTTAACATCTATTCCACTGTAAAGGAACATTTGTTTTTATGGAAATTGAAACAAAAGAGTGACTGTGCTAGTAACCTCTCTCCAGTTTGGAAGAAGAGGATCTGGCACTCTAGAGCAAAGATATTTCCTTATGGTAGCATGTCTACCACCTTTGAGACAAAGAAATTGAGCATTAATTCCTGATGAGTGATTTTCTGGAGAAAATGGGAAAGATTTAGGTAAGAATAAGAGATATTTTATTACCTGATCTTTGGTACAACCAACTGCCTTTACCTTATGTATTTTTGTCTCCTACTCCTTGCCTCTGTGGAGCATAAATAATTTTTTAAAAAAGAACATATCTTTTTATTTGTTTGTTTTTAGTTTTCAATATTTCACTTCTATAAGATTTTTACCTTTGGTAGTTTGTTTGCTATAGCATTAATACTGTAAACTAACTTTGGTAATATTGTCATTTTTATTATATTGGCATGACCTAGCCATGAGCAATGACTATTCCTCTGACTTTTAAAGTTGCTCTTTATTGCTTTAAGAACATTTTCTAATTGTACTTATACAAGAATTTTGTGAGCTTTGGTAGATTGACCCTCAAATATTTTACTCATTTTATAGTTCCTTTGACCAGAACTTTTCTTTCTATTATTGTCTTAGGGATTTTTAATATTACACATAAATACTGTTGATTTTTGTGGGTCTTTTTGTAGCTACTCTGCTGATGTTATTAATCTTCTTAATTAGCATCTTTGCTAATTCCCTTGGATTTTAAAAATAACTATCATGTCATCAGCAAAGAGCAATAATTTGATCTTCTCTTTGCCTGTCTTTATAGCTTTGATTTCTTTCTCTTGTCTTATTGCTATTGCTAACATTTATGAAATTATATTTAATAATTGTGGGGAGAATGTGCATCCTTACATTTCTCTTATATCTATTAAAAAAGGTTTGTATTTGTATTACATATGATGCTCACTTTTGTTTGAAGAGAGACACTTTTTAATTAAAAAGGACCCTCTATGCCTGTACTTTTGATGTATTTTAGCATAAATGACAGCTATACTTTGCCAAAGCCTTTCTTTATCTGTTAAGATAATCATATGACTTTGGATGTTTTAATTTTTAATATGATTAATTATGTTGTTTTCTTAATGTTGAATCTTCTTTCATCCCTGGCATAAATTCAGCTTGGTCACAAAGAATGATTTTTGGATGAATTACCGTGGTCTGACAAGATTAAAAAATTTTTTTTAATCAATATTCATTAATGATACTGGTCTAGAAGTCTCCTTAATAACACCTCATGAGCCTATTGCAGAGAAAATACTCTTTAAATATTAAAGAGTGATAAGAATGTAAGTTGTTTCCTGTACAACTCCATGTCATCCTGTGGTGCTATTGTTTCTTTTTTCTTTCTCATGGAATTTCTCTCTACACATATATACATTTTATATATACATATACATATGTATGTATATGTGTAGATAGAACCATACATGCATATACATGTGCATATATAAGTGTATATATGTGGCTATGTTTGTTTGTTATTTAATCATTTAGGTCAGGTCTGACTCTTTGTAACCATGTTTGGAGTTTTCTTGGCAAAGATACTGGAGTACTTTTCCATTTCCTTCTCCAACTCATTTTACAAATGATGAAACTGAGGCAAACAAGGTTAAGTGACTTGCTCAGGGTCACACAGCTAGTAGGTGTCTAAAGCTGGATTTGAGCTCATGAAGATGAATCTTCCTGACTCCAGGCACAGCTTTATCCACTGCACTACCTAGCTGCCCAGGTTGGTCTTACTAAACTGTATTTCTTTGTAATGAAGAAAGCCTATGGGATCTGGGAATATTGGGAAATGACAGTGTGTAAAAAAACCAAAAAAACTGCCAAGAGCTATTAAGGAAACATGGGAGCTCTTGGTTTGATTAATTTGGGTCAGGCCAATTTCAGAAGCATAGTCCAGGCAGTTAAGAAACCTAGTATCTAGTCTTGCTTCTGCCACTAACTCACTTGAGCAAGTCATTTCCCTTCTCTACCCCTCATTTTCCTCTGTCTATAAATGAAGGTATCAGACAGGATAATCTCTAAGGTCCCTCCCAGCTCAAAAATCCTCTGATCCTGCTAATTCCTCTCCAAATATTTTTGGCACAGAGCAGATATAACAATAATAGCTTAGCTTTTTGTAGTACTTTATGACTTCAAATCATTAGATACATTATTTTAGATGGTCCTCAGAAAAACCCTGTGAGATAGTCCTTAGATTTCAATTTGATACAACAAAAAAAACTTTCCAACAAAGATGTAATGGGGTGAATTTGTCTATGGGGGCCAGTTTTTGTAGTGTGCACAGATATTCCTCTCCTGATTTCAATCCAAGCAATTTTGTAGAAGCTTAAGGTGAGCCTACTTCCCACAATAATGACTCAAAAGTTTGCAATGGTTGATGATGAAGAGTTCTCTAATTGGTTACAAAGCTGGAAGAACTGATGACTAATGAATTGCTGATATACAACCCATTGGGCATCCTGAAGGGGAAGACCTGCTTCTTTGTCTCTCTTTCCTCTAAGCTGTCAGTGAGGGTCAGGTGGGGGGAAGGGCTGCTGCCTCATCTTCTGCCCCAGCCTGGCAGGCATGAGCACATGGCTGTTTCTGTCTTTGTATTTGTTCCTTTCTGATTTTAAGAGGGGTATTTTGACATAGAATTGTCCTTGGGAGGTCTGAATGATCTGGGAGTGGACATGGCTAATGCAGGGAGGAGGGGCTGCAACTGGAACAGAAAGACACTCCAAGAACAAACAGAGGCAGAGCATCAAGCATCTGAGAAAAGGGATCATGATGCCTTATGGGAGAAAGGAGTGTTTGGGATGGATTCCAGAAAGGGACTGACTCTTGAAGCCCAGCAGAAAGCTACAGAGAGTTTAAAGTGTAGAGAGTTGTTTAAAGACTCCAGGAAGGGAGAA
>NW_020947062.1:0-253099 GCF_900497805.2 Vombatus ursinus | reverse complement strand
AGAGTTTAAAGTGTAGAGAGTTGTTTAAAGACTCCAGGAAGGGAGAAAAGGACTTCTAAGGCCAAGAGCTGGAAGATACTATTTTGCCATGTGTATTCTCTACACGTGAGCCTCACTTTTACTATATTTTATGAGCCCACTCTTCCTGTGGACATTATACATATTTATGGGAGAATGCACTTTAGGTTTTAGGGGGATGTTTTATACCAACTCTGCTTACTATAAATACCTTTTCAAAGAGTTAAATAACTCTGGCTGGCTGATTGTTAATGGGGAGCACACTGGTGGCAGCTCAGAAACAACAGTGTTAGAAGAGTGGGCCCTTCTGTTTATCCTTAGAATGCTGAGAGGTAGCAGCCAACCTCTGGGAACTCTAAACCTCAAATGTGAGTGAGATCTGTATCACTGAGACCCAGGTTGTTGCTACAGTGAGTCCTGACTAAAGGTGGAATGAGTTGTCTCACAAGATGGTCGGGTTTCTATTACTGAAGGTCTCTCCAGCAGAAGCTGGGTGTCCATTTATGGGGGATTTTTGTAATGAGGATTCCTTCTCAGGTATGAGTTCAACTTACTGGCCTCTAATGTTCCTTTGAACTCTGAGATTCTATGATTCCAAGAATCTACATGTAGGAAAGGTTCTTCCCTCATTCTTGGAGGGAGACATATTTGGTTTAGTTTATCTTAACTGGCCATCTTATTTGCATTGAAGGAAGATAGCGGTGAAAGGTCCTGAAGACCTAACAAACTTAAGAGGAGGAAATTAGTTAGACCACTTACACGAAAACCTCTCTTTCAATGATATTATATCTGAGGCAAACACAAAGGCACAAAAGTTGAATTTCTCATTGCACATGAGAAATTAATTGCACATACACCAAGTCATGGGAGGCAACAGTGGCATAGTGGAAAAAATTTTAAACTTGGAGCTAGAGGTTAAACATGGGTTCATAGACTGTTTTTGTCACTTACTATTTCTATTACATTAGACATTTCAATTATCCTCTCTGGTTCTTGCTTTCTTCCTCTATGCAATGAGGGAATTGGATAAGGTCATCTCCAACGATGAACTGAATCTCACAAGATGAAATTAGAGAGGAATAAGTATAAAAGTCTACATTTCCTTTTAAAAGTCAACAACACAAGTACTGAAGAAGGAAGATTTTGCTAGACAATAAATAGTTCAAATGAAAAAGATTCTGTGGTTGTAGTAGATTGTCAACTCAATATGCATTTTTGGTGTGTTGTTATAGACACAAAAGCTAGTACTATTCTAGGTTTTACTAAGTGAGGCATAGTGTCCAGAGTGAGAGAGATGACTGACCTGTTGTTCTTTGCTAAGGTTAGAATGTACCTGAAATATCATGTTCAATTCTGGGTACAATATTTTAAGGAAGACATTGATATGTTGGAGAGTATCTGGAGAAGGGCAATCAGGACAGAGAGAGGCCTGCAGAACATGCCTTCTAAAGACTGGTTGAAGCAAAAGGCACTGCTTAATTTAGAGAAGACCAAAGGGGCACATGATAGCCATCTTCAGAAGTCTGAAGGGCTTGTCATATGGAAGAGGGATTAAACATATTTTATTAAAACTTTGTAACCATCAGAGCTATCTAAAGAAATAATACTGGCAACTTACATCTATATAGCATTTGAATATTTCTTCACAACAACCCCATGAGGGTAGGCATTATGTAATGTATTCAGTTAACAAGCATTTATTAAGTGCCTACCATGTGCCTGGTGCTATGTTCAAATGGAGGTTCAGTGACAAGGTGTGGAGGGGGCATTGTAGTAAGGATCAAGTATGGGGTGGTCTATCTAGATCAGGAGTTACCTTAACCTGGGTTCTAGGGACACCCAGTGGGTGTGGGATAGATTCTAGGAAGTCTATGACCTTGGAAGAGAAAAAAAAAATACACCCTTATTTTTACTAACCTTTAGCTGAAATTTAACATTTCTTTTGATTATGAATGTAGGTAATGCACACACACACACACACACACACACACACACACACAGAGTAGTCTTAATTATTACAAGACTGCCAAAGGGGTTGTAGGCATAAAAATAGCTAAGAATTCTGGGTCCAGATGGACTAGCAGCCTTCCAAGTTTGAGGATTTATTATTCTAAATAAAACATTGTGTGAAAAGAACTTCATAACCCTTAATCCTTATATAAATGTAAATTATAATTCATTTATGAGACATTTATACTTATAAATGATGAAAAGCAACTCAGACTCCCTGCCTAGAGAATTTATATTTTAACAGGGATCCCACTTTAGGATAGCAACACTGGTATCATTGTAGGAAGTAGCTAGGAGGGGTTGAGGAAGTCTCACCTCCCACATGGGACTTTGTTCACTGTGTTCTAGTGAGTAGATGGTTACTTTAGCTGGGCAAACCCATTCCTGTACGATACAGGCACCTTACAAGGATTCCTTTGTGACTAGAGAGGAGGGAATACTTCTTATTCTTCAAGAATCATCGAGACTCTTGAATATACTGTGGTTTGTTTTTGTTTTCCTACCCAGTAATTACCTATGACTTCATTTCCAGGCACATAGTAGGTGCTTAATAAATGTATACTGATACTGATTTCAGTGTTGGAATGTGGTTCTTTGCTTCATGTTTCCTCTTATAGCCTGGTGCTATACATGTAATAAAGAGAATACTGAACTGGAAATTAGGAAGCCTGGGTTGTTGTCCTTGATCTTCCACTTACTAACCTTGGGAGAAGTCTCTTCCCCACATCATACAGGCCTCAGTTGTATCTCCTGTAACAAGTGGGAGTTAGATTAGATGATCTCTAAGGGAACCTTTCCTTCTAGCTCTGAAATCTATTCCTCTCAGATCTGCTTCCCAGGCTTCTTGTCAGGATTTAAGGACACTGTTCTTGTGAAAGTGCTTTGAGTACTTGTGCTAAGTCCCGACTTTGAAGATCCAACTCTTTTGACCCCACCCTTTAAGAGCTCTCTGACTCTGGTACAGGTTCAGACCAGCACAACACCTTTTATCATATTCCACTGCCGCCTATTCATCCTGATGTCTCATTAAAGCTTTCCAGCCACTCCTCCCTGATCCCAGATTCATAATATTTTTGACCTGGTTACACTGTTAATTTTAGCAAGTTTGTACCCCATACTGTGGGGTAACTAGGTGACACAGTGGATAGAGTGCCAGCCCTAAAGTCAGGAAGCCTTGAGTTCAAATCGGGTCTCAGATATTCACTAGCTGTGTGACCTGAGCAAGTCGCTTAAACTCTTTTGCCCCAGTTTCCTCATCTATAAAAATGAGCTGGAGAAGGAAATGGCAAACCACTCCAGTATCTTTGCCAAGAAAACCTCAAATGGGGTCACACAGTGTCAGACAAAACTGAAAAATGACTGAGCAACAAAACAGGTAATAAGTGCAAGGACTGAGATTTTAACTCAGGTCCCAGAATCACAGAGAGTTTGAAGGGACCTCAGGGCCATCTGGTCCAATCCATACCCTAAAGGACTCCCGCTATAACAAACCTGACAAGTGTAATTCTGGCCTCTATGTGAAGAAATCCAGTGAAGAGGAAACCGACATCTTTCAAATCAGACCATTCCATTTTTGGACCAATTTAGTGGTTAGAATATATTTTTCTGACATAGAATTAAATTTGCCTCCTTGCAATGTTCATCTGTTGCTCCTGGTTCTGCTCTTTGGGGTTGAGAGAACAAGTCTAAACCCTCCCCTGACTTCAAATCCAGCACTCTCTTCACTATAACACATTGCCTTTTAGGTCACAGAATAGCAGGGCTAGATGAGACTCTAGGATTTGCCTGAAGAGATAGACACTGCTCCTGTTATATGGTTCTTGTTTAAATTTAGGAGGTAAAGGCTATCTAGTACACAAGGATTTTAGGATGATCAAACAGCATACACTTTGGCTGTTAGTTGAACAAGTATAGACAAAAGAATGTCTCCTAAAAATTTAAGATTTTTAAATGCCATTTTGTAGGTAAGATAAATACAGACTATGAACAATTAGGTACCCAAAACATGTTAAATTTAGGAAGGAGCCTGCTTGAATTAATATGTATTTGATTTTGACTGTCTAAGTGAGTTTTAAGTGTGCAAAGGAATTACTTTGTCCCTGTTATTTTGCAGATGTGGAAAACTGAGACCCAGAGAAAGGAAATAATTTGCCCAAGTTTACAGAGGTTTTAGGAAAGAACTTGGACTAAAGCCCAAGACTCCTAACTGCTAAGTAATTGCTCTTTCCACTATATCATATTAGTATAAAGAATAAACTCTGAGAGCTAGAAGAGACTTTAGACATCACATTCCTCCCCAAGAAAATGTACCATACTGAACATACTGTAATTTTTATTTGATGATTGATTTCCTTGCAAGGTCATGAATTCATGGGATTTAGAGATAGAAGGGGTCTTTTAGAGATTATTCAGCCTAACGTCTTCCTTTTTTTTTCTTTTTTCCCCAAATGAGGAAACTGAGATCCAGAAGAACCAACTGGTTCAAAGTCACATGGTAGAAAGTAATTGAATTAGGATTAGAACCCAGGTCTTCTGCATCTGAATCCAGGATTCTGCTTCACTTCCACTGTAGTTTATTTCAAAAAGTTCATACTCTGAAGAGCAATTTTCATCGTCCAGGAGCGAAGATGAAAATGGAAACTCTTTGTGTTGCTTTACAGCATTTTTTTTTTAAAACATTAATTACCACATAGAATATCTCCCAAACCTGCTGCCTCCTTGGGCCACTGGTTTACCACCAACGTTCTGATGTTCCCCAACAAACTAAGACACTTACTAGCTGTGTGACCCAGTTTACACAGTCACTTAACTTTTGTATGCCTCAGTTTCTTCAACCGTAAAATGAAGATTACAATAGAACCTACCTCCCAGGATTGTTGTGAGGATCAAATGAGTTAATACTTTAAAGCACTTAGCACAGTGCTTGGCCCATAGTGGGCACTTAAAAAAGGCTTCCTTTCTTATTTCTTTCCTTCTTTCCTTCCTTTGCAAGTCTAGGACTGGGTGATCACCCTTATTTGCCATACCCTTGGAATGGTGCTGGTGAATAGAGACCAAAAAGGTACTTTATCAAACAACTGCTGCCATATCTCCTTTACATTGAGGTTGACCATCACTTTCTGCTATAGATAAAGCATCAGCCTCTTCAGACTCCAGATAGCTATATTCAACCAACCCACTGGAGAGACTGGTTCTAATGGCCAAAGTGAGGTTAGAAATTCTGGTTTATTGTAAATCTTATTCTGGATGCCAATGTTTCAGCAGAATGGTGGGCTAGGATGGGCATGGATGGGCATTGGATTTGGAATAAGGAGGCCAATTATATCTTCACTCTGACATTTATTAGCTAAAGTGATATTGGATGAATCACTTAGTTTCTTGAAATTTTAGCTTTCTTATCTGTAAAATGGGCATAATAATATTCCTGCTATTTATTTCATGTGATTATTGTGAAGGAAGTACTTTGCAACCTGAAAGGGCTACATACAATTGTAGAAATGGATGTAACCATGTTATTCCTTTGCTCCCAAATCATCAGATGCTCCCTTTTGCCTCTAGGATAAAGTATCAACTGTGCAGCCTGTCATTTAAAGTCCTGGACAATCTAGTTCCTACCTGCCTTTTCATTTTTGTCTGAAATTAGTTCCTTTCACAAATGATATATCCCAGATGCACTGGACTATTAGGTATTCTCCAAATTTGACAATCCACAGCCTACTTTTACGCATTTGCACAGACTATTCCCCATGCCTAGCACGTGCTTCCTCTCAGGTTCTTTGCCTTCCTTTAAGACTTAACTCAAATGCTATCTTCTCCAGAAAGCCAGCCCTCATTCTCCTTGGTTGCTGTTCTTTTCCTCTTCAAACTACTGAATTTTATACTTATGTGTGTGCATGTTGATTCCTACTCTTCCAGTTGTAAGCTCCTTGAGGCTTATAGTTATAGGACTGCTGTGTGTGTGTATGTATGTGTGTGTGTGTGTGTGTGTGTGTGTGTGTCTGCACATGTGTGTGAGCGAGTGCGTGCATGTCTATAGCCTGGTACAGTTCCTTGAACACAGTAGGTTTTTAATAAATACTTGTTCAATTTAATTTAATTCTTATTATCAGTGACTAATGGAGTAAAATTCCTTAGTAGGTGAGCACAAGTGGAAGAGTTAGCCTCAGCAAGTTGGAATTTTTAAGGTATAGAGAATGGGAAATGAGGGTTATCTCAACAGATGACTTCCATTTTCTGAGCTGAGTCAGAAATAAAGATATTGGAATTGGGGGAAGAGGGAGTGGCTAGGGGCTTTAGAAGAGAGAGGTCCAGAATAATTGCTGTGGAGAGTATTAATCAGAGATGAATAAATTGATTATTGTATATTGATGTGGGTCAGCCTGTCATTGCATGCTCTTGACTGAAGGCTGAGATACCCTTAAAAAATTTCCTGGTCACATATTTGTCATTCTGAGTCATCAAAGGAGGGTTCAAATGCTGGAATTATTCACAGAACTAAGTTAATTTCTTTTTTTTTTCAGAATTTGGCTGGAAGGTCCTCTGAGACTTTGGGAAAGGACAACAGTTGTTACGAACTCCATTGACAACCTGTGTCACAGCAACATACTCATGCTTTTCTGGCTAAGTCCCACCCCCATCTTTTTTCTTTTTTTTTTTTTTTTGCCCAGGAACTGTCCTCCTTATGCTTTTCTGCAATTCCTTTTAAGAGGCAAGCCCACTATTTGCTAGAGCCCCTGCTCTCCCTCTTCACTTCTTTTTCTTAGAATCACTGTTTCCATCAAAGTTCAACTCAAAGCACCTAATCTCCCCTGCTGTTATTGCCTCCCGCCATCCCAGCCTTTTTTTATCCTGAATTCTTCACGACGCCATCTCAGGAGAGATAAGTCATGTGCTTTAAGGACAGCCATGCCTATATTGGCATTTATTCTCAGCCAACTATTGTTTGGGATAATAGATAGTATGCTATATGTTATTTCTCCTTCTTAAATAGAGCTCATAGCCTGTTAATTGGTAATAACAAAATTTGTTGATCTGTTTAATCACCTAGCTGCCCAGAATAAAGCAGGGAAGGAGACTATCCCTTCATTGACCTATGGACCATGGTGTTCCTGGGCAAAAGACTAATAGGGAGTCAGCATGCATGCTCACAGCTCAGCATAGGAGCATCTTACATACTGGATACTACAACAAATGATTTGTACTGAGTGAGTGCCCTCATTGACACTTACAGTGAGAGTATAACAAGTATGGTAACAGAGAAATAGATTGAATCACAATTAGGGTGGTGTCCAGTGGGGTCTCATGCACATTTGATATTAATGGGTCACAAAGCTGGGGCTCAGGATTGGGTATTCTGAATGGTGCTATTGTTTTAGGGGTTGTGAGAATGGACTGTATGGTGCTAATTTCCACCTGATCCTATGTATTTTTTAATCAACACCTCTAGGTTTGTAAGTCTATCTCATTCCACCATTTCCAATACCTTGTAATTTGACCCTGAGCACTAATTGCCAGATCTTTCAAGCTAATATTAATGACTGGCAATGTCACTTCAAAGGATGGATCACCATGACTCTTTGTTGCTTAAATTATTTGGCTCTTCAGGGAACAAAGAAGGGGGGCATGTCACTGCACTGGGAAATAGATTTAATGAGACCTACTTCAAAGTGCTGCTTGTTGTTTTTTTGTCCTCATTTCCAGTGGGAATGGCAGGTCCACAATATAGTCCAGAATGAGAAGCACAGTAAAACTCAATTTCCATCAAGGGCACTGCCATTCTTCCACTCTCCCAGACTCACAACTTCGGTCTACTCTTGCTACCTCTAAGCAGGTCATCCCATTCAGTGTAGCCAACCAAGAGCCTCCAATTCTTGTGCCCTGGGCTATGCTTTGTGGCTCATCCTCAATTCTTACTCTCTCACCCCACCATCCAATTGATTGCCAGGTCTTTTCTGTTCTACCTCTACAACATCTTTGATATCCATTCCTTTGACTCCACTCACATGACCAACACCTCAGTTCAGGTCCTTGCGGCTTCTTACCCAGATTGTTTTAATCACTTCCTAATTGGTCTCCCAGCCTTGAGTCTCTCCTCACTGCAATTCATCCATTGCACAGCTACCAAAATGATTTCCCTAAAGCATAGAGTTTAAATATATTACTCCTTCTCAAAAACTTACCTCTTACCTCTAAGATCAAATACATATTTCTCTATTTGGCTTTTAAAACTCTTCACAACCTCAAACCAAGCTACTTTTTCAGCTATTTGAAAGATGAGTTGTTCCTTCAACTCCTGGCTTGGCTTCTGATAAGTTAGGATTTCAACAGGTTTCATCCTGTGCCCTTTCATGCACTCTATATAGTTCAGCCAATCTGGCCTTTATGCTGTTTCTTACAAGTAGAGTTCCATCTTTCATCTCTGTGCCTTTGCACTAGTTTTCTCCTGTACCTGGAAAGTTCCCCTTCTTCATGTCTGTCTCTTAGAATTTTTAGGCTTCCATCAAGACTGAATGCAAAGGCCACCTGATCTCCCCTAGCTGTTAGTGCCTCCTTATTACCTATATTTATTTTGTATTTGTATAACCTCCAATAGAATATAAGCTCCCTGAGGGCAGGGACTTTTGTTTTTGTCTTTGCATTCCTAGTGCAAAGCTTGACACGTAGTAGGTGCTTAATGCCTGCTTGTTGATTGATTGATATAAATTATAATTTGTAGTGGCACTGTGAGGCATTAGGCTACTCACCACTTCTTTGAATTTCAATTTTCTCGTTTGTAAAATGGGGAGAACAATAGAGGGAGCATCTAACCTTGCAAATGTAGCTCTGAGGATTTGTCAGTACATGTTAAAGAGCTGTTATTATCAACATTATGTAGAAAATGAGAATAGTAATTACAAAAAGAAAGAAATTCAGAACTAGAAGAGACAGTTTAGATATCATTTAGTCCAACTCCTTTAATTTTAAAAGTGAGGAAACTGAGTTCTAGAGCTGGGAAGTGACTTACTCAGAGTCACACAGTGAATTAGAGCCAAATCAAGGATGAGAACCTAGGTATTTAGACTCATTTTGGGATAGTTCTGCCTGGAGGCAAGTAATGACTTAAATCTTAAAGCAAAAAAATCAGTTAAATCTCAACTACACACACACACACATACACATACACCCACCCACACCCACACACACACACACACACACACAAGCACGTAAACATTAAATGACAGGGCCAAAAAGGATGTTGGAGGTCAACTACTCCAATTGTCTCAGGTAATTGAGGTCTTGGAGAGGAAGTAACTCGCCCAAGTTCTCACAGTGAATTAATGGCTGGGGAATGAGTCGAAACAAAGTCTCTGGAATCCCATTCACTCTTGCTACTACATCACAGGTATCTGCTCCACCTATCAACTATTTCTGAAAACGAATCCTCCAAGGATGGTACAATTCTCCCGGCAGGGTCTGCACTTTGGTTTCCTCTTTTGTAAAATCAAGAGGTTGAACTACATGACAGACATTCCTAAGGTTCCTTCCGGCTCTGACATTTTAAGATCTATGATTCTAAAGTCCCTTCCAGCTTTAATAACCTAGGTTCTGTGATTCAGAGGTCTATATAGTTTGTGCTCTTTGATCCTTAGGTCTCTTCTCATATGCCATGGGTCCTTCGTTGTGTTCACTTGGGATTTGCCTCAGTTTCCGGGCTTCTTCAGGGAATCCCACAGAAATAGTGAACTTCTCTTTGGGAGGGAGCTCTGGCACATGAACACACCCTTTCTTAGTCTTGGAAACAGCTCAAAACAGGAGGGACTGAAAGGTTGACAAACAAAAACTAACCTGAATCAGACCCGCAGCAATCCTTTCCCCCTTCATTTAGGACTGAAAAAAGGGGCACCTACCTCCTTAGGAGACATACACACACGGCACTTGTGGAACACACGCAGCCTCTCTCGGTGAAGGCTGGAACTTGCTGAGATCCTACTAACTTCTCAGAAGCCAAGCCAGGCGTTGAAGAAGCAACTCATCTTTCAGTTGTTAGTGATGATGATGTAATCTGATTCCTGGATATTTCCCCTCCTTGCCCCGCCCCTGAGGCCTAGAGTCCCATTCAGGAGCACTGTGGGGAGAGGGGTGTTTTTCCACAAAAAGTACCTGATACTTAAGGAGAGGCAGAAGTGATCTATTACAGGCGAATGACCAGAAATACAAAATGTGCGGATATTATCCAATACATCTTATGGAAGTGGTTTTCTTAATTAGCCAGATGAAATAACTTTTTACAGAGGAAAACTCAGTCATGAATAGGTGAAGCCCCAGGCATAACACCACACACCTATTTGCTAAGGAAACTTGTGGAAACTATTTTCCATACTGGGGCCTCTGTTTCCTGTAAAATGAGGGGTTTGGAAAAAAATTAGGTCCCTCCCAGCTCTAGGATTCTATGAGTCTAAGGTTTATAGATAGTATGAAAGATTTGTATTGTTGTAACCAAAAGACAGCTGTGTCCTGAGATACATGCTTAGCATATTCTATACCTTACATTTATATAATATGCACTTTACTTGTGGTAGGGCCGACAGAGCGTTAGAGCTAAAAGAGACTTTAGAGATCATGTAATTTAACCATTTTACTTTAAAGATGAGGAAGCTAAGGTCAAAAATGTTAAACACATACAATGGTAGATTTGGGATTTGAACCCATGTCTTAGGGTCATAGATTTAGAAATGGAAGAGACCTTTGAGGTCACTTAGCTCCACCACCTTCATTAGAGATGAAGAATCTGAGGGCTGGAGAATATCCTGGCGAAAATCCCCTAGGCTGTAAGAAGGAGGCTGGGATTTGAACCCAGGCCTACTGACTCTAAGTCCAACATTCTTTCTATTCTATCACACTGCTTCTCACATTTGTAAAACCCACCACAAGTCAAGAATGCCCCTATTTTGTGTTGGAAGTTTTGGAGGAGTGTCTTTAAACAGTACAGGGAGATATTTGGGGAAGGTGGTGGCTACATCACAGGCAATCACCAAGAAAGGAAAAAGATTCCACACAGCTTTCCTGCCTCTAAGTCTAATGTACCTTCCATTACATTATACTGCCTTAATTATTTCATTTGATCTTCTTAAGTCCTGTAATGGAGATGGGGCAGGTATTATACCCATTTTCCAGATGAGAACATCGAGTTTTGGAGAAGTGGTAGAATTGAAAGTGAAACAGATTTGGTGTCAGAGAATCTGAGTTTGAATACCATTTCTGACATTTTAATCAACCCATCAATCGACAAGTATTTATTATGTCCTTGTGTAACCTTGGAATGCCTACTTTTCAGAGTTCTTGGCATTGGATTAGATCAGTGGAGGCACTTGCCAGTGCACCTGAACCAGATTAAAATATAGTCAGGAACTATTTAACAAAATAAATGAAAATATAACAGAACATAGATAATGTTGATATGTGGTTTTCTAAGTCAGTATGTGACCCATAGGGATTATTTACGATTTAGTGGCCTCCATTTCTACTTGAATTGGATCTCATAAGATTAGATGATTTTGAAGCCCTGTTAGCTTGAAACCTAGAATCGTATGCCTTCGGCTTGAACTTTAGGCCACACTTTGAATAGATAAGATTTTTCTGTTTTTCCCTTGGCTGCTATTTACACACACAACTCTTGGCAGTAATCTGTTACAGAGGAGTATCTTCATGTAAGAGCAGGCATTTGATAAGGGGTGTGGTTCCAGACTCCTGGCTATGGAGTAACAACGTAAGAATGGTTCTGTGCAAAGTTAGCCTAAGTGACTCCTAATTTAACTGTGCTTGACCTTTGGATACATATGCAGCCAGCCTGCAGAGAATGGCTGTCTGGCAATACCTTTGTGCATGAGTTTTTTTAGACATGGGGAAAAGCTGAAGTGATGTGAAATCTATCTCATCATATGTATGTTGCTGTTGTTCAGTTGTTTCAGCTGTGTCCAACTCTTTGTGACCCCATTTGGGGTTTTCTTGGCAAGAATACTGCAGTGGTTTGCATTCCCTTCTCCAGCCAATTTTACAGATGAAGAGACTGAGGCAAACAGGGTTAAGTGATTTGACCAGGGTCACACAGTTAGTACTCCTAGCTAGGTTGGGAAGTGGATACAGTACTGGGCCTGGAATCAAGAGGACCTAAATTCAAATACAACTTCAGATACTTACTTGCTATATGATTATAATTATGCCCCTTTTGCCACATTTCTCCCATCATCTGTAACTCTCATCTGCAAATACATATATATATATATACATAAAATCATTCTATATACACACTTCTTTCAAAAAATCAATTTCACAAATATGAGATGGAGGATGTGTGACTAGATACAACATTCTTCTACTCCTACTGGCTCTGCCTAAGATACTTACTTGCTGAGTGACCCTGGATAAGTCACATGAAAGCTGTCTGCTTCAGTTTATTCAGCTGTAAAGTGGAGATAACAATAGAACCTACCTCCTAGGGTTGTTTTGAGGATTAAATGGAAGTAATACTTGTGAAACAATTAGCACAATGTCTGATGTATACTAGACTCTTAATAAATGCTTGCTTTCTTCCTTCCACCCGACTATTGACTGATTGCCTAGATGGGTTTTTCAGTATAAGCATTTTCTCTCTCTCTGCTCTGGGATATAGAATTTTCTCATGCTTGATCTGCTCATACAGCTTCATTCCTGCAGTCCTATCCCTGCTCTATGGGGCAGCTGCATTTCCGTTTTCGTACCTCCACGTGCTTTCCCTGTAGCCTCCCCTTTTCCTGCTCCATGTATCTTCTGTTTCTCACTGGGAGATGGGTTCCTTCTTGTATCTGGCTTCTGCCCGATTCATTGGAACTGACTGACTTGTCTTTTATGGGCCACCTAAGGGCATGACTAATCGTGCTTCCTCCAATGCTGTTTCCCACTTTCTAATTCACTCCTGGGACCTGTTAGCACCTCATAAAAGGGATCACCTGGTTGGGCTAGTTTTTATAGTTGGTCTTAGGTCCTTTTTCTGAGATTATTTCCTGGGCTTTCATAGACTAACTCTTTTACATATCTATTAAGTTTAAAGCTGACATTGCGTTCCATTATTGCCCTGTTTATTTGTGTCCTCTTTTGAATTTCTTTCTGTTCTCTTTTGCATCTTTTAAAATATTTCATTGACACTCCTTGATTTTCTTTTTTTTTGGAGATATGATTATAATTATGCCCCTTTTCCCACATTTCTCCCACCATCTATAACTCTCATCTGCAAAATAAGGAAGTAAATAAATAACGCAACCTTTCCCTTATAATAAATCAGTATGATTAAGCAAAATATATCTGCACATTGGCCATTTCTAAAACTGTATGTCTTGTTCTGCATCTTTAATCTTCACTGCCAAATGATGGAAAGCATGATTTATCATTAGCCTTCTGAAGTCATGTTGTTGCATTACTCAAAAAGTACTTAAGCCTTTCAAAGCTGTTTTCTTTTTCATTATAGCCATGGTACAAATTGTTCTGCTCAATTCACTCTACACAAAGTTTATCGTGGTATATTAAAATTTTTTAAAAATTTATTTAATTTTTAATTTATGGAATAAAACATTTTCATAACACAATATAATAAAAAGATATGATTGCACATGAAACTGCAAATCCACTAAGTACAACTTGCTATTCCTTTTAAATATATAATGAAGTTATAATGTAAATTTCTTTTTTTTCTTTTTTCTCTTCTCCCCTCCCCCAGAGATGGCTACCATTAGACACAAATATGTATGTGTGTATATATTTGTTTGTATATATATATATATATATATGTAAAATCATTCTATATACATACTTCTTTCAAAAAATCAATTTCACAAATATGAGATGGAGGATGTGTGACTAGATAACAACATTCTTCTACTCCTACTGGCTCTGCCTAAGAAGTCAGAGTGGAAGGGAACAAAACGTGCCAGGCAAATCCCTAGCCTAGTCCTAGCCCCAGAATCAGTCAGAGAAATGGGGAGTCCTTCCTTTTGAGAGTATTTATAGTCTCAGTTCCTGCTCTCTAAGATCCCTAAGATGAATCTTTGGAAGTAGGCGCAGCTTCTAAGGGAAGGTTAGGCTGGGAAAGGGTTTATAGGTCATCCTAACACAGTACCAGAAGTGAATTAGGGGAATTCACCTGGGGCCCTGGTGAGGCAGCCCTGGAGCAGGGCTGCAAGGACCTTAGAGGCTGAATTCAGTCAAGACAAGCAAGTTTATTAGTACATACTTATAACTAGGAAGAGCCAATTCAGGAGAAAGGACTATGGTGGACTGGGGTGAATCATCCTTGGTTAGAGTGTGGTGCCAGGGATTTGGCCATGTGGTAGAATTTATAAGGGAGCCAAAATGGGTTAGAGCTATTCCATCTTTCCTCAATTATTAGTCAGGGTGTTAGTCATGGTTGAGACTTGATACTCAGTCAGCCCCATTGAATTCCCAAGGGGATGTTGTTTGGTTGATGTGGGTAAGCAGAGTAGGCTCAGGTCCTGACATGATAATTAGTGAACCCCATGGTAGTGGGAAAGCATCCTTATAGTAATGGGGCAGGACTATTATCACCGCCAGGGAGAGTGCCTCAGGGTCATTACAACTATTTTGGAGTTTCAGTAAACTATAAGTTCAATATCAATCAATGGTATAACATAAAAATTAAGCCAATGTAATCACAAAATCCAATGATCTCAGACTGTATTAACATCTAATGTCAGAGCACCTGAATTTGAGTCCCAACTGATCAAGTGATCTGAGGTCATATCACCACTGAGCCTGGTATCCAGAATTATGAATGAATGAAAAAGCGTTTATTAAGTGCCTATTATAAACCAGACACTGTGCTAGGCACTGGTAATACAAATAGAAAAGTGATATAGTTCCTATCTTCAGGAAATTTATATTCATTCATTCATTCTAATTTATATTCAGTTAACCTATACAGGTCCAGAGAAGGGTAGACAAGGATAGTGAGAAACCTTGAGACCACTGTGAGATATTTAGCTGGTCTAGCCTAAAGAATACAAGATAGAGGAAGGATGGGAAAGAGGACGTTTGTCTTCAAGTATTTGAAGGGCTGACTTGGAAGAGGAATTAGATTCATTTTGTTTCATTATAGGGGTCAGAGGTGGGACCAGTAAATAGAAGTTGAATTTAATTTAGGCTCATTGTAAGGAAAAAAATTTCCTAACAATTTGTTATCTAAAACCAACTCTCCAGAAAACAACGAATATGTACTAGATACATTTTGAAGTTGAATCTACATTATTAATATTTTCTATATCACTTAAGTTTAGATAATCAACAAAAAAATAAATCAAGCCCAATTTTCAGAATTTGGCAAATTTTACATTTAGCTTTTGAGTTTATCCTAAGAGCTAGTTCCTACACTGGACTTACCCTGTCATCTGAGGTGTTTTAAATGAAACCACTTGTAGTATGGTTTGTATGGGGATTTTGGTACAACTACAGTTGGGACTAGATAACCTCTGAGATTCTTTTCAATTATGAGATTCTGTGATGACTTGATTCCAGGAAAAAAAAAAAGCTCCTTAAGGGTAGAGATTGTTAGACTGTTTAAGGTTCTTTTCCTTGCATCTATGACCCTAGCACAGGGCCTTACCCACATTAGGGCACTAAGAAAGGCTTATTGAATCGAGTAAATGTCTAAGTTCAATTTCAGCTCTAAAAATTTGTGATTCTGACAGTGTGATTTAGAAGGGATGTCAAGGCTGAGTTTCCCTCACCCTATTGGCAAGTGGAGTTTGAGACTTATGTTGGAGACCAAAGGGTCTTTGAGGCTAAGGCTTTTTTTTTCTAACTTCTTTTTTATTCTTGTTTTTCTTTTAATAAAATCTCCTTTTTGTATGTAGATGGGTCAAGAGGGTAGCCACATTCATGAGATCATAGATCTATAAAAATATTGAAAGAACGGGATTAGGAAAGTCATGCTCGTGATGGGAACAAAATGTGAGAGTCTCCTTCCTGCAAAGTAACTAGTCCTTCTTGCCTGCACACACCCCTCCTCTCAGTATTTATATCACCTACTTCTTTAGTTTTGCTTATTTTGAAAAGTTTAGTTTCCAGGTGGGCTTATGGGACCATCTACATTAATTAATCACAAACTCAATGAATTAGGATTCTAGGACCAAAGCAGGAGTTATATTTAGTTTAGCAGAACATCCTAAATTCTACTGAAACAGGTTAGGGCTTGAAGATAAATCCTTCATACATGTTTTCCTACACATAGGGTTGCCTTGGAATCTTCCATCTTCTCTACCTTTCATAGTCAGTTAGTTTCCAAGGTCTGTTGTTGCAGCCTCTATATTTCTTTCATCTCTATTCCAATTACTAATATAGGGTCTTGATAGTTACCCACTGTCTGTGCTATTGCAAAAGCTTCCTTACGGGTCTTTTCCTTGCCCTCTATGATGTGATCTCAGACTAATCTTCTGAGTATATAGATCTGTTCATTTCATTGCTCTGCTTAAAAAAAAAAAAATCTTAAGTGGATCCCTATTGCTTTCTAAGTAAAGGTCCAGCTCTTTCAGCTGACATTCAAGGTCCTCCACACTCTATTACTTCCCCACTTTGTCAGCCATATTTCACATAATCGTACTCCACAGATGCTAATAAAAATTAAAACTCGCATTGATATAGCTTGTCCCAAAAGTCTTAGTGCATTTTAAAGCTTTACTAGCTTGCACTAAGACTTTTAGAACATCTTGTATCAAAATTGCTGGGAAAAACTGGAAAGCAGATTGGCAGAAACTAGGTATAGACCAACATCTCTCACTGTTTACCAAAATAAGGTCAAAATGGGTACACGATTTAGACATAAAGGGCTTTATGATATCATAAGCAAATTATGAGAGCATGAAAAATTTTACCTGTCAGATAAGGGAATAAGGTGTAAGGGAAAAATTTATGAGCAAACAAGAGATAGCGAGGATCATGGGATATAAAATGGATGATTTTAATCATGTTGAATTAAAAAAAAAAACAAAACCAATGCAGCCAGTATTAGAAGGAAAGCAGGAACTGGGAAATGTTTTTACAGCAATTTTCTCTGATAAAGGTCTTATTTCTCAAGTATATAGAAAACTGAATCAAATTTATAAGAATATGAGTCATTCTTTAACTGATAAATGGTCAAAGGATATGAACAGGCAGTTTTCAGAAGACGAAATCATAGTCATATGAAAAAATGCTCTAAATCACTATTTATTAGAGAAAGGCAAATTAAAACAACTCTGAAGTACCGCCTCACACCTATCAGATTGGTTAATATGACAAAAAAGGAAAATGAGAAATGTTGGAGGGAATACAGAAAAATTGGAACACTAATGCATTATTGGTGAAGTTGTGAATTGTTCAACCATTCTGCAGAACAATTTGGAACTATACCCAAAGGGCTATAAAACTGTGCCTACCCTTTGACCCAGCAATATCACTACAAGGTCTATATCCCAAAGAGATCAAAAGAAAAGGGAAAGGAACTATATGTACAAAAAAATATTTACAGCAGGTCTTTTTTGTGGTGGCAAAGAATCAGAAATTGAGAGGATGCCCATCAGTTGAGAAATGGCTAAACAGTTGTGGTATATAAATGTGATGGAATGCTATTGTGGCATAAAAATGATGAGTTGAATTATTTCGGAAAAATGTGGAAAGATTTCTGTCAACTGATGAAAAGCAAAGTGAGTAGAGCCAGGAAAATATTGTACACAGGAGGAACAGTATTGTACTGTGATGAACTGTGAATAGCTTAGCTATACTAAGCAATACAATGATCCAAGACAATTCTGAAGGACTTAGGATACAAAAATGCTGTCTACCTTCAGGGAAAGAACTGATGGAGTCTGAGTACAGACTGAAGCCTCATTTTTTCATTTTATTTTTTTTGTTTTTTTTTCTTACAACATAGCTAACATGGGAATATGTATTGCATGATTTCACATGTATAATTGATACCAGATTTCTTGCCTTCATAATGAATGTGAGAGGGTTAGGAGGGAGAAAATTTGGAATTTTAAAATGAATGTTAAAATAAATAAATAATTTTTAAAAAGAATGCCTTGTATCATGATTTAAAGTTTTGCAGAGTATTCTATGAAATTCTATGAAATAGGTAGTGTGAATATTATTATTCTTATTTTACAGAACAGGAAACTGAGGCTCTGGGAAGTTAAGTGACTTGCCTATGGTTACACGGTAAGTCTGAGGCAACTTGTGAATCTAGGTCTCCTGATGCCAAGTTCAGTGGTCTTTCCGGTATGCCATTAGCTGTACATTCCAAAATGAATTGATCTTTTCAAAAAGGATGTGTTCTTCAAACATGCCTTATATTTTTTCACCTTCATGCATTTGCTTTTCCCTATATGTAGAATGTTTTCCTTCCCTCCTTCTGCTTGTTGAATTTCCTACCTATCCTTTAAAGTTAAGGATTACACCTCCTTGATGAACAGTTCACTGATTTCACCACATAGTATTGACTTGCCCCTTCAGATATCACATAGCAATTCGTTTGCTGTTTCATAATACATAATTCCATAATTTTTTGTATTATATTTATCTGTATTATAGACTCATATCAATCTGAGATCCATGAGGGTAGGGACTGCGTCTTGTCTAAACTTTATATGTCTTTCAATATGTCTTTTTATGCCTTTTGTATGTGATGAGAGAATTTCTGGTTCAGTCTTCTTTCCACCACTGTGTGAAGAACCCCACTCCCTGCCCTGCAAAAAAACAAAACAAAACCAAAAAAACCCCAAACAACCAAAAAACCCAACAACTCTGCCCTAGACTGTCTTAAGCATCCTGACACTGTTTGCTTGAAGCAAGCAAGTCATTTATTCTGCTGAAGTCTGCAAATCAATCTTTGGACATACACTTCAGCTCCAGTTTTGACTAACTAGTTTAACTAGTTCCCTGACCTTCCTGATGCAGACATCCTTTTCTTCCCCTTCTGATGGTCTGATTCCTGATATGGAAACCTTTACATTCCCCTGCTGTAAAATTTTCCTTTGTAAAATTTTATTGCAGCCATTCTCCTTATGTATGCACATTCTATATAAAGTTGCTGAAATTCATGCTCTGGGCTCACTGACTTTATGTTCAGTGAGACCTTCACTCTGGAAGCAATAAAATTGCTGTAAATTATCTCTGTTATTGATTCAATGATTGGTAACTGTACCTTATCAATGGACTCTCAGATAATTTTTCTCTCAAATGCATAGCACGTAGTAGACAATATGTACCTATTTCTGCCTATAGATATGTCTCTATGTAGTATTATTTCCTTTTTATTTGGGAAAACAAAGCAATGAAGAGTAGGCAAGGATAAACCAGTTCTGATGCACACTAGCAGTTGGGGAAATCAGGAAGATTTCATTTAGAAGGTGGTGCTTGAACTGCATTTGGAGGAAGTGTAGAATTCTATGAGGCAGAGATATGAAGGGAATGCACTTCATGCCTGCTGGGCCATGGACATAGAGTGCTGGGTGTCAGGAAAAGAAAGGACAATTTGGCTAGATCACAGAGTGCAGGAGGCTGGAAAGATAGATTGGGACCAGGTTATGAAGGGCTTTAGACTCTAAATATATGAGTTTATATTTTAACCTGGAGAAAATGGGGAGACATTGGAGTTGATTGGGGAGTATGTCTTAGTTGGATGTCCACTTAAGTAAAATCATGTTTAGTGTAAAGAGAAAATGTAGATGAAAATTTACACACTGATAGAGACAGCACTAAGTGGCACAGTGGATAGAGAGCTGGGCCTAGAGTCAGGAAGACTCAACTTCCTGATTTCGAATCCAGCCTCAGACACTTACTAGCTGTGTGATCCTGGGTAAATCAATCAATCTTGTTTGACTCAGTTTTCTCATCTGTAAAAAGAGCTGGAGAAGGAAATGGCAAACCACTCTAGTATCTTTGCCAAGAAAACCCTAAATGAAGTCACGAAGAGTGGGGCATGACTGATGTAACCGAAGAACAGCAACAACAATGGAGACATAAAGTCATAGAATATCAGAACTGGAAAAGACTTTAGAGATCATCCAGTCTAACCCTTTCATTTCATGAGGCAGGTAGTGGGCATGGAGTCAGGAAGACCTGAGAGAGAATCCAACCTCAGACACTTACTATGCCACCCTGGGCAAATCACTTAACCTCTGTCTGCCTCGGCTGCCTCAACTGCAAAATGAGGATACTAATAGCACCTGCCTCTGGGTTTTTGTGAGGATCAAATGACGTAATATTGGTAAAGTACTTAGCATAGTGCCTGGCACATGGTAGGTAGATAATGCATGCTTGTTCCCTTCCCCTTTATCAATATTAACATTTCACAGATGAGGAAACAGGACTAGAGAGGGGGAAAGTGACTGATCTAAGGTCACAGAGATCTGGAACTTTAACCTTCTTCCTGATCTTTTTGTTATACAACATGTATGCCCCTTACTGTAAGGTAAGTTCTTTGAGGATGGGGGCCACATCTTATTTATTTTTGTAACCTCAACAGCATCTTACACAGGACTTTCACAAAGTAGGTACTCAACAAAAGTCTGTTGAATGAATAACTAAGTCAAGTAGAAAAATGCCATCACATACGTGAACATGTACAGTAAGAAGGCAGAAGAGGAACCTTTTGTAGGAAGAGGTGAAGCTGAACATAATATTGAAAAAAAAGATCTATTTTACTTAACATTATCAAATAAGGGAGTTGGAAGGAATTACTTCTAACTCCCCTTCCAGCAATTGTTTTGAGGCTCAAATGAGAATACACACAAAGCTCTTTGCAAACCTTCAAGTACAATAACAATGAAAACAGCTATGACCATTGTTATTATTGTTATACAGGAAGTGTAAAATATACCTGAGCTGTATGCTATATGAAATCCTAGGGTTAAGTTCAGTAAATTCAGTGCTTGCCAAGGGGATTCTGGGAAGGGTGTGTGGAAGAGGTGGAACTGGCAGTAGGTTAAGGATCTGTAAGCACAGTTGGGGATGGAGGCACAAGGGAACAGTCTGAGCAAAAACAGAGGTGGGAGAACACAGTGTGGGTTCAAAGGGTAGAGAACTATCTAATTTGGTTGTAATCTAGACTACATAGAGCACAGTCATATATGTTGTCTAAAATAGGCTTGACTGACTTTTATCAATCACCTAAATAGTCTCAGGTGCCCTACTTTCTTTTTTAAAAAGTTCTGTATTTTGTCAACTACAATTAATGTCTTCATATATGTGAGTAAATGAGAAGCATTATCTTTCTTTTCCTGATCATCACGGGAAATGACTTGCTGTTGACTTAACTAGTTGCTTCAAAATCTAAACATCCCCCTTCCCACTCCCAAAATGCAAGTCCTACTAGGTGCATGATCTGGCCTGGTTGTTTTACCTTTCCACTTTTAAAAGTAACAGGCTAAAAAGGCCTGAAAGTTAAAGATAAAGAAAGGATTAGTTAACCTGGCTAATTCTTGGATTATGAATTTAAACACTTGATAGTAATCTTTTGGAGGAAAGGTGGGACTGTGCCTTATTTGACTTTGTAGCCCTCATAGCACCTGGCACAGTGCCGTGCACATAGTAGGAGCTTAATAAAATTTCCTGATTGATCACAGAAATTTTAAAAAATCAGCTATTTCCTTTTCCTGTTACATGGCACAGAATTGCCTTTTGTCTTATAGATCTTTTTTTTTTGAGAGCATGAAGGGGAAAAAGTTGGAACAACATTTTTTTGCTGTTGTAGTTATTAGTTTCTGGGATGACATAAATGACTTCATAATCAATGTAATGCCTCATGTCTCTCACAAAATTTAAGCCTCTTAAGACATAAGGTAAAATGCTGCTCTATTGTACTATTTTATCTACCCTCTGACTCCAAAGCCATAAAGGACCCTGAAAGTAATTTTTCTCTAAATTTTAATTTTGGCTCATGCTTTCTTGCTTGTCTTGAATATTGCAGCACATGGTTTATCTAGCAGCAATATCCAGATAAAATAAGTACTTTTCTTCAAACCCTTAATGGCAAAACAAACTGATCACCCTGTCCTCTCCTTTATCTGAGGAAGTGTGGAACAGGGAATTTTAGGAATTTTTATTCTTTTTGAGAAGGTGCTGTATAAATACAAGGTAATATTCTTAAAGGTCAAAGTAGAGAGAAAGGTAGACACACTGTCAAAACTGTTTTTTTCCTTCAAATATGAATTACTTCGAGCACTTATCAATCCCACCTCTATACATTCCAAGCTCTCTCTTGTCTGTCGAACATAATACATTACCAAATTACCAAACTTCATGGAAACTTCGACAATCTGTAATGGAGTAACAAATGATAAATCCTTCACCTGCCCTCATGTATTGGTCCCTAATATATCTAGATCCGCAGGTTCTTTATTGATGCAAATTCAGATTGTATATGTATTTTCCGTGGTGAGATTGTGGTCCTCAGGGAATAGATGGCTGATGGACTGCATGGTCATGGTATTCCTGCCCACACTCCCAGAGCCCAGCATTGTCAGCTTGTGCTCACAGGACTGCCAGTTCTGCTGTGGCTGCCTGCATCCCTCCTACCCCGGGTACATGCCAGGCCCCAGTAAGGTAGCAGCAGAGGGAGACATGGTCCTGTGCCTCAGCCTGAACCTTCCCCCAAGTGTCCGACTTTCTAGGTCATTACTATTGTAGTAATCAGTTAGTTAGACTCTTATCCTGGACATGGGACTGGACAGAAGAAGTTAAAGTCTCCTCCCCACCCCAAACATCTTTTTATGTTCAATATAACATAGAGCAATGGTCCTTTACCTTTTTTGTGTGTCATAGAACCATTGGCAGTCTAGTGATGCCTATGGACCTCTTCTCCAAACAATGTTTTTTAAGTGAATAAAATACACAGGATTACAAAAGAAACCGTATTGAAGTTATATGTATCTATATGCAGAAAGATACACACAACTATATAACTGTAACTATAACTATACACACATGTATGTATAATTATATCTATATATCTATCTGTCTATTTATCAACAAGCACATGGACTCCAGGTTAAGAACCCCTGACATAGAGAGAATGTAGATAAGTCATTGATGTAGACATAAAGTTGTAGATTATCAGAGATGGAAAGGAATTTAGGGTTCATCCAGCATGACCTCCTCATTTTGCAGATGAAGAAACAGTCCCAGAGAGAGGAAAGTAACTTGTCTAAGACCACACAGAGCTGTGACTTGACTTTGCCTTCTGATCTTCATTACATCATACTTATTTTCCCCATTATGTGGTAATCTCTCTGGGCTGGGGCCACATTTTATTTATTTTTACATCCATCTCAGCTTCTAACTTTCAGCTTTGCAAAAAGTAGGCACTTAATAAGTTTGTTCAACAAATGACTAAATCAAGTGGAAAAAATGCAACAACAAGGATGAAACATGTGTAGCAAGAAAATTGAAAAGAACCTTATGCCAGGGGAAGGGAAGTTAAGAAGAAAAAAAATGTTTCCTTAACTATAAAATGAGAGAGTTGGAAGAAATTACTTCTAATTCTCCTCCCATGGCCACCATTTTGTAGTTCCACACTTCGAGGGTACTTTCTGCTGATAACATTCTATGTTTTCTGATTTTAAGCCCCCTCCCACTTCTGTTCTACCATATTGTTAATGTTCCTATGTATGTCTGTCAGCAGATTGTGTATCTGCATGGTTGGCTGGCCTTAGGAACCCTAAGATGGGCTGGCTCAATCACTTTTATGATTGTTAGTGTTTCCCAAAGCTTACAGGAAAAGGTTGTAGTCTTGGTTATGTCACTCAGTCTACTTCCTAATTGCAGTCAGTTTCCTAATGCTGTAATTATATCCTAGTCTCCTTGTCTTGGACACAATGAGGTCTACTGAGGATGGTGTCACTCACTTGCTTTCAGATTCCCATAAGAAACTGTAAGAGATTGTTTGTTTGTTTTTTTGTGATACCAGGAAATCATATTTTTGAATACATTGTGGTTAGGTTCTCATGCCCTCTGAGTCCTAATGTCTTTTGTGACTGTTACCTAGGTAGTTTAGAGAACAGTCCTAATAAAGCCAAGTTTGTGGGTCTGACAGGCTCAGCCTCATTTTGTTCCAGGGACATATATTATACCCTGACCCCAGTCAGTTATGGTACTAGTATTTTATTTTTGTTATAGTGATGGTCACAGTGATATTCACCAAGGAGAGGATCTCTCATGAGAATTAATATTGGTAATACTGACAGCAGAGATTATTGTGAAGGAAATGCTTTGTAATGGCCATAGAAATGTATTTGCTTATGTACTTCCCAATTCATAGGTCCAATCTCTCAGAGATGGCTCCTGTAGATTATCTCCCCAAACTACCCATTAGATTATAAGCTCCTCAATTAGATTATAAACTCCTTGAAGGCAGGGACTGTCTTTTGTCTCTTTGTGTATCTCCAGTACTTAGCATGGTGCCTGGCACACAGTAGATGCTTAATAAATGTTTATTGACTTATTGACTGATATACTCGCCATTAGTGGGAAGTAAGGACAGACATAAGGAGCACACATGGAGAGGCACATATATACGGAACATGTGTGACTAAGGTGCACATAGAGAACATTTGTGGCCAGGGCATATGAATGGAAGAACAACTCACATTTCTAGGACTGCAGCTGATGTCTTCTATTGACATTGTCTTACGGCTCCCACCAGGCCTGCTCCCCATTGGACACATAAGCTCCACCAGGTACTGCACGGTCAAATGCATCTCTGTTGGGGATTGCTTTGCTGCACATAATCTCTACTGGATGTTGCCAGGCATGGTACCACTGCTCCTATAGCAGTGTAACATCTCTCTGCTTCCATCTTCTGGTCCCAGATGAAATCCTTTGGCTACACTGCCATCTCTTCCTCATGAGAAGTCTGGGTTCTCATTTGCTTTTTTAACTCAAAAGTTAGATGCTTTCTTTTAAAAAGCTTTTTAGTTGTGGTGGCAAAGAATTGGAAATTGAGAGGATGCCCATCAATTGAGGAATGGCTGAACAAGTTGTGGTATATAAATATAATGGAGTACTATTGTGCTATAAGAAATGATGAACAGGCTGACTTCAGAAAAACCTGGAAAGACTTGTGTGGTCTGATGCTGAGTGAAGTAAGAAGAATTAGGAGAACATTATACACAGTAATAGCCATGTTGTGTGATGACTAATATTGATAGACTTAACCTTTCTCAACAAAACAAGGATCTAAGACATCTCCAAAGGCCTCGTGATGGAAAATGCTACCCACATCCAAAGAAAGAACTATGGAGTTTGAATGCAGATCGAAGTGTACTATTTGCTATTTCTTTTTCTTCTGTTGTGTTTTGTTTTTTTTCTTTCTGGTGGTTCCTCCTATTGGTTCTAATTCTTACCTACAGCATCACTAATGTGAAAATATGTTTAACAGGAATATATATGTATAGCTTATATCAGATTGTGTGCCATCTTGGGGAGGGAGGTGGGAAGGGAGGGGGAGAGAAATTGAAAACTCAAAAGCTTATGGAAGTGATTGTTGATAATTCAAAATAAATTAATTAAAAGTAAAAAAAAAAACATAAAAAATAAAAAAATAAAAAGCTTTTTAGAAAAGTGGCCATCCATTGACTTAGAGATAGGGTCAATAAAAGTCCTGAGAGAAAACCATTTCCAGCTTTCTTCCCCCTATGGAGTCACCTATCTGGTCCTTTTCATACGGTCTTGGCTAGAAGGCATTTCATCTGTAGCAGGAATTTCTCTGGCCCAGGGACCAAGCTGTGATCACATGGAGCAACAGGGTCTTCTGAGCTTGCTAATGATCTAAGGCTTAATACTTTCTTTGGATTTAATTCCTTGATCCATGGGCTTGGGTCTCTTGGTCAGAGACTTTACCCTTGCTTAAAATGGAACATTTTTTATACTTCTTTATTTTAATCTTTGAAGGATAGATGATACCTATATTATCATCCATGTAAAGTTACTCGACCAAATAATTATTGAACAACTCTGGGGCTCAAGGTTTCTCAGTTCTAAAGCTATATCAAAGATTAGTTGGTAAGAAAAATGCAGACAGACAAAGATAAATCCAAAGGGGAAAGCCATTGTCTTCTCTACCTGCTCTGCTATGATCTTGGCCTTTTGTAAGTGGATATAACCAACAAAGACTGAAAAAAATTTATATCACTCTTACATCTATTATCATTCATTCAGCAAACACATTCAGCTCCTATTATGTGGATTTTTCTTGCTAGGTATTGAGGAAGATGCAGAAATTAGATATGACATGATCTGTAATCTCATGGAACTTCTTTAGTATGACACATATATGTAGTCATAATATACTATAAGTGTGTTAAAGATGTATGAAATGAGAGAACTGAATTAGATAGCTTTCAATGTCCCTAAATCAACAATCCTCTGATAAAACTATTGATTGGAAACCTGAGGAGGATATACATCAGTAGTTTCTGGTAGGTTAACGTAAGCTGTTGTAAGCTCTTCTTAGTTTTTGAATTTTATAAAGATTGTTTTAGTGACAAAACCTTAATCTAAATGAAGAACTCCAGGGGTTAGGATTTTGGGCCTATGGAAGACCAGTGTAAAAGATATTTGGGAATTGCTAACTGTCTCCACATTAGACTACTCCTGGCTTTCTGTGCTCCCAAGCACTGAGGGGAAAGCAGGTGGGAATGTCAGTACTTCTAGGATTCCTTAACTCTTGTATTGTTAACTGCCTTCCAAAAGCAGCCAAGGGAATAGAAGGCTTTGGTCAGGTCAGTGGACAAACCACAGGGATCCCTGACAAGTCATACCCTGGGCATGGGAAGTTGTTATTCAGAGTCATCTCCTACCTCCTCCCACCTACTGCCAATGCTTACCCTGCCAAGTTTTAGCCTTGGATTATTCTCATCATGAACTGCCTTCAGTTCTATTCATGTGCTGATGATGAAAGCTGGAGAAAATCATTAAACTATGCTGACTAGGTCCATTACAAATTCATTATATAATCTCAACTAGACCCTTACTGTGGCAAGACAATCCTTTTACATCTCCCTAATCATTCACTATCCTACTCACCACATCAACTTTTCCAAACTCTTTAATCCTTCCTTAAACTTCTTATGACTTTCCCCTTCCTTCACTCTTTTATTTGAAAACCCAGTCTCATATTTCACTATAAAAAAAAAAGAGACCGTTTGTTGTGCTCTCCCTCTTATCACCTCATCTTGCCTCTTATCTTATCTCTGGCATCACTTAGATATCTTCTGCCACTATCTACTCCTTCACCCCTGTCTCAGAAGAAGAGATAGCCCATCACCCTGCCAAGGCAAGCCCCTCTGAATACACAAGTGACTAGGAGGTGGAAAGAAGGGGAGGGGGGAAGATAATGAGTTCAGTTTTGGACATGTTCAATTTAAGATGTTTGTGGGACATCCAGTTTGAGTGTCCAATAGGTAGCTGGAGATGTGAGATTGGAAGTGAGGAGAGAGAGGTTAAATCTGAGTTTAGATTTGGAAGGGATTCTACTGATCAATTCTGTATATTTCACAGAGAATCAAATTGAATTTTCTAGGGTTATTCAAGAAGTGGTAGAACTGAGATATGAACCTTGGACCTTGGTCACAAGAACTACAAATCCAGCACCCTATTCATTACTTTTATGTATCCTCTTCTAAGGTCTCTTGCAATCTGTGATTCTATAAATTCTTGCAAAACTTAATGGAATGAATAAAAAATGGGGCATTATTGAATAGGGCTGGTGTGAAAGGTAATTCTGAGTGGGTCCTGACCATTTTTGATTCTGTTTCCCTGAACAGAGAGGAGGTCATAGGCTTAAGTTTTATATAGATGATTAACAATAATAGCTAGTATTTATATAGCACTTTAGGGTTTGCAAAACATTTTATAAATATTATCTCATTTTATCCTTCTAACAATCCTAGGAGGATATATGCTATTATTACCCCAATTTTAAAGATGAGGAAACTGAGACAAGACAGAGGTTAAGTGATTTTTTCCAGAGTCACACAACTAGTAAGTATCAGAGGCCACATTTGAACTCAAGTCTTCATGACTCCAAGTCCAGCACATGATTGTAGGAGAAAGGAAATTCTTTTCAATGCTTATTTGTACGTCTCATGGGCTTATATGGTCACAGGATCTAGAACTGGAAGGGATCTTAGAACTCATTCAGGCTAAACCCTTCATTTTGTGAAGGAGAAAATCCCTCTGTTAGACTAGACATAGCAGGTCTGTTCTATATAAGCTATATCTGATCACCTTGCACACTGCTCTGAATCCTTTAAAGATTTAATTTTTTTTTCTTTTGAGTATGAACTCAACAGTATCAAACAGTATCAAATCACAGCATTTGAAAGGCATTTCCTCAAAGAATGTACTCTTCTGGAAGGAACCTGATCTCTCTCTACCTTCCTAGGCCTTCCAAATTTTGGCCCTGCTCTACTTACACAAGTTTGTTTCACACAAAACTCCAACACACACAATCCATTCTTAGGATGTTCCTCAACACAATGTTTGGTTACTGTTGCTTCAGGTGTGATGAGTTTCCTTCTGTTGAATTTGTTAAAGTTGAGGCTGTGTAACCATGAATTTGAGATTTTTAGGAAGATTTCTTGTTCAAGTATCATTTAGATGAGTTATGTTTTGAGCTTCCTTCCAATTTTGTGTAAGGAAACAAAGCACATGTAAAAGAATAAAACGTGTGTGGATGGAGTTAAGTTTGAATACACAATCCCCTTCCATGCCTCCACATGTAATATGGGTATGTAAATCTTGCTGGAAGGAAATTAGGTAAAAGAAGATAGAGTCTCATGTAAGTATTATTAAGGAAGTATTCATGATGCATACAAAAATCATTCCCCTTTCCCTAGTTTGGGGTGAGCTCATTAAGTTATGTTCTACTGTGACTGTGTAAGGGATTTTTATTAACTTTAGGTTTTTTTATTATCTCTCTCTGTTTACCCTGTCTTCTGTAAATTTACTTTGAGTTGGCGAATACCATCCTAGACTGATACCAAACAGTTTATGATTCTATGAAGGGGCAATCATTACTCTGCTGCTTTTCCATGCCTTACTCTAAAGACTAGATGTGTCTTTTGCTCTTCCCAGACTTCCCAACTTCAACTGGCATTGCCAACATTAACCATGCAACCAGGATTGGTGGCCGCTTTATTTTTATTGTTTTTTTTTTTTTTTTGGCTAGGCAATGGGGTTAAGTGACTTTACCAGGTTCACACAGCTAGTAAGTGTTACGTATCTGAGATAAGATTTGAACTCAGGTCCTCCTGAATCAGGGCTGGTGCTCTATCCACTGTGCCACCTAGCTGCCCCGCCACTTTATTTTTAAAGGGAATAAATGGTAGCAAGAAGGAATAGGGGATCGAGAGAAGAGTGGGACATTGGTACTGAGCTTCTTATAGCAATAGAGCACTGGCCACTTTAAACTCCTTCCTCTCTCTCACAAGGGAGAAGAATCCCAGAAAAACTCCAGAGAACTGACTCAGTTAGTGAGAGCTGCTAGCACTGTTGTAGCAAAGGCAAGAAGAAGTGAGGGAGGGGTCTCACTCATTTCATGGCAGTTTCTCTCAACACACCATTAACTGAATCACTAACTGTGGTGGTGGCAGCAGTAGCAACTCCCTTCAGAATATTTGTAAGGAAGAGCAGAAGAGTACAAACATAGGGATCTTTCTAGGCACTGGATTTAGGAAAGTCTCCATGGTACTCAACTCCTTCCCTTCTGCTATCTTTCTCCTAGAAGTCTCCACTAAAACTTTTCAGAAGCCCCTGTTTTACAATAAAAATGGCCAATGGATTCTGGAGAAACATCTCTCTTCTCAATAACCATGGTGATAATCCATGTTTCTGTGATTCTATAATTTACCTATTTGTTGTCTAAACTCTTAGAGAAATTGCAATCATTATAACATAATTTATTGCTTAAGTATCTACTATCTTGTTTTCAATTTTTTTTTGCTAGGCAATGGAGTAAGTGTCAAGTGTCTGAATTTGAACTCAGATCTTCCTGACTCCAGGCACGATGCTCTATCCACTGTGCCATGTAGCTGCCCCACTTGTTTTCAATTTAAGGTTGCTTGATATGTGGTAGGTAGTCTTGTTTCCCAAAAAACACTAATGTGGGAGGTAAGGTCTTAGCATTGTCATTAACTTAGTGCATAAACCTGAGCACCTTATATCCCTTTTATGGGCCTGAGTTTTCTTATATATAAAAAGAAGAGGTTGAACTAGATGATTTCTAAAGTTCCTTCCAACATTAACATTCTATAATTTTTTAATGGTGCAATTTAGCACTAGGTTTTTGGAACATCACTCTCTCCTGGTTTTCCTCCTACCTATCTGACCATTCCTTTTCTGTTTCCTTTGTTGGATCCTCTTCTAGATCATGCCCTCTAATCATAGGTGTCCCTCAGGGTCCTATCTTGGACCCTCTTCTCTTCTCCCTCTATACTACTTCACTTAGTGATTTTGTCAGCTCCCATGGATTTAATTACCATCTTTAGCTGATGATTCTCAGACTTACCTATCTGATTCCAAACTCTGTGCTGACCTCCAACCTTGTATTCTCAACTGGCTTTCAGATGTCTTGAACTTTTTGATTTCTCAAAATTACCTACCTTTCCCCAAATTCTCTACTGAGCTCCAATCTCACATCCCCAATTACCTTTTAGACATCTCAAAGCAGATGTCCAGTAGATACCTCAAACTCAGAATGTCTAAAACAGAACTCATTATACTCCCCACCTTTCCTTTTATTGTAGAGGGAACGCCACTCCTCTAGTCCTTCAGTCTTGCAACCTAGGAGTTGCCTTGGATTCCTCATTATCTCTCACAACCCCCTTTAACACAATTGTTGGTAAGACCTGTTGATTTCACCCTTGCAATACTTCTTGAATATGTTTGCCTTCTTTCCTCTAATACCGTCAGCATTCTAGTGCAGACCCTCATCACCTAAGGCTTTTTATACCTATTCCTGGTACCTTACTCTTCAATCTAGTGACACTGTCCTCCTGACTATTCCACAATCAATACACTCCATCTCCAGCATTTTCTCTGGCTGTCCCCATGCCGAGAATGCTTTTCTTTCTCTGCTCCAACTACTGGCTTCCCTGGCTTCTTTTTAAGCTCCCACTAAAATTCCACTTTCTATAGGATGCTTCCTCCAACACCTCTTAATTCCAATGCCTTCCTTCTGATAATTATCTTTTATTTATCCTACATGTAGCTTGCTTTGTATATACTTGTTTGCATGTTGTCTTCCCCATTAGATTGTAAGCTCCTTGTGGGTAGGGACTGTCTTTTGCTTCTTTTTTTATCCCCAATGATTAGCACAGTGCCTGGCATGTAGTAGGCACTTAATAAATATTGTTTAATTGAAAAGGGTAGAACAAATACTTTTATGTTAAGAAATATATTTTAATCAATTATTAAAGGATATAAAATCTTGTCTCTATTGTATATGAATATTTTGCAACCTGAAAGGAGTAGGGAAAGAACTTTGATTTAATAAAAACTGTTAAAATGTGTGTGAAGAAATGTAGCTTTCAGGTGGGATTTGAACAGGCTTGGGCAGAAGATGGATTGTAGTATAAATGTAGACCTAAATCACTTTGTAATAGATGAAGGATAATGTTACATTTATGTGTGAACTTTTTGATGGCTTAAAGAGTTAGAGAAAAAACCTTTCATTTATTAAAAAGTATAAAAAATATGCATATGAAGAAATTCAGTTTGAAATTCAGAAGATGAGATAGAAGATTGTATAGGAAACTTAAAAGCTAAAGATCATTACAGTCCCTTGGTTTGTATGTATATAGCTGTTAGGAAAAAAGAGGGTAAAACTAAAAATAATTAGAGATCATATAACTATTTGGAAGCTGAAATGTAATTTTTATTTTTATTTATTTATTTATTTTTAGGCAATTGGGGTTAAGTGACTTACCCAGGGTCACACAGCTAATGAGTGTCAAGTGTTTGATCTGAAGCCGGATTTGAACTCAGGTCCTCCTGACTTCAGGGCCGGTATTCTATCCACTGCACCACCTCGCTGCCCTCTGAAATGTAATTTTTAAATGACTGTTGATTTAGTAGGGAAAATGTAGAGATCTGTCACTTCTTAAGTGAAAGGTGCATAAGCAAGTTCTAGGAGGCTCAAATTTAAGTCATTTAAAGGAATAGCTTATAGGAGATAGTAGACTGAGGCAAATGTATATTGAAAAAGTAGCAGGGTGTTGGAAAAGCAGTTTTGTTGAAACTGAAGAGATTGGCAAAGGATCAATCAAATGATAGATGACTTCACCTATATAATTCTTGATTTGTTGGAGAGAAGCTAAAATTCACTGGAAAGAGTTTTAGTTCCTAAAATTATTCTTTAACAATCCCTACAGTTTAAGAAAGATGAAGCCTCTTAAAGGCTCGTATTCTACTTTTCTGTGCTCTCCTCCCACTCACCTTCAATCCAGGAGGGAAGATCAGAAAAGGGAAAAAAATAGGCACTACAATTGCTTTGCTATTTAAGAAAATCTAACTAGGCTGATATCTCTTACTGAAAAAGTTAATCTGAAGTTTTTCTCTGAGTTCTGTTCTGATTGGTCAACACAGTATTCTTATGAATTAAGAGCTGGCTGGTCCAATCTGGTCTGCAGGACCCAACGATAGTCACCTCGATGAGCTTTGCAGTCCTCTGACTTAAAGGAAACTGCCATCCAAATAAAGAGGTAACACTTTTCTCAACTTCCTTCTAAGGATGACTGTAAGTTGAAAGACCATGTAAATGCTATATTGATTTGA
Source organism: Vombatus ursinus (assembly GCF_900497805.2). NCBI lineage: Eukaryota > Metazoa > Chordata > Mammalia > Diprotodontia > Vombatidae > Vombatus > Vombatus ursinus. The sequence goes on along the minus strand of NW_020947062.1, from coordinate 220,237 downwards.
GTATTGAAGAAGAGGATTTGCCCAGCTGTAAAACAATGAGAATTAGCAGATAAGTGGTTAGAAGAGAATCACCTTGGTATGGTGCAGAGATTCCTAAATGGACAGATGATATCAAAGTCTACAGTCTAGAGCTGTGAATTACTTGAACACAAAGGTTTTACTCTCTCTTGAGCTTCCCTGCCAGGTCCTCCACATATGCCAAGTACATTGATGGTAAAGTTTGGCACAGGTTTTTTGTGTGGACTGTGAAGTATTTTATTATTCATGCACTTGTGTAATGAGTAACTATGTTATTATTATTTATTTTGCCTTATTGCCAAGTAAATGATTATGCTTATGATCTAAAAGTGAAATTAGTAAGAGTGATTGGGTTGTGCAAAAAGGACCACATCAGTGAGGGTTTAAAAACTAAGGTGGTGATTAGGAAGATTGTATTCCCACCTCAACAGAATTACCCATTAGGACCTTGAGAAAATTTTTTTTTGTTTTTGTTTAGGCAATGGGGTTAAGTGACTTGCCCAGGGTCACACAGCTAGTAAGTGTTATGTGTCTGAGGCTGAATTTGAATTCAGGTCCTCCTGAATCCAGGGCTGGTGCTCCATCCACTGTGCCACCTAGCCACCCCCCTTGAGAAAATTTGAGTGTAACAACATGATCTTTTTCTGGGAATATAGATTTGCTGGTGTGAAAGTAGGTGGCAGTGAATCAGTCATTTGAGAGAGCATGTAAGTGTCCATACACCAAGGTGAGATGCATGAAGTAGTGGGAAGATACTCTACCTAACCATTATGATATATCGTCCTTTGGGGGCAAAGGACAATGTCTTTCGTTTCTTTTGCTAGCAGATTTGGGTTCAAGGCCTCCAACGCTGTCCCTTACTAGTCATGAGGTCTTGGATAAGTCACTGCTTGTCAGAGACTCAATTTTCCTGTCTTTAAAATAGAGATAATAAGACATACACTACTTTCCTACAGAAAAAGAATTATTCATGTGGAAAATACTTTGCAGAATGTAAAGTGCTATAGGAGTATAAATTGTTATGATTATCATTTTGTATCCCTAGAGAACCAAGTAAATATATGTATGGCTACCCAGCAGATGCTCAACACAACCCTGTATAATGGCTGATATTCACAATCAATTAATCAACAAAAATTCATTAAGATCCTACTATATGCCAGGCCTGTGCTATTTGCTGGAGATACAAAAGCACAAATGAAACAAACAATCCTCATAAAGCTTATATTCTGTAAAACACCATGTAGAAACTTTCATTTTAAGTTTTGAGTAATGGTGTGTACACAGTAATACCTGAAAGTAAAGCTCTTTGGAGACAAACTCTAAGAGCAGCCTAGAAATGTTCTGACTGTAAGGAACGTAGAACTCAAAGTCAGAAGACTCAAGTCAAAATCTTGGCTGTGCCACTAACTCTTTGTTTTACCTTGGACAACTCACTTCCCTTCTGTGGGCCTTGGTTTCCTCAATTATAAATGGAAGGGGTTGAAGTACAAAAAGGAACAATGGTCCTGACTGGATTTGGAGTCAGAGGACTTAGGTTCAAATCCCAGATGTGCTGCTTACTACTTGTGACCTTGGGCAAGTCATTTAGTCTCTGTGGGCCTCAGTTTCCTCATTTGTAAAATGAGAGGGTTGGACTTGATGGCCTTCCAGATCTAAAACTCTACAGTGAAATCCACCCCTGCTGGTTACACAGAGAACCCTAGTGCTTCCTGTTATTGCTGTTCTACAAATAATCACACCCTTTCTAAAAACGGATTGTGTTGAGGCCAGCCAAGTGGAAGTGAGTAAGTTTGTGGGTAGGAGTAAATAAGGCTTGATTTTCCTCTGTGTTCAATAACTGTTTTTATCCTGTATCATCAGAAAGGACTGTGTTTATGTGAATAATCATTCTTTATCCTTCTAAACACAAGTTTAAATTCTGTTCCTATGACTCAGGAGGTAGAAATATGAATTTGTCTCCCTTATGAGACTAGAATTTCATTTCAGTCTTAATTTTTGTAAATCTAGTCCCTCTAACATGAGTAATCATTACCTCCTTCCCAGAACTGTTATGAGAAAATGCTTTATAAACCTTCAAGTTTATAGAAATGGGGCACATTATCATTCATTAAAGTTAGTGTAGTATAATGGGTTTAGGGCTGGAAATTAGGAAAACTGGTTCAATGTCATCTCTAATATTTACTAGCTGGAGGACATTGGGGAAATCATTTGATTTCTATGCACTTCAATAAATTCCCTAGAGATTATTTACTGATTTGGGGATACATTCCAATCTGCAATGGTTGGAGGGAATTTCCGTACCATGAGTTCCCCACAATGATAAAATCTCAGCTCCTGGATATATCCATGTATTATTAATATACATATTTAATTTTCTCAGCCTTTCATTGAGCCAGCCAAGGTTAGGTAATTTATGATCATCTAATTTTCAGTAATTTGATATGTAAAATTGAATTTGAAATACCAGCTGTAAATTGTCAAATGTAGTGCTGGCATTTTAAAGATAAATTTAGTTTTGATTTAAAAAGTTTTGACTCACGATCTACAGTGAGCAAAAACTATTTGTTTAAATGGGAAGAGAAAATAAGGATAGTTAGAAACAAAGATAGAATTAGTTCTGTAGGGAGTTGACCAGAAGACCTACAAGTAAAAATCATGAAGTACTAAGGATTTTGTTTCTAGCAGGTAGGGATATCAGGAGAATTTGTCAGTGACCTGCACAGAGGGTATTATTTTTCAATTTCTCTCCTTCTTGGAAGGAAAGGTAAAGGTAAAGGGGCTCAGGGAACATTCTCTACCTTCTTGATTACCAGGAAGAATGAAGTGTTCTTCAAGAGGGGCTAAGCATTTGTATATCACCTACTTTCTGTCAGGCATTGTGCTAAGTGTTTTACAAATATGATCTCATTTGATCATCACCACAAACTTGTGAGGTAGATGTTGTTATTATCTCCACTTATTATCTCCATTTTACAGTTGAGAAAACTGAGGAAAGCAGAAGATAAGTGACTTGCCAAGGGTCACACAGCTAGTAAGTGTCTGGAGTTGGATTTGAACTTCGGTGTTCCTGATTCCAGGTCCAGTGTTCTATCCACTGTACCACCTAGCTACCTTAAGAAAATGGAAGAGTTGTTTCGATTTGAAAGCAAAGAAGAAAAAGGATCTGAAAAGGAAGAAGGACTCCTGACATGTCAGGAGATGGAAGTAGAAGAATTGGATGGAGGAAAACTGGAGGAAAGACCACTGAACACTTGAGGCTCTTCCCAACAGCTGGACTCTCTGAGGACGAGGCAGCCGTTTATCCTCCAAGGAATGATGATATGACTCCACACCTGACATCATCTAATAAATGATGAAATGAGATTAAATGAGTAATGGTGACTTGGATCCCTGCTAAAGAGCACTGAAGCAACTTCCACATTGCAACTTTCTCCATTGTGGTTTCGATATATCGCTTATTGGCATAAGAAATTATATGGGGATTTTTGGGGAGTTTTGCAGAAGCTGCAGATGATACAAAAAGGCCATCAGATGACACAGAAAATATTTAGAAATGCATAAAAATATGTATAGTATAATATAAACATATTTTATCTTTTAATACCACAAATATACATAATTTCTTTTTTAAAGTTAAAACATGATCAAATCCTTAACCCAAATTTTACAATAAGGTACCATAAACACTCCATAAAAGAAAAAGAAAAAATTCAGACTTCTTCTCTGGTACAAAGAGAGGGTCAAAAAATTTTGTGGGGGTGCCATTCCCCTAGCCCCCATGATATGGAAGGGATAACTGTATTTGTTTTTTGTTTTAAATTTTTTTTGGGGGCTAGACAATGAGGTTAAGTGACTTGCCCAGGGTCACATAGCTAGTAAGTGTCAGGTCTTCCTGACTCCAGGGTCAGTGCTCTATCCACTGTGCCACCTAGCTGCTCAGATAACTGTGTTTATTGACTAGAAATTACCATTATAGAGTTCTGCTTTTCCAGGAACACATATTCAAGATGAGAAACTCTACAGACTTGTCAGACCAGGTGACTAGTTTCCATTTCAATAATTCACAGAGACACATATGATATTTTCAAAAGTAATCTAGAAAGTGCTGCCAAGAATGATCAAGTCTTGGTCAAGAGACTGAACACTTTAGGGGCATAGGTGGTATTTTCATTAATGTTGTAAGGTGAAAGAAAGGGATTCAGAAGAGAATGGCAGATTTGGGAAGTGAAGAACTGGTTAAGAAGATGGTATTTGAGAACGGATTTTTGATTTCCTGATTCCATCTTAAAATATGCCATTCTTGCCCAGGGTTATTGTGCGCTTAACAAGGATTGGTATATGCCTGGACTCTTGTAAATCTAATCGAAGGCTTTAAACCAGAAGAGAATGGTAGTGTGGTGGTGGTGGTGGTGGTGGTGGTAAGAACACTGATTACATATCTATCAAGCTAGACATCATAGAGAAGAAGCAAAAATGTAACAAGAATACTAATAGGGACTCCCTAACAATCATGAGTGACAAAATCTAAGAAAAATCTAGAAATAAAACCCATGTCATCTGATTTCTATAAACAAATGCATGAAGTATGTGTAATAAACATAAATGAACCCAAGATCCTAATAATGATCCTAAGGACAGAAATTTGAGCTAATAAATATCATTGATGATCATCAAGTCTGATGACTTGACCATAGTTCTGGAATGACTTGGATGAAATCTAGAGGCCATACATGTTAAATTTGCAGGTGACAAGTATGTAATTTTCCCTGGAAGAGATTTTCACATATTTTGAGTTTGTATTCAAAAAAATTTCTTGACTGGCTAGAATGTGCCCAAGTTGAACAAGATTAATTTATAGAAAAAAAAGTTCTACTTTTAAAAAAATCAACCTTAAATTATGGGATGATGGTGGAGGACTAGAAAATTATTTCAATGAAAAAGATCTAGAGGTTTAGATATCAAAAAAGGTCAATAGACAGCTAGGTAATGCAGTGGATCAAGCACTGTTCCTGGTGTCTGGAAGACTTGAGTTCAAATATGACTTCAAACACTTAACAATCTGTGTGACCTTAGACAAGTCATTCAACCTCTGTTTCCTCAATTGTAAAATGGGTATAACAGTAGCAACTACTTCCCAGGATTGTTATGAGGATAAGATGAGCTAATGATTATAAAACACTTAGCATAGTGCCTGGCATATATTATTTTTTATGTGTGTAGTCATGTAAAACACATTTCCTTATTAGCCATGTTGTGAGAAAAAAAAATGCAGACCCTCCCCCTCCCCAAAAAAAACAAAGAAAGAAAGAAAGTTTTTTAAAAAGTGTGCTTCAATCTGCTTTGAAATTCCATCTGTTCTTTCTCTGGAGGTGGATAGCATTTTTAAAATCATAAGATCAATGTATTGATTAAAATAGCTAAATCATTCACAGTTGTTCATTGTATAATATTGCTGTTATTGTGCACAATATTCTCTTGGTTCTGTTCACTTCACTTTGCATTATTTCATGTAAGTCTTCCCAAGTTCTTCTGAAAGCATCCTGCTTATCATTTTTTATAGCATGATAGTATTCCATCATAATCATATACAATTTGTTTAGCCACTTCCCAGTTGATGGGCATCTCCTCAATTTCCAATTCTTTGCCACCATTTAAAGTGCTGCTGTAAATATTTTTGTACACATATGGCCTTTTCCTTTTTAAAAATCTCTTTGGGACACAGACCTAGTAGTGGTATTGCTGGGTCAATTTTATAGCCCTTTGGACATAGTTCCAAATTGCTCTCCAGAATGGTTACAGCAGTTTACAACTCCACCAACAATGCATTCATATCCCAATTTTCCCACATCCCCTCCAACATTTGTCATTTTCCTTTTCTCTCTTATTAGCCAATCTGATAGGTGTGCAGTGGTGTCTCAGAGCTTTTTTCATTTGCATTTCTGTCATCAATAGTGATTTTTTCATATGACTATAGATAGCTTTGATTTCTTCATTTGAAAACTGCCTATTCATATCCTTTGACCAGTTATCAATTGGGGAATGACTAATATTCATATAAATTTGACTGATTTCTCTCCATATTTGAGAAATGAGGCCTTTACCAGAGATACTTGTCGTAGAAAAAAATCCCCCCATCCCCAGTTTTCTACTTTCTTTCTAATCTTGGTTGCATTGGTTTTGTTTGAGCAAAATGTTTTTAATTTAACATGATCAAAATTATCTATTTTTTATCTTGTAATCCTCTCTACCACTTATTTGGTCATAAATTCTTCTCTTATCCATAGATCTGACAGTTAAACTATTCCATGCTTCCCTGATTTGCTTATGGTATCATCTTTTGTATCTAAATTGTGTACACATTTGACCTCATCTGGGTATACAGTGTGAGATGTTGGACTATACCTAGTTCCTGCCAAACTGCTTTCCAGTTGCCCCAGCAGTTTTTGTCAAACAGTGGATCTTTGCATTTATCAAGCACTAGATTAATATGGTCATTTACTACTGTATATTGTGTACCTAATCTATCCTACTGATCCACTGCTCTATTTCTTAGCCAGTACCAGACTGTTTTGATGATTATGCTTTGTAATACAGTTTGAAATCTGATGCTACTAGGCCACCTTCCTTCACTTTTTTTTATTGATTTCCTTGATGTTCTTGACATTTTGTTCTTTTTTCTTATTAATTAATTAATTTTTTTGTTTGTTTTCAACATCCACTTCCATAAGATTTTGAATTCTAAATTCTCCTCTTCCTTCCCCCTCCCCAAGACAGTGTCCTATCTGATATAGGCTCTACATTCAGACTCCATAGTTCTTTTTCTGGAGGTGGATAGTATTTTTCATCATGAGTCTTTTGGAGTTGTCTTAGATCCTTGCATTGCTGAGAAGAGCTAAGTCTATCAAAGTTTGTCATTGCACAACATTGCTGTTATTGTGAACAATGTTCTCCTGGTTTGGCTCATTTCACTCAGCATCAGTTCATGTAAGCCTTTCCAGGTTTTTTTGAAGTCCATCTGCTCATCATTTTTTATGGCACAATAGTATTCCATTATATTCATATACCACAACTTGCTCAGCCATTCCCCAATTGATGGGCATCACCTCAATTTCCAGTTCTTGGCCACCACAAAAAGAGCTGCTATAAATATTTTTGCACATGTGGGTCCTTTTCTCCTTTTTATGATGTCTTTGGGATACCAATCTAGAAGTGGTATTGCTAGAAGTTTTATAGCCCTTTGGGTATAGTTCCAAATTGTTCTCCAGAATGGTTGGATCAGTTCACAACTCCACCAACAATGCATTAGTGTTCCCATTTTCCCACATCTTCTCCAATATTTATCACTTTCCTGTTTTGTCATGTCAGCCAATCTGATAGGTGTGATGTGGTACCTCCAAGTTGTTTTGATTTGCATTTCTCTAATCAATAATGATTTAGAGCATTTTGGGACCACTTGTGCCGGCCGCGCCGTGCACTCTCCTCCTATAAGGAGCAGGCTGCCAAGGTCATACTACTTACCAATCTTCGGTGCCCACCCAAATAAACACACAGAGACGAGCCGATCAGGAGGTGCCAACACTCGAGCTTTATTCAGAGGCCATCACAGCAAGGCCAAGCAGGAAGGCCAGAGCAAGAGAGCAGGAGCAAAAGAGAGAGCTCCAATCTCTACTGTTCCTTAAGTACCTACTTAGCCCCTCCTCCTCAGCCCACCTACTAGTCATTGATTGTAGGATAGGTACCAGAAGGGGATGTCTGGGTTTAGCACACCAAGGGAGAGGAAGTGACGCAGGAGGCTAGGACCGGATACAGGAAGGAGGCGTCTGGGTTTAGTGCACAGACAAAGGGAAAGTACGTGACCCAGGAAGTCAGGCCCAGATACTGGGAGGAGGCGTCTGGGGTCAATGCTACACAAAGGGAAAGTACGTGGCCCAGGAAGTCAGGAAGGAGAAGTCTGGGGTTAACGTTGCACCTAGGGAAGAGGACTAGACAAAGGAACTCATTCTCTGCCATCCCACTCCCATGTGGCACAGCCCCCTGCCTCAGGAGCACGTGCTCCGGCTACTTCCTTGTATCCTGTTCCTTCCCCAGCTTATCACAGCTCCACATAGCACAGCCCCTGCCTTGGGAGCGTGAGCTCCAGTCACTTCCTAATATCTTGTTCCTACCCCATCTTGCCACAACCATCACTTGGCAGTAGTCAACATCAGACAGTCCCTCACATGACTATAGATGGATTTACTTTCTTCATCTGAAAACTGCCTGTTCATATCCTTTGACCATTTATCAACTGGGGAATGACTTGTATTCTTATAAATTTGACTCAGTTCTCTATATATTTTAGAAATAAGGCCTTTATCAGAGACACTGCTTATAAAAATTGTTTCCCAGCTTTCTGCTTCCCTTCTAATCTTGGTTGCATTGGCTTTGTTTATGCAAAAATTTTCAATTTAATGTAATCAAAATTATCTACTTTGCATTTCATGACTTTCTCTATCTCTTGTTTGGTAATAAATTCTTATATTCTCCGTAAATCTTACAGGCAAACTATTCTTTGCTCTCCTAGCTTGTTTATAGTATTAGCCTTTATATCTAAATCGTGTATCCATTTTGACTTTATCTTGGTATATAGTGTAAAATGTTGATTTATGCCTAGTTTCTGCCATACTGTTGTCCAGTTTTCCCAGTAGTTTTTGTCATATGCTAAGTTCTTTTCCCAGAAGCTGTAGTCTTTGGGTTTATCAAACAGTAGATTACTATAGTCATTGACTACTGTGTCTTGGGTACCTAACCTATTCCACTGATCCACCACTTATTTCTTAGCCAGTACCAAGTAGCGTTGATGATTGCTGCTTTATAATACAATTTAAGATCTGGCATGGGTACACCCCCTTCTCTTGAATTTCTTTTCATTAATTCCTTTGGTATTCTGAACCTTTTGTTCTTCCAGATGAATTTTGTTATTATTTTTTCCTATCTCAATAAAATATTTTTCGGTAGTTTGGTATGGCATTGAACAAGTAAATTAATTTAGGTGGAATTGTCATTTTTATTATATTGGCTCAGTCCACCTTGAGCAATTAATGTTTTTCCAGTTCTTTAGATTTTACTTTATTTGTGTGAAAAGTGTTTTGTAATTGTGTTCATATGGTTCCTGGGTTTATCTTGTCTGATAGACTTCCAAATATTTTATATTATCTATAGTTATTTTAAATAGAATTTCTCATTCTATTTTTCGCTGCTGGACTTTGTTGGTGATATATATTTATGTGGGTTTATTTTATATCCTGCAACTTTGCTAAAGTTGCTAATTATTTCAACTAGTTTTTATTTGATTCTCTAGGATTCTCTAAATATACATCATATTGTCTTGAAAGCTTTGTAGTTTTCTCATTGCCTTTCTAATTCTTCAATTTCTTTTTCTTTTCTTATTGCTATAGCCAGCATTTCTAGTACAATACTGAAGAATAGTGGTGATAATGGGCATCCTTGCTTCACCCCTGATCTTATTGGGAAGGTTTCTAGCTTTTCCCCTTTAAAGATAATGCTTGCTAGGGGCAGCTTGGTGGCACAGTGGATAGAACACTGGCCCTGGAGTTAGGAGGACCTGAGTTCAAATCTGGCCTCAGACACATAACACTTACTAGCTGTGTGTCCCTAGGCAGATCACTTAACCCCATTGCCTAACAAAAAAAGAAAAGAAAGAAAGAAAAAAAAGATAATACTTGCTGATGGTTCTAGATAGATACTACTTATCATTTTAAGGAAAGCTCTATTTATTCCTAGGCTTTCTAGGGTTTTTAACAGAAACAAGTGTTGTATTTCATCAAAAGCCTTTTCTGCATCTATTGAGATAATCATATACTTTTGGTTGGTTTTGCTATTGATATGGTCAATTATGCTGACAGTTTTCCTAAAATTGAACCAGCCCTGCATTCCTAGTATAAATCTCACCTGGTCATAGTGCATGATTTTTTTTTTTTGGTGATATGTTGCTGTAATTTCCTTGCTAGTATTTTGGTCAGTATTCATTAGGGAAATTGATCTATAGTTTTCTTTCTCTGTTTCAGCTCTTCCTGGTTTAGTTATCAGCATCATATTTGTGCCATAAAAGAAATTTGGTAGGAATCTTCCTTTGCCTATCTTTTTTTCTATAAACTATTTGGTTCATATTGTATTGGAATTAGTTATTCTTCAATTGTTTGAAAGAACTCACTTAAGAATGGATCTAGTCCTGGTGATTTTTCCTTAGGGAGCTCATTGATGGCTTGTTCAATTCACTTTTTTCTAAGATAGGGTTATTTATATTGTTAATTGCCCATAGGGACATATAGCCTCCAAAGTTAATGTTTATTAAGTTCATAATTTTAAAAAAATGAGACAAAAACATAAAAGAACAGAAGGACAAATGTAGATGCCTGGGGTATTATACCAGAGATCAATCCACAGGTTGACATAAACTCATTAATCACTACTCTGGGTTTAGCTATTCAGCCAGTTCTAAATCCACTTAAAATATCCTATCACTTAGCTTAAATCTCTTCATCTTTTCCACAAGAATAAGATGGGAGAATTTGTCAATTGTTTTGCTGACATCTAGATGTCCTATAGCATTCCCTAGATCTATAATTGAAATACTCTGTCAAAAAAAATAATGTTTGGGCAGCTAGGTGGCACAGTGGATAGAGCACCGGCCCTAAAGTCAGGAGGACCTGAGTTCAAATCTGGCCTCAGACCCAACACTTGACACGTACTAGTTGTGTAACCTTGGGCAAGTCACTTAACCCCAAATGCCTCACTAAAAAAAAATAATGTTGGTTGGGCAAGATGAAATGAGGTTAGTCTGTTCTTGATGAAGCCATGCTGGCTCTTGGTGAGCATCATTTCCTTTTCTAGATGTTTACTGTACAATCCTTTAATTACATGTTCTAGAATTTCACTAAAAATCAAAGTCAAGCTCAGCAGCCCATAGTTTATACATGTAACACCTCCCCTCCTTATTCAATTCCCCCACTCACAGATTGGGGTCTACAGAAAGGAGCTAACTACAGCCTTCAAGATTCTAGGGGTAACCCTGAGGGACTAGAATTTCTAGTACTGTTGCTCCTGAGCCCCCACCAATATGTACCCCATTAGCAATCAACCAATTAAATTCCATTAGTTTTTATAAAAGGGATTTGCTGTGAATGTATAGCAAGGCCAGCTGGCACAAAACATTTTCCCCTAAACTAGGGGTGAACTCCCCTTCTACATACAAAGTTCTTGAGGAAAGTAGGTTCAGACTTAAAGTACAATGATAGTGAGGCACACATGCAGAGAATACATGTACCAAAGGAGTACCTCTCAACTCCTGTCAGTAGAGTCCTCATGAAATTCGCTGTAAGGCTTGGCATCAATGAAGGATGAGTTGCTTTGCTGCTTATCTGGACTAGCTCCTCACAGGTCACAGCATCTCCACTAAACAAGCATATCTGCTGTGTTTACTTCTTGTAGGATGTTATCTCAGCTGTACCAGTAAATCTTCTGCTGAGTTGGGTCAGATAGGATGCTCAGATGCTATCCTGGCTCCTCAATGGGTTAGACTGCGTCTGAGCTAGCTTCCTCAGCAGCTACCTTGAAATCTCTTTAAACCTTGAAATGCTCTCAAGGTTATTGCCTCAGCACATCCATCTCAAGTTTGCAACTTAGTGACCTCCTGATTCTGCTACTATCTTTGGTGGAATCTACTATTAATTGCAATCTCACAAAGTTATTGCCTGAAAATCCACCTTGGAATACTCTACCTGATTTTGGGAAAGAATAAATACAATGATACAGAGGCAGTCATGTCTTCACATCTTCCATGGATCCTCCATTCTGTGTTGACTTTCCATGTGACTGGGAGCAGCCTTTTCCCACTGACTGTAGCCAAAACTGTCTGCATTTTTAAATTTACCTGACTGTAGTATTTCTCTTTCCAGCATTTAAGTCAAGGGGTAGAGGACTAATTCATTCATAGTGTATTATACAGTAATATACTGTACTATACTATACTATACAGTAAGGGAAGGGGGCTTAATGAGACCATCTGCTACCTCCTTTTAGGCCATGTGGTCCTAAGAAAATGGGCTTGAGATTTTGGTCTTGTTTCATTTGTCTTTTTCAATTATAATTGCCAGGAGCAGAGTGTCCAACTTGGAAGCTTGAATTTTGAGGAGCAAGGGTCCTGGATGCCATGTAGCAATTGAGAACCTAATCTCGCTCCCCTCCCCACAGACCAAGGTGGTAGAGGAGTGGGGGATTATGCCTCAAGATGTTGAGGAGATTGCTTTGTAATCTTTGAAGTAAATATACCTTTGTAAAAATTGATCTCATGTTATGTGGTTAAATGGAACTGGAGTTCTAGTCTTTGGACCTAAAAAAGGGGGAACACAATCAGTGGGGGCTTCAGTCAATGTCAGGAGAAATGAATGTATTGGAGAACCCTGGGAATGGTAGTGGGAAATGTAATGGACCTAGCTCTCAGGGAGTAGGGTCAGAGAATAACCATGCTATACAAATCTTTCCATGTTTCTCTTATATCATGTCTTTCATCATTTCTTATAGCCCAATAATAATTATGTATTATATAATTACATTCATATACTAAAATTTGTTCAGTCATTCCCCAACTGATGGTCACTCTCTTAATTTTCCAGTTCTTTATTACAAGGAAAAGAACTGCTAGAAATATTTTTGTACCTATAGATCCTTTTCCTCTTTCTTTGATTTCTTTGGGGTAAGACCTATTAGTTTTATTACTAGGTCAAAGGGTATGCACATTTTAGTGACTTGTTTGACACAATTCCAAATTGATTTCCATAATGGCTAAACCAATTCACAGTTCCACCAACAATCCATTAGTGTGCTTATTTTTTTTCAGCCTCTCTATCAATGATAATTTTTGTTTTTTGTCATCTTTGCCAATTTTATGGATGTGAGGTGGAAGCAAAGGAATTATTTTGATTTGCATTCTCTTATTATTAGAGATTTGGAGCATTTAAAAAATATTCCTCTTGATACCTTAGAGTTCTTCCTTTGAGAACTGCCTGTTCATATCCCTTGAGATTTTTTCTATTATGGAGATAGTCAACTCTTGGTTGTATTAAGAAAGGGCATCATGACCAGAATGGTGGGTGGTAATGGTAAATGTTTCACTATACCACACCATAAGTCACCTATCTGGAGTACTGCACTCAATTCTGGGAATCACCTTTCACGATGGACATGGACAAACCAAGGTGTGTTCATAGGAGGATATTGGGGCCCATTGCTAAGACTTAAAAGGGCTTCACCAAAGAATTAGATGGGCCAATAAATGTTAAAAAGCAATGTGTGTGTATGTGCATGTGTGTGTGTTTAAAAAAAGGTCATGAGCTATATAATCTATATCAAATTGCTTGCCTTCTCAATGAGAGGGGAGGCAAGAGAGGGAGGGAGAAAAATTGGAACCCCAATTTTACAAAAATGAATGTTAAAAAATTTACACATAATTGGAAAAAAATTAAATAAATATATATTTTAAAAGCTCATGAACTTAATTGGAGACATATAGAAAATATAGAGGAGAAGGCAGGGCAACATGGAAAAGGTCCTATGGCAAAATCCAAATCTCTTTCCACAAACCAAACTGGGGGAATATCTGACACTTCTAAAACTAGGATTGTTAAGAGCTTCTTCACATTTAGGGTAGGATTAAAGCAGGATGGGGAAAGATAGGGAAGTAATATAAACAGGTATGTATGAGAGAACCACCTCCCTTGGTATCTGAAAGATGATGATTGACAAAGATGGGGAAAACATAGGCAAAAAAAGTACTTACCTTTTTTTATGCTTAGATCTGGTTCTATCACCTCTTCTTCTGAAAACCCTGCAATGGCTTCAGTTGCCCAGTGGATAAAATTTAAATGCATTAGCTTGTTTTCCACAGACAGATAACCCACTGACCAGAATTTGGAAGGTGCTCCCGAATCTGACATCACCCTTCATTTCCAATCATACATCTATGCATTTAACTATCTAGCAAAAATGGATTATTTATAGTAATTACCCTGAACTTTCCTCCTCAATGACTTTGCTTCTGTTGTTCCCTATGCCTGGATTGCCCTCTCCCCTCTGTTGCAAATCTTTCTATTCGTTGAATCACTATTCAAATGCCACCTTTTCCAAGATACCTCCTTCTAGTCAACCTCAGAATTTTGCTTCCTGTTTTATACGTACAAGCAAAGTTCATATGAGAACATTGCTACTTTTGCTCAGAAACCCTTGTGTTATCTACTGGAAGGACGGGTGTTCTTATTCCTCATCTTCCTATGAAGAAGTGTGAATATGCATGGGCAAGGATTTTACTGAGTGGTAGTGGTGTCTATATAACACTAGGAGTATATGTTTAAGTCAGCCCCAGCTTCAGTAAGTTATCTTGGAGTTTTTTCTGCAGGAGCCTAAGCTACTGGTTTGACCAAACTGACTTCGTGTTCTACTTTCATGTAATAATAATTATAACACATTTAAATAGCACTTCAGGATTCACCAAATACTCTCATCATATACCTTTGAGGTTGGTAGTACAAGTTCTATTATCCCCTGCAATAAGCAAGGCCTGGGAGTTTAACTCCAAATTGGAACAAAACAAGACACTCATAATTTATCTCACAATGAAAATAAAGGGGATTTATGTAACTATAGCAAGCAGAGGACATACAGAGCAGGAAAGGGATGTTCATCCAGGACAAACGCTAGTACAGTAGAGTATAATATTCTGATGTGGTTCAAGCTGTAAATCTGTGGTCACAGGCTGGAAGAAGTCTCAGTACTTAATGTCCTGGCTGTTTTTGTCCTGAGCAAATCCAGTTTGGAGAACAGTTTGGATAACTTTTTAAGTGAACACTAGCCTAATTTACATGGAGAAGGAGACTTAGGACATTAGTCTCATCACCTCCCAATTTTGGAGATGAGAAAAATGAGGCCACCTGACCAGTCCATGGTCCCATAGCTAGTAGGTGTTGGAGATGAGATTTGAACTTAACTCTCTTGACTCTAAATCCATTGCACTCTTTCTACTCTACCATACTTTGGTCATAGACTGATCATAGATTCTCAGAGCTGCCAAAGACTCTAGACATATAGTCCAACCTTTGCCTGAAGCACACATCCTTGTTATAACATCTCTACTAGGTGAGCTTTCCCTTGAAGACCTCAACTTACTGGGACCTCACTACCTCCCGAAGCAGTTTATTTCATTGTGAATAGCTCTCCTTCTTAGCAAGTTCTTCCTTATAATGGGCTGAAATCTGCCTCTCTATTTTCCATATGTTAACATAAATCTGGTCTTCTGTCCTAGGACTCCATCTTCTAGGCCACAAGCTTGATGACTTCCTTTGGTATACATAGGAATTTCCCCTGGATTGTTAATTACATATATATATATATATATACACACACACACACATATATAGCATCTATGTGCCAGATGCTTTATAAATATTATTTCATTCTATCCTCCCAACAACTTTGGGAGATAGGTGCTATTATTATCCCCATTTTATAGTTGAGGAAAGTGAGGCAAAGAGAGGTTAAGTAATTTGTCCAAGGTCATACAGCTAGTAAGTGTCTGAGGCTGGATTTGAACTCAGGTCTTCCTGATTCCAGGACCAGCACTCTATCTGCCACCTAGCTGAACTAAATAAATGCTGAGCTATTTACTCCTTGTTGTTGTGGCTCAAGAGTCTTTTTCTGAAAGAAAAAGAAAAAAAAATTCCTATTATTTCTTGATGGAAAGCCAATCATATTAAAAATCAATAATAATTCATAATAAAATCATAAATAAAGTCATAATAAAGTCATAAATAATAAGACAAATTTGTTATTTCCAGAGGCCAAAATTCAATACTGATACAAAAACTGTGATACAATTATGGTATCTGATGATGAACATGCTCTTTCATGGGGCCTCTCACTAGCCTCCCACACAGTGGTCTCATTTCCTGACTGAAATTTTATATAATTAAATTGGTGTTTGTGCCATCAGAAGGAACTTAGTATCCAAGGACTTTTGCTCTATGTGAAGAAGAGGCTGTCACTTCTGAAAAGTCATTTGCTCAAATGAAACCTACCTCTAAGGGCAACCAGGTAAAGGCTGAAGAACAGAGTTATCCCTGCTTGACTGAAGAACTCCAAAGTTTGCCTTTGGTGCTCCCAGCCTAATAATAATAATAATACATTTCTATGGAATTTTACAAAGCTTAGGTAGGGCAAAGTATGATTATTCCCATTTTACAGATGAAGAAACTGAAACTCACAGATGTGGCCCAGTGGATGGAGTGCCTGGTCCTAGAGTCAGGAAGACTCATCTTCCTGAGTTCAAATCTGGCCTCAGATGCTTATTAGCTATGTGACCCTGAGCAAGTCACTTAATCTTGTTTGCCTCAGTTGCCTCATCTGTCAAATGAACTGGAGAAGGAAATGGCAAACCATCCCAGTATCTTTGCCAAGAAAACCCCAAATGGGATCATGAAGAGTTGCACTTGACTGAAAAACAACTAAACAATAACAACAAAGTCACTTGCCTAGGGCACATAGCTAATGCCAACTACAAGGCTCAAGCCTAGATTCTTTGAATTTTAGTCCAGTGCACCTTCTACTACACTGTAAGGTCACAGAATATCAGTCCTTATTGAATGTCAATCAGGACATGCTCTGACATCAGCTCTTTATGCTTAATCATGAATTTTGGGTGCTATGTTAGCTGGTAAAGGGATCATAGGTATCAATGAAGAGGCATGAAAAATATTTTGGGGGGGAAGTGGTGGACTTTCCACAATCGCTGATTTTGTAACACCTTTCCTGCCCATGAATAATACTAGGCCTGAGGAGATAGCAAGTACATGTGCAAAGAATGAAGGGGTTACATTTGCAATTGGGGAAAAGCTCAATAAAAGAAAACATAAAGCAGTTCTGGGATCCAAGGTCAGTAAAGTAGGAAGAAAAACACCTTTTAAGTAGGTCTCCGAGTTAATCATTGACTATAAATGCCCCAAACCACCAGTTTCTGTAGGTGCCATAAATAGTAAATTATCCACTAATAAGAAAGCCTGGGTGTGGGTGGATGGGTAGGTGGGTGGAGCCTAGAGTAGGAAATAGTAAAAATGAGCACTAATAATTTACCCAAGTTTTAATACCTTTCAGGCTACTTTTCAGAGCACCAACATCATCCAATGCTATTTCTATGGAACAGATGGAGAGACGTGGCTGGTATTGTAATTGGGGGCATGAAGAGGAATGGGTGAAATTCATTGAATGACTGGACCTAAGGAATAGTCATTGAGAGTTTTCATCAATGAGTGATCAATCAATTGCTAAGCATTTATTGAATACCAACTATGTACTGTCCTAGGCTCTGGGAATACAAATGCAAAGAGTGAAACAAACTCTACTGCCAAGGAATTTGTATTTTAATAGGGGAAATGTCAAATTGAGAGCAGGTCAACAATACTGTGCCCCAGGGATCTGTGCTTGGTCCTATGCTGTTCAACATTTTTATCAGTAACTAAGATCAAGACATTAAAGGTAAATTAATCACATTTGCAGAGGATACAAGATTGAGGAATAGTTAATACAGTGGAAGACAGAGTAATGGTTCAAAAACATTTTGATAAATTACATTTAAAAATGTAAAAAACATTTTAAACTTGTGGGCTGTACAAAAGCAGGCCCATGGGTGATAGTTTGCTGACCCCTGTAGGTCATTAGACTGAATAGAACAATATTAAAATTTAATAGATATTAATATAATAGTTTTAGATGAGTTTATTTTAAAAAACTTTTAATTTAATTTTTATTTTCAATTCCAAATTCTCTTCCTTCCTTCACCCCTTCCCCATCCATTGAGAAGGCAAGAAACACAATACCCATTATAGATATGAAGTCATACAAAACAAATATCCTAATTAGCCATGGTTAAAAAAAACCATCAAGAAAATAAAGAAGGAAAAACTGAGTCTATCAGTTCCCTATCTGGAATGGATAGAATTTTTCATCATGAGTTCTTTGGAGTTGTGGTAGATCATTGTATTGATCAGCGGTACTAAGTCTTCTAGTTATTTATATTTACAATATTGCTGTTACTGTGTACATTCTTATCTTTGTTCTGCTCCATTCATTTTGCATCAGATCATATAAGCCTACTTAGGTTTTTCAAAACCATCTCCATCGTTTCTTACAGTACAATAGTATTCCATCACTTTTATGTACCATAACTTATTCTGCCATTCCCTAGTTGATGGATATCCCTTCAGTTTTCAATTCTTTGCCACCACAAAAAGAATTACTATAAAATTTTTGTATATATGGGTCTTTTCTCTTTTTTAAAAAATCTCCTTGGCAAATAGACCTGGTAGTAGCATTAATGGGTCAAAGGATATGCACATTTTGATAGTCCTTTGGGCATAGTTTTAATTGTTCTCCCAGAATGGTTGAACTTACACTTGAGTTTTAAAAAACAGCTTCATGTATACAAGATGAGGAGGTATTGTTAATAGTTTGTCTGAAAAAGAGCTTAAGTTTAGAGGAAACTTTGAGATTAATATTAGTTGGTGTATTAGGGCAGCAAAAACACCTGATGTAATTTACACCACGTTAAGAAAGGCATCAAATTCATGAATAAAGAGGTAATTATTCCATTGTCCACTACCCAGGTAAAATCTACCCAGGTTATCTAGATGGATAGATAAAAAAATAGATAAAGCATTTAAGTGCTTATTATGTTCCAAGCACTTAAATTCTGGGAATAAAAATACAAACAAAAAGGAAGACAGTCCCTGTCCTCAAGGAACTTACATTCTAATAAGAGGGAAGACAACACATTAAAGAGAACTGAAAAGAAAAGGGAGTAGGTTTAGAAGTCCAGGTAATCATAAGCTGAATGAGTTTTGGAGTGAGCATGACTGACAAAAGGTGCTTCCACAGTTTGATATTTGGGAAGAAAAACTCACCAATCGGAGGAGGAAATTATAGAGGTGGAGGAATGATAATGTGAAGAAGCTTCTGGAGCAGAAGTCCAGAAGGAGTATAGTATTCAGTCTGTAGTATAGTGTTCAGTTCTTGGTCCCACATTTTAGGAAGGTTATTGGTAAGTTGGAAAATGACTAAAGATGGATAAACAGGATTCTGAAGGGCCTCAAATTCAAGTCATATGAGCATTGGTTGAGGGAAATGGGACCCTTAGAAAGTCACTTTATGTTTCTGAATCTTAGTTTCTTCTGTAAATGGCAGCTTGTGATGAAAGTCAGAAGCCTTTTAGCTCTGTGCACTGACAGCTCCAGGTGCTAATAGTCTTACTACAGCAGACATCAAGAGAGTAGAGTTCTATTGTCCGTCAATGGTGAGTATGTTAAGTCCCTTTCCCTTCTCCCTTCAGCTAGGTTTTTCTTTTAAACCTGGGCACCTGCTGGGGAACCTGAGTTTCCCAGGGGCCTGACTTTACTTGCCTAGTAGTATAAGGGTATTTTTTTGGTCTCAGATGTCTTCACAAGGTTCAAGTGTATTCCTTGATTAGACAACTAGTAAGTATAGTAGAGAGACTGCTAGATTTGAAATCTGAAAGACCTGAGTTTGAGTTTTGTCTCAGACACTTACTATCTATGTGAACCTGGACAATCTACTGAAGCTCTGAGCCTCAGTTTCCTCATCTATAAGTAGGAATAATAACAGCATCTACTTTTCAGGGGTTGTTCTCAAATTTACATAGATATAGATAAACATAGATATATGGATATAGATATTCACACAAATATACACTCATACATACATATGCACATACACATATGCACACATAAATACATATTTGTATGTATGTTTATGTGTGTGTTTAGTGTTTTGTAAACCTTAAAGTATTATATAAATCAGAAATTCTTAACTTGACATCCAAGAACCTAAAATTTTTTTGGTAACTGTATTTTAATATAATTGATTTCCTTTGTAATTCTGTATATTTTATTTTATGTATTTAAAACATTATTCTTGCAATTGGTCCATAGAGTTCACCAGACTACCAAAGGGGTCCTTGTAACAAAAAAGGTTAAGCACTCTTGAAAGAATATTAGTTACTACTATCCTGAAATGCTTATTAATTTTTCCTGCCCTTTTAAGAGGGTTTATTGCTATCTCACCCACCCCAGTCTCACTCTAAAATTTAGTAGCTACAGCAAACAATTCAAGTTTGTTGGCCAACAAATTACTATTATAAAATTGGTAAAAATTAAATGGAGAAATTGAAGTTCTCAATGATGATGGAAGCAGTTAGGAGGAGATAAAAAGAAATAAGAAGTGAATGACTGAAACAGGTACTCTTACCTTGTCTCTAGAAGGAGAAAGGAAGGTGAAGGTCACCATCTCATCCTACTGACTTGGTCAGCCACATAGTTCCAATATAGTCCATAGATCATGTTTTGAATATTTCTATTATCTCCTTTGGCCATCATTCTACCAAAACTGGCACAATTTCTCTCAGTTCTGATGGCTTTTCCTGTAGCCGCTTACAATGGTTTCTCCTCATTCTTCTTTCCAGAAGTCCATCTAAATTCAAGAACAAGGGCAAGACTACAATAATTTGGGGGATAGTGGGTAAATATCATAGCCAGCAGGAAGGTATCTGGGTCCCCTAAGGCTTCTATGTCAATGCCCCTATGAGAAGGGCAAAAAGCAATTCACACTCACACTTAATCTTAAAGGGTTATGAAGAAAACACTTTGTAAACCTAAAAGTATCAAATTCTGAGTCATTATTTTGTGATGTTATGAACTATAATGTCATTATAATTATAATAATCAGAATACATTTTTATTCCCGAGTCTATAAATCTACCCTCTATCCTTCCTATAAACTCTAATCCTGCCTCTCCAACTACTTGTGATTTTGTTATTGGAATATAGCACAAACCACCCAGACAGAGAAAGGAAATAGATGAAGTATGAGAAACATCACGAATCTGATATTCTGGCAGGATATAGTAACAATGGGGGACCTTAAATAGCTAAACATCTTTTGTAATTCTTTCTCACTGCTAAAAGCAAAGCAGTTAATAACTTTTTGAGTTGCTATAGCAGTAATTTCATCACACATGATAGAGCAGGCCTGTACAACCTGCAGCCTATGGGCTGTGGTGCTTGCAGAATGCCAAAGGATTTCAGGTGGCCTGGAAAAAATGTGGAGGAAAACATCCTCTACATTTTTCATAGGCTGCCTGAAATTCTTTGGCATGCCTCCGGGCCATAATTGGCCTCTGGCCACAGGTTGTGCAGGCTTGTGATAGAGGAAGTAACAGGGGAAATCCTATTCTGGATGTGATTCTCATTAACAGAGAGAAGTTCATTGCAGGAAATAAAGATGGGGGAAGCCTAGACTGTGACCACTGCTTCTTAGAGTTTGTGATAAAGGAAAGGAAATCTGGACATGTGCCTCAGATTTCAAAGAATTCAGAGGCAAGATAGGTAGGATCACATAAATCAAAATTCTATAAGGGAAATCATACCAGGAAGGATGGAAAATGTTCAAGAATGAAATTCTGAAGATGAAAGGATGGACAAGAAAAAATGGGCTTTGTCTAGAGTACAGTGTGGATGCAGAGGGGGCTCACCAACCAAATTGCATTTTAAAAATATATGTGCAGAAGATGTAACAAGGTTAGGTAAAAGAAAATGAATAGAAGAGTGTGACATAGTCCTATATAATAATGTCAGTAGTGCTAAAGTTCTGAATAAGCTGGCTGGTAAAAGAAACTGAGGATGACAAAAAAAGTCAGTTTTTCTTAAAAGCTTTTATTGTGAGAAAAAGGAAGCCCAAAGGAAAGATAGGACATTTGCTTAGGGTGGATGGAACAGTGATAAGTGACAGCAGAGAGAAAGCAAAGTAATTAATTCTTATTTTGCATCTGTTTTCTCTGGGAGCATGGCCTTTGCACTAGAAATAATAGAAGAAAAACAGCTCACAAATAATAGGGATAACTCTCTGGAAAGTGGGGAGTGGGAAGGAAATGAGAAATCTAGATAATGTAAAAGCAAAAATAAATCAATAAAAGTTAATTTAAAATGACTAGGAGAGTTGATACTCAAATCAAGTGAGAAGGCAGTAAGAGAGCACCTAGTGGCACTTGATGAATTCATTTCACCTTGTTCAGATGAACTATATCCTCAGGCGTTGAGAGAAGTGGCACATGTGATTGCTTGGCTACTGTGTAATTTCTGAAACATCATAAAGAATGGGAGAGGTACTACTAAACTGAAGAAGGGCAAATGTGCTAATATTCAGAAAAGGGACAATTGAGCCTACAACTTATAGGCCTAGTGTGCTTGACTTTGATAACTGAGAAATTTCTGGAACAGATCATTGAAAGGTTGACTGATGAAAGAAGGAAACAGTGATCCCAAAGATCCAGAATGGCAAAATTAAGGACAGGTCATTCCAGAATAACCTCTCTCCCCCATCCCCCTTTTGGACAGTATTACTGTCCTGTGGGGAGTATTGTAGATATAGTGTTTCTGTGGTATAGTGAATTATATCTTTTGGGAGGGGTGTAGGGAGAACCGATATGTGATTTCATTGGTATATGGAATGTCCCATGAAGAAACTTCTACCAAGGCAGATTGATGCTTTCTTTCTAATTTATTATCTTAAATTGTTGTCTGGGGAAACAAGTCATTAAGTTACTTGATCAGGGTCACAGAGCCAGAATGTGTTAGACTCTAGACTTTAACTTAGGTTTTCCCGACCTATAGGCTAGTTCTCTACCTGCTATTCCACATTGCCTTTCAAAGACATTTTAGAAATCTAAAAATATATTCTTCCTCTTAGACTGATTGCAGTTCCAAACCATGCTCCCTCCCCTCTAGCAATCATTCCTACTTCCTTTCAACACACAAGAACCTTCAACTTTGTCCATGGAACCATCCTTGGCTCTGAGAAATGATCTCTTGCCTCATCTTGCCAAACTGGGCCTCCATGCCAGACCATGACCTCACAAAGAGGGTGATTCCCCCACCTCTTTCTACCTTCCGTTTATGTGTTATCCTCAACTAGGGCAGGGATTGGCTCACTTGCTGGTATCTCCAGCACCTGTGCCTGGTAGTTTGTAAACCATAATAAATGTTTTATCAGTTAAAGAATAATCTTGAATTTTCTACTGAATTATAGAAATCCTTTTGTCCAAAATGGCTCCCAAATTTTTATGTTTCATTTTCCCACTCTGTATACTGCTCCCCCCAACCAGTTTTAAAAAGAATGCATTCCAGGAGAGTCTCATAGGACTTTGTACCTCAGTTGGGCTGTGAAAACCTTTATAAGAGGACTAATGCTAATTAAGCCATTTCCTGAGCTTTTACCATTAAACAGGACAGTTATGTTAGTAATGTGATCAGAAAACTAGGATGTCATGAAAGTAAGGAGGGCACATAGTAGAAGATTCATAAATACATTGTGATTGGTTAATTGGCTTTTTATTGGATAACTGTCTTCAGTTATGGGAGTGGAAGGACTGGACTTGTTCTGTTTGGGACAAGAAGCTAAAACTAGGAACAATACATTGGAGGGAGGAAGAGTTAGGCCTGATGTCCGGAAATGAAATGGTTTGCCTTGGGAGGCAGCAGATTCCCCATCACTTAAAGTCTTCAGTCAGAGACTGGATGACAACTTGAGGGGCATATTGTAGCGGTACGGGTTGGACCAGATGATGGTCTCCTTGGTCCCTTCCAACTTTGTGACTGAGATTATTTAAGATGGTACTTCATATTAAAAGTTTGAGGGTTGACACAACATTGTTTTTTCCTATAAATTTCACAATAAGGCCCTTAAAAGGAATGGAGTGTGGAGGCGTGTTATAACCAGTGATGTAATATCAACTCCTGACTCCCACATCTCCATTTGTTTAGCTCTGTTGAGGCCACCCTAGCTCTGGTTTGGTAGTTTATCAACAACCCTAAGGTTTTTATCACTCCAGACTATAAGATGAACTGTTTTTCTGGGATAAACACACATGCCCATATGTTTCCCCCACTAGATGAAGCAATAGGATTTCAGTTTCTCTTTACTTGGGAAACAAGACAAGAGAGGCAGTATGGTAAAATGGAAAGAGCATTGGGGTAATTTCTGAGACCTGGATTCAAATTCTGTCTTGTCACTAGCTAGCTGTGAGGTCCTTAACAAGTCCCTTAATTTTTCTGAGCTTCAGTTTATCTGCCCTATCTGCTTCATAGGATTTCTGGGAAGTAAAGACACTTTATAAACATTATAAAGGATTAGAAATGGAAAGAATCCTGGGATGGCTAGCATTCAGGAGATTTAAATTCCAACATTTTTCTGGCTTTGTTATTTAATAGCTATGTGACCCTGGGAAAGTCACTTTGTCCTATGATCTCTCAGGGCTCCAATTTCAACTGTTGTAAAATAATATTAGTGCTTGTAGATTTCATAGGGTTATTACGAAGATCAAATGAGATAATTGGATTAAGAGATTATCACTTCCTAGAAGTGTTAGCTATAGCATTAGGAAAATAAAAAGAAACTGGAGGAATAAGAATAGTCAATGAGGAAACAAAGCTATCTTTCTTTGCAGATGATATGATGTTATACTTAGAGAATCCTAGAGAATCACTTTTCAAAAAAACTGCTTTAAGACAACAACTTTGGCAAAGTTGCAAGATATAAAATAAACCCACATAAATCAACAGAATTCCGTTATATTACCAACAAAGTCCAGTACGAAAAGATAGAAAGAGAAATTCCTTTTAAAATAAGTGTAGTTATTTTATTTATTTATTTAGTGCCATACCAACCAAACTACCAAAGAATGATTTTATGCGGCTAGAAAAAATAATAACAAAATTCATCTGGAAGAACAGAAGGTCAAGTATATCAAAGGAATCAATGAAAAAAAGTGAAGGAAGGCAACCTAGCAGTACCAAATTTCAAACTATGTTACAAAGTGATAATCATCAAAACAATCTAGTATTGGCCAAGAAATAAAGTGGTATATCAGCAGAATAGATTAGGTACACAATACACAGTAGTAAGTGATCATAGTAATCTAGTGTTCAATAAACCCAAAATCCAAGCTTTTGGATCAAGAACTCACTGTTTGGGGAAAAAAAATTGCTGGGAAAACTGGAAAGCAGTTTGGAAGAAACTAGGTATAGACCAACATTTCACATTGTTTACCAAGATAAGGTCAAGATGGATATATGATTTAAACAGAAAGTGTAATATCATAAGCAAATCAGGGGAGCATGGAAATATTTTCCTGTCAGATCTACAAATAAAGAAGAATTTATGACCAAACAAGAGATAGAGATGATCATATGAAATGAAATGGATAATTTTGATTACATTAAATTAAAAAATTTTTGCACAAACAAAACTAATGCAGCCAAGATTAGAAGGAAAACGGGAAGCTAGGGGGGAAATTATAGCAAATTTCTCTGCTAAAAGCCTCATTTATCAAGTATTTAAGGAACTGAGTCAAATTTACAAAAATAAGAGCCATTCCTCTACTGATAAATTGTAAAGCACGTGAATAGGCAGTTTTCAGAAGAAATCAAAGTGGTCACATAAAAAAATGCTCTAAATCACTATTGATTAGAGAAATGCAAATTAAAACAATCCTGAGGTAATACCTTACACTTATCAGATTGGCTAACATGATAGAAAAGGAAACAGGCAATGCTGGAGGGGATGAGGGAAAATAGGCACACTAATAAACTGTTGGTAAAGTTGTGAACTGGTCCAACTATTCTGGAGAACAATTTGAAACTATGCTCAAAGGGCTGTCAAACTGTGCATACCCTTTGACCCAGCAACACCACTGCTAGGTCTGTATTCCAAAGAGAGCAAAGAAAAAGGAAAAGGACCTATATGTACAAAAACGTTTACAGCAGCTCTTTTTGTGGTGGCAAAGAATTGGAAATGGAGGGCATGCCCATGAATTAGGGAATGACTGGATGAGTTGTGGTACATGCTTGTGATGGAACACTATTGTGCTATAAAAAAATGATGGGTAGGATGGTTTCAGAAAAGCGTGGAAAGACTTATATGAGCTGCTGCAGAGTGAACTGAGCAAAACCAGGCAAATGTATACAGTAACAGCAATATTGTAACCATGATCAACTAGGAGGGTCTTAACTACCCTGATCAAGAAAATGATCTAAGACACTTCTGAAAGATTCATGAAAAATGTTATCTCCCTCCAGAGAGAGAACTGAGTGAAGACTAAAGTAAAAATTTTCATTTTCTTTATTTTTCTTACTTTTTTTTCTTTTGTAACATGGGTAATATGGAAATATGTTTCACACAAGTTCACGTGTATAATTGATATCATATTGCTTGCCTTCTCAATGGGTGGGGAGGGGCTGGATGGAGGGAGAGAATTTGGAACTGAAAAATTTTTTTAAATGAATGTTAAAGAGGAACAATAAATTTACTAAAAGAAAAAATAATAGCTAGCATTTTTTAAAATAAAAATATTATTACTGGCTGTACTAATCCAGAAAGAGGCCGCTCTGAACCCCATAAAGCCTATTGCTTTCCTAACGCATTGCTGGTCTATCTGACTGTTTTTCGAAACCCCCTATAAGTTTTATATTTTGGGGGTACTTTTTCTTATACATGATCATGAGCAATTTTCCACTGTTACATATAAATTTCAAATCTGTTTAGTACTTATAAGTTTTGTTAACAGGGACCTCTGTATTCTGCTTTTCTTGTATCCTTCATAGCACTTAGCACAATATTGGGTTTTAAACTATGAGCACTTAGGAAGGGAAAGGTATATCAATCATTTAATATCCTCATGTCTACACTAGGAACAAGAAATGTCTTAAGTAAGTGGAAACAAAGTAAATGCTAAGCAATTGGGTACATGGCTAAACAAACTCTGGTACTCAAATGTGAAGGATTGTTATTGTATCAAAAGGAATGCATAAGAAGAATGCAAGAATGGATACAAGGAAGGAGGAATGGTAAGACAGTAATTGATGCAAAGTGAAGTGGGCAAAATCAGGAAAACAAACTACATGACTACAGTAATAGAAGTGGGGGAAAGAAAGAAAATAGAAACTGAAGATTTGAGACAATTCATGTCTCCCTTCTTTGCAGAAGTATGGGTACATACTGTGGGTGTAGAAAGTCATACAGTATCAGATGTAGTTGATGTACTGGTTAACTTTTCTGAGTTGTTTGCTTTTTTCTCTTTTTTGTTATGAGGATAAACTCTCTAGGTAGGATATCTATCTATCTGTCTGTCTGTCTACACACACATATACATTCATATCATATAAATGAAGGTGCCACAAAAACCAAAGATATCAATAATTTTTAAAGAACAAGACATATTAAACTACACTTTTTGACAGGATTACTAAACTGGCACATCAAGGAAATGCCTTATACAGAATATTCCTGGATTTTATCAAGTTGTTGGTCTTTTGTAATATTTTATGAACAAGATGAATATATGTAAGCTAGATGATAGTACAATTGATGGGTTTAGAATTGATTGACAGACTAGAAGAAAAGAGTGGCAATTGACGTACTAATGTAAATCTGGAGACAGCTCCCTTAGTGCCATGCTTCAGAACCCTGCTCATTCATTCAGCAAATATTTATTTAGTGTTTGCAACAATAATATAGCAGAAGGTGACGTTTAGTCAACACTTTAACATTTGCAAAGTGTTTGACAAATAATATCTCGTTTTATCCTCACAATAGTCCTGTAAGGTAGGGGTTATTATTATCCTCATTTTACAATTGATGAAACTGAGGCTCAGGGTCTTGGCTAGGGTCACATATCAAATAGATATCTGAGATGGAGTTTGAACTGAGTTCTTTGTGACTGCAAGGCCATCACTCTAACATTATACAATGCTCTTTATTTGTATAAAACACTGCACTAAGTACTAGGGGGATACTTAAAGAAAAAAACTTCAAAGATCTATGATTTCATTGCTGTGAGTATCTTTCCACTGACATAGGTCTTAACTAACCAATGCATTAATAGCATGCCTTGATGTGTCCTATTTCATTACTAACTAAAGGTGATAAAGTTGACTGTCTCACAATTTAGTAAAACCATGAAGTAGTCTTGTCAGACTAGGCCTTTTGCCCCAAATCAAATTAGCATGCCTCCTTTTATCCTTTTGATTATGTGTATACCATTAATGGTTTGGATTCTATTAATTAGCCACAATAATTAGTGCAATATCATGTGGGGTTGTGTTTCTGTTCTTTGAACTCTAGAATTAAGCCAGCAGAGGGGTGATAAGATTTGTACAGAGATAGCTGTAATGCAAAATTCAATTTAAGTGCATAAGAGGAGCATAAATTTTTATAAAATCAGATGAGAAAGAAATAATTTCTATTAGAAAGTTCAGGAAATTTTCAGAAAGAAAAAAGTGTCTGTGATGGGCCCTTTAGATCCTTGGTCCTGTTCTGTTTAATATATTGAATTAAAGACTTGGATGAATGAGTTAAAAAAAAACACTTATTAACAACAAACAAAAACAAAGGCAGTCTCTGCCCTCAAGAAGCTTACATTCGAATATGGTGTGACCACACATACATATATAGTAGCTAGGAGCAATTCCTCCCTATCCCTACAAAGTTACAAAGGTGGTAAAGGGAGGAAAAGGGGAATAGATTGGCATGACCTTTCCAGGACCGATTTTCTTATAACTTCAGAACTAGAAGAAGGTGGCATATCAGCTATGAGGAGATGACTGGCAATGGAGTGAAGCCAGGCATGGCTGGGGCCATGCCTTAGTGTAGTGGACATTTGGAATAAACACCAGGCAGTGCAGTGGGGCCCCAGAAAAGAAATTCCACAGTTAGTCCTTTTGGGGCTTGGCTTTTAGTCTGGGAAGCATGATGGCTGGCAAGGACATTGCTGGGGATTAAAGTGAAATGTGGATGGATACACACCTAGATGTAGTGGGAGACTGAGACAATCTCATAAGATCTTTGAGAACTTTAAGGAGATACACACATGTACGTATATATACACATGCATACATATATGTATATATACACACATGCAGTATATATACATATATATTCTATTATTATTAACTGAGCATACTCACAAACCCCTAACCTGATTTTATTTACCAAAGTACCAGGCCTTGATAAAAAATCTGCATTTGCTCATCTGGGTCAGAACACTCACAAACATAAGATTGGTTTGAAAATGATGGGGAAATTCAGAAGCTGCTAAACAAGAAACGAGAACTCCACAGGATTTACCAGCAGGATATTTCACCCATCTCTAAGAGGGTAAGGTTTAACTCCATCAAAAGTAAAGTGGAAGTAAAGCTTACAGAGATACAGGATTCTTGGCTCTGTAAAAAAGGCAGATGAAATTCAGTTTTATGCTGATAGTAACAATCCAAAGTGCTTTTATTCCCTGAAGGCTATTTGTAGGCCAAAGACCTATGCTGCACCTTAAGTACTCAGTGCTGGTGAAGCCACAATGATTCACAACAAGGTCATGATCCTGGAGAGATGGGGCTAAACACTTCCATAGTGTTCTCAACAGACCATCATCAACCAATGCTGAAGTCATTAAATGTTTACAATCACAGGGAGGTGTCTCTGTTAGTCACTGTTGGCAAGATTCTTGCCAGAGTCCTCTTTAATAGGCTGATCCTTCACCTGGAAGATAATCATCTACCTGACAGTCAGTGTGGCTTCAGAAAGGGCTGAGGAACAGTCAATATGGTGTTTGCTGCCTGACAACTCCTGGACAAATGCCAGAAACAGAACAGCAGTCTGAACATGATGTTCATTGATCTAACCAAGGCCTTTGATACTGTTATTTGTGAGAACTTGTGGAAAATTATGTCAAAATTCGGTTACCTGGAGAAGTTCATCAGTATTGTACATCAATTTCATCATGGCATGCTTGCCTGAGTTTTGGATGATGGATGATGCTCTCACACTTCCCAAGTCACCATACTTTTTAGCTTGTTTTCAGCAATGTTGTCAGATGTGGGATGAATGAAGATGAGGATGGCATCAAGGACAGTTACTGCATTAATGGCAAATTATTTAACTTGCAAAAGCTAGAAACCAAGACTAAAGCAGAGGGAGAGTTGGTGTGTGATTTTTTTTTTTTGGTTCAAGGATGACTGTACACTCAGTGTAACCTCTGAAGCTGAGATGCAACAAAGTATGGATTGATTTTCTACTGCTTGTGCTAATTTTGTGCTTATTTTGACTTAACAATTAATACCAAGAAAACACAGGTTCTCTACCAGCCAGCACCACACTGTCCATAAATGGAATTATTGGTGACAGCAAATAGAAAAAGTTTAAATACTGTGGATAAGTTCACTTATCTTGGCAGTATGCCTTCCAGGAATGTACACATAGATTATGAGATTGATGCATACATTACTAGAGTTAGCTCAGTGTTTGGGAGTCTCTGAAGGAAAGTTTGGGGAAAAAGAGGTATTAGACTGTCTATCAAACTGAAAGTCTACAGGGCTTATGTCTACATATATCTACAGATGATGGTCCCCCTCTTAGCAAATAAGTAAGTGTGTGTGTATACATACATACATATGTAATACACACAACAAAAGTGGGGAAGACAATACTAAGAATGAAAAAAAATTTTAAAATCTTTATTTCAATTGAAAAGAATCCTTCCTTACATTTTTTTCATAGTAAATATTTTTAGGGTTTGCTTCCCAGAGATCAGCCTAGGCTTAGAGTAACAGTAAATAGCAATTATTTCTGTTCTGGCCAGAAATTCTGAGGGTCTTCTCCTCCCAGATTGATACTCTTGTGATGGTAAACTAGGACATCTTTTGTCTCAATTCTTACCCATCCCTTAGTCATTGAATGGTCTTTGCCTTAGACAAACTGAGACCTTGGAAAGACCTTAATTTAGAAAGGCCAAGGTCACCCACTGCATCTTGGTCTATAGCCAATCATCTTGATTTTTGTCTTGCCACTGGACTCTGATGAGTCTGGAGAAAAGAGTGAGGCTTCTGACTGTAGCTCTGCCTTACTTGAATCACTTAAATCCAATTCATTCGAAAGTCAAGACAACACCCTCTTGATGTCATCAGTCATCTTCCAGAAGAAAGGATGAACAACAGTATTACATAAATGTCGTTATTTCCCCAGAGGGAGAATTCTGGGAACGAAAGGGTTAAGTATTTGGGGACTTAGATGAAGACACAGAAAGATATATTTATCATATCTGTGTATAGTATAAAGCTATGAGGGATATCTAGTATTTTGGGTGACAAAATTAGGCTACCAAGAGATCTTAGTAAGATGGAACTATAGACCAAATCTAACAAGATGGAATTTAATGCAGACAACCATGACATTCACACTTGAGTGGAAAAAAAAATCATTTCATAAGCACAGAATGGAAGTGTATGTAAGTAGAGGTGAATGTCGGAGGTGTATGGAGGCCATGTAAGTAGAAAAAGGCCTGTGGATGTTAGTAGATTACATGCTCAAGAAAAGTCAGAAATGTGCTATGACAGCCAAAAAAAAAAGTTAAGGTTACTTTAGGCTTAACATTAGAGGTATAATCTGGAAAGATTTACATGAATTGATGCTGAGTAAAGTGAGCAGAACCAGGAGAACATTGTGTACTGTAACAGCAACATTGTGTGATAATCAACTTTGACAGACTTAGCTCTTCTCAGCAATATGATGGTCTATATAGGGGTGGGGAAACTGGGGCCTTGAGGCCACATGCAGCCCCCTAGGTCCTCAAGTGCATCCCTTTGACTGAATTCAAACTTCACAGAACAAATTCCCTTAATAAAGGATTTGTTCTGTAAAACTTGGACTCAGTCAAAAGGCCACATGTGGCCTCAAGGCCGCAGGTTCCCCACCCCTGCTGTTAGGTACTCACAAAAGGAGGACAGTATAGAATTAAATTGGTTTACCAAGGTGTCAAAATGGAGAAAAGAGGTGTGAGTGGCTGTTGCAGAGGAGATGGCCTGGGAGAGAATTGAGGGAACAAAAGATTGGAGGTCATGGAAAAGACAAGGAATAGAGTTTGGTAAGAGAAGGCAGAGGGAGAGGTGAAAAGTCAAGAAATTATGGTCAGAAGGATGTATTTTCAAAAATATATTTATTTTTGTTAATTGAAAAAATAAATTAAATTTAAAAAAGAACACTGCCCCCCAAAGTCAGGCCTGATGGAGGGGTCTGAGAAAATGGCTGGAGAAAAGTCACTCCATCTACAAAGGGTATGTATGTGTGGGTAAATTAGAGGGAGTGACACCCTTCTCAACCACAGAACACTATACCACCAAGTCACTATTAAATAAAGAAAAACTTCTGAGCAATGAAAGTCATTCAAAAGTGGAATGAACTAACTCAGTAGTAGACTGTTCTTCATTGGAGAATTTCAAACACAAATTACCATATTTCACTGCATAGTCATCACAGATTTTATGCCAAATTCTTTGCAAAAAAAGTAGATTGCGACCATTATGTGAAGCTTTTAAAAACTGTGCCAGTATTGCTTAAAAATCACTTATTACTAAACTGTCTTTGGTGCAAGTTTAGGATGCACAGAATCCTAATGAATATATGTTAAAACTGAATACTGACAATGCCCATGTGCTGAGAATTCTAGGCTCATGGCTTGCAATGCACGAGAGATAAATGTATGTCCATATGCCACTGGTGAATACATTCTGCTTTGTTTATCTTTGAAGCAGTATGATGAACAGAATTATACCATGCAACAATGATGAAAGGTTATAAGCCAATTTCTGGGCTGAAAAGATAGGGTGCAAGGATTATGCAGTGGCAACAATTATGCAGTGAAATAGGGTAGATGATCCCCTTCATGGGTAGGTTGTACAGGAGATCTTAAAATTTTTTTCCATTAATTTTTATTCTGATCTTAAAACACCAGATAAAATAGGCATTGGCATATACAAAGTAGAACAGAAAAAATGGTACTGAGAGAAAAAATTGCTAATCTCTGCTACCCTTGCTTTCCCTTTTAAGCATATAATACTTTAAACATGAAACTTTCAAACTGTCCTACTTTTATATTGTTCCTTCTGGGCTTCTTTCGATTGCCTTCTGCACAGTTTTCTTTTCTTTTTTTGACAATCCTATTATTAATTACTCCTTTTTTACCCCTCTCATTGAGAAGAAAAAAAAACAAAACCCTTGTAACAAATATACATAATTGGGGAAAATAAATTCCAGCACTATCACCTATCTGCCAGGAAGATGGTTAGCATGCTTCATAGAATCATGGTTGGTTTACTATATTGATTAGAGTTGTAAAGGAGATTCTTGTTTAAATACTGGCTGGATTAGATGGCCTCTGAGATCCCTTTCAACTCTGAGATACTGTGACCATCTCCTTAATGCAAGTAAAGGCAAGGTGGAAGAAATACTACAGATACATTTGAGGGAAATGACAACCAATTCCTGAAAATCCAAAGTCTACCTACTGATTAATGTCACATGACTACAGACAGTGAATTTTAAAACAATTTGTGGTCTGGTTCATTCCAATCATGTCTCAAATGTAATTACAAAGAGAAATAATAGCCTTGTACATTCTATCATGGCTTGTTGAGCTGGGAATTACATCTAGGCACTATCCCAATTACAGCCCAATATTAGCAGCAGTTTGTTTCCTAGGAACTTGACAAGACCTATTCCTCATTTTATTTTTATTCTTGGGGACTCCAAGTTACATATGAAAAAAACCAATTCAATAATTGGAGACATGATATATCTTTCTCCTATCACTGACCTCATTCTGGATGGAAACATTTCATGGAACAAATTTTATCTTCTTTCTTTGTGTTCCATGCTGATGTTCCTCCTGATAAGAACCTTAGGTAGAGAATTTGAAGGGAGCTTCGAGATCATCTTGTACATAATAAGTACAAGAATTAAGTAAGGCTTCAACCTTTTTGTAACAAATAACCTAACTGCAAAGTAGGTGCCTATTAATGGGGGAATGGCTGCATAAATTATGCTATATGAGTGTAGTAGGGCACTATAGGAATGGTTGAACAAGTTGTGGTATATGATTGTGATAGAATACTACTGTGCTATAAGAAATAATGAGCTCAATGACCTTAAAAAAAACATAGAAAGACCTGCATGAAATAATAAAGAGTGAAATGAGCAAAACCAAGGGAACAGTGTTTACAATAACAATACAATACATTGTTTACAATTACAATACAATAATAATATTGTTTTAAGAATAACTTCGAGTGAATAAGTCATTTTGACTATTATAAATACCCAAATTAACTATAAAGGACATATGAAGAAAGACATTATCCACAACTAGAGAAAGAACTGATAAACAGATGTATGGAATATATAGTATGTATATATATATATGTATATATACACACACACCTATTTGTGTCTAATGGTAGCCATCTCTAGGGTGGGAGGGGAGAAAAAATGGGGAAAAAAAGAGAAAAAAAGAAAGTTACATGATAACTTTATTATATATTTAAAAGTGATAGCAAGTTGTACATAATGGATTTGCAGTTTCATGTGCAACCATCTTTTTTTATTATACTATATAATGAAAGTGCTTGTTTTATTCTATCAATTAAAAATAAAATAAAATTTAAAAAAGAAATGGAAAAGGGATAGATTTAGAGAAACTTGGGATGACTTGCATGTAGTGATGCAAAGAGAGGTAAGCAGAACTAGGAAAACACTTTATTGTAGAGTGTGGTAAAAGAAAAAAGTTTTGAAGGATTTAAGAACTGTGATCAATGCAATGACCAACCATTGTGCCAAAAGACTAAAGAAATATGCCTACCACCTGTTGGCAGAGAAGTGATGGATTGTAGGTGTAGAATGACACAAACATTTATTAAACATAGATGACATTTGACTTTGTTTTGCTTGGCTATTCTTATCTGTTTTAATAGCCAGTGCTTTTATTTTATGAGAGAATTAACTGGGAAAAATTAGGGGTGCTGATGAATAAAAAGATGCAAAAAAATAGAGAGAGGCAATATGTTACCTAAAAATAGATATAAGCAAGCAGAAGGAAGTTTAAAAGAAGACACAAATGAGCAAGGCAGTGTTGACATGAACCATGTTAAAATTGATCTATACTGAAAAAATACCCATGCTATAATTATAGAGTTTATGGTTTCAGCTACAATTTTCTTTTTTTGTACTTCTTTATATATGAAAATGTTTGTTGATTTTTGTCAAGTTCATGATTTAAAAAAAAAAATTTGAAAAAAAGTGGGCTAGTCATGTGACCAGAGTGAGGAATAACCAATGGACAACCCACAAAGCCCACATACTCCACAGTATTCTTGGGTTGTCAGGTGACATCAAGGAAGGTGATCAGCATGTTGAGTCAAACCTCTGGGCCTAAAGTCAGGGAGATGTGAGTTCAAATCTTGCCTCAGACACTGGCTGTGTATGATCATGGACAAGTCACTTAACCTCTATCTGCCTCAGTTTTCTTATCTATAAAATGAGGATTATAATAGCACCTATTCCTAAGGTTGTTAGGAGGAGAAAATAAAATAATATTTGTAAAGTATGTTGCAAACTTTAAAGTGCTTTATAAATGCTAGTTAGCACATTGCCTGGCACATACTGGTGCTTAATAAATGTATATTGGTTGATTGGTGAACTTGTAGCAGGACAAGGATATGAATTACACAAGATGGACCTATATGGATGGATTGTAATTGCTACTGCTGGAGGTAGTTGATATCACAAATCTATTTACATTTCTTTTGACTGAAGTATACCTTTTTTAGAATCCTGCAAAGTCATGTGTTTAATTCCATTACTTTGGATGATCTTTCATTAGCATCTCTAGGTTTATTTTTTCTTTTCTTTTCTTTTTTTTTTTGGTGAGGCAATCAGGTTTAAGTGACTTGCCCAGGGTCACACAGCTAGTATGTATCAAGTGTCTGAGGCCAGATTTGAACTCAGGTCCTCCTGACTCCAAGGCCATAGCTTTATCCACTGCACCACCTAACTGCCCCTATTTTTTTCTTTATATAGACATCTGAGACCATAAGATTTATTATTGGTTCTCTTCTTGGACTTTTTCTCCTGGAAATTTGTGGGTGTCTATACTATTCATCTTCCTACTCTCTATGATGTCTGTCTTGTGTATGAATATAAGCAATTTTATCTCCCCCTTCTCTCTATAATTTAATCAAGATTAAAACTAAAGGCAAAAATACATTTTTATTCTTTTTAAAAAAATTTTTTTGTGTGTGTGAGGCAATTGGGGTTAAATGACTCTCCCAGGGTCACACAGTTAGTAAGTGTCATGTGTCAGAGGCTGGATTTGAACTCAGGTCCTCCTGACTCTAGGGCCAGTGCTCTATCACTGCTCCACCTAGCTGCCCCCCAAATACATTTTTACCATTCATTATTATATGCACTCTATCTTGGCCAAGAACTTCTCTATCTTCAACCATGGTTCAGAAATCTAAGTTGTCTACTCAGATACCATTTTATTAAATAGATTTTCACGTCTCAAACCTGATTTTTGTCTTCTAAATCCCTTGCCTTCAATGGATAGGAGTGACAGAAACACTATACTTGTGGCCCTAAGATCTTCAGTTTCTTTCCAAAGCCTTTGTAACTTTTAGCAATCCTTTACAAGTTCCTTCTTACAATACATTTTTACTCACATAATTTGCCAGAAGTGGGCAGTAGGTATATATTTTGACAAGACTTAGGAAGTTCTGTGTCATATCTTATACCTACTCTAAGAAGATTACAGATGGCAATGTCTGCTCAAAGTGTTACACAACCACTCAAAGGAGTTCAGCTTGCCAGTACACATAGGAAAATCTCAATACATGAAGTATATCTTTTGTTCAGACTACAGTATGCATTTGTATGGACAAACTATTGAGTTAGTTCACCATCATCTCTCTTTTGGACACACAAGGCAGCTGACTCAGAATTGAATAGGAGGAAAAGGAGGAAGGAAAGAAACAAGCTTATATTAAGTACCTATGTGCCAGACACTATGCTAAGCACTTTACAAATATTTTCTTCCCATAACAACAATGGGAAGTAGGTGTCATTATCATCTCTATTTTACAGTTGAGGAAACTGAGACAGAGATTAAGTAACTTGCAGGGTCACATAGTCAATTAAGTATCTGAGACCAGGACTAGTGCTCTAATCATTATGCCACCTAGCTGCCTCAAAAAGTGGATTGTATTTATACCAAGTTTCTCTGATAAAGGCTTCATTTCCCAAATCTAGAGAGAACTGAGATAAATTTATAAGAAACAAATCATTCCTTAATTGATAAATGGTCAAAGGATATGAACAGGCAGTTTTCAGATAAAGTAAAGCTATTTTATAGTCATATGAAAAAAAATGCTCTAAATGACTATTGAATAGAAGAAATGCCAGTGAAAACAACTCTGAAGTACCACCTCACACTTATCAGATCAGCTAATATGACAGGAAAGGAAAATAACAGATGTTGGAGGGGATGTTGAAAAATAGGGATACTAATGCACTGTTGGGTGGCTAGGTAGTACAATGGATAGAGTGTCAGACCTGGAGTCGGGAAGATTCATCTTCTTGAGTTCAAATTTGACCTCAGACACTTATTAGTTGTGTGGCCCTGGCCAAGTCACTTAACCTTGTTTGCCTCAGTTTCCTCATCTGCAAAATGAGCTGGAGAAGGAAATGGCAAACCACTCCAGTATCTTTGCCAAGAAAACCCCAAAATGGGGTCACAAAAAGTTGAATACAATTCAAACAACTGAATAACAACAAAATGCATTGTTGGTGGAGTTGCGAACTGATCTAACCATGCTGGAGAGCAATTTGGAACTGTGTCCAAAAGGCTATAAAATTGTGCATAACCTTTGACCCAGCAATGCCACTACTAGCTCTGTACCCCAAAGAAATCAAAGAAAAAGGAAAAAAGACCTATGTGTTAAAAATATTTATAGCAGATCTTTTTGTGGTGGTAAAAAATTAGAAACTGAGGAGATGCCCATTTATGGGGAATGGCTGAACAAATTGTGATATATGATTGTGATGGAATAAAATTGTGGTATAATAAATGACAAGTAGGATGCTTTCAGAAAAACCTAGGAAGACTTACATGAACTGATACAAAGTGAAATGAGTAGAACCAGAAGAACATTATACATAGGAATAGCAATATGGTACAATGATCAACTGTGAATGACTTTGCTATTCTAATTAATACAAGACAATTTCAAAGGACTTATGGTGAAAAATGCTATATCTCTAGAGAAAGAATTGAGGGAGTCTGAATGCAGGCTGAAGCATATTTTTCAAATTTTTCTTTATTATTCTTGGATATTTTTGGTCTGTTTTCTTCTGCAACATGGCCAATATGGAAATGTTTTACATGACTTCATATATATAATCTATATCAAATAGCTTGCCTTCTCAAGGAGGAGGGAGAGGAGAGAGGTAGGAAAAGAATTTGGGACTCAAAATTTTTTTTAAAATGTCAAAAATTTCCATTTACCTGTCATTAAGAAAAATAAAATAAAAATTAAAAGCTTTTTAAAAAGTGGATTATATTACTTTTGGGAAATTTTGCTGTGCTTTGGATGATGTTAAGCTGCTCCCTGACACAAAAACCTACCTTATCAACACCAAACTTTTTCTTGTGAAGCTTTATGGATGAATCATAGGTCACCACAATCTCTGAACTACCAAAATTGCAGGCAACCCTAAGGGTAATGTAGAAATGTATAGTTGGCATAAATAAGCTATAGTGTATAATTTACTCCCAAAAAGTGCTAAATATCTATCTGTCTGTCTATCTATCTATCATCTATTAGATGTATGATCAGAAAAGGAGGTGGGCTGATCATATAGCAAGTTCTAAGGATAACAGATGTGTAACCTATGTTCTGCACTGGTACCCATGCAATCTAAAAAGACCTAGAGAAAGGTTTTTAGTGTGTTGGGTACCTTTTCTGAAGAGAAGACATGGACAGTATTCACAAAGGATGAGGAAACTCAGTGGAAGATGGAGGGCAAAAATTTGAAGCTATTTTTGGAGAGAATAAATGCATTGATGGAACGTCAGATTCATTGAAGTCTAGTGAAATGGATCTGTAATCTCAGATTCAGGAATTTTCCTGATCACAGTCCATCCACATCTGCCCATCCTGTGTGAATCATGTCAATGTTCTTCAAAAAGTTCAATATCAGGATTCCAGTCAACATGCTGGCCTTCCTACATTTTGAGAGTGCCAGTATATCAGTGAGGTACCCTGACTGTCCATTTATCATCTTTTACTCTTGCCATGTAGCTAGCCCTTTTCTTCTTTCTGTTGTAAAATGCTTTGGTGAAAACCTTTCCTCCTGTTCTTCATTCTTGTTGGTTATATGTTGCAACTTGTATACATCTACTGTGTTCCTTTTCATTACTCCTTGTATGGTACTCATCTTTAATTCTTTGGAGACAATTGATTGGCAAAGGCTCCTTCTTTGCCTATTATTCAAAATAATTTATTTAATATTGGAATTAGTTGATCTTTAAATGTTTTGTAGAATTTTCTTGTAAATCCATCTAGTGTTGATACTTTTTTCTTAGGAAGCTCACTTATGCCCTGTTCAATTTTTCCTATTCTGTTAATCTGGGCAGTTTATATTTTTGTAAGTTTTCTTCTATTTCACTTCAATTGTTAAATTTATTGGGATATAATTGGTCTAAGTAACTCCTAATAATTGCTTTAATTTCATCTTTATTAGTGGTATGTTCACCCTTTTCATTTTTGACACTAATTGATTTGGTTTTCTCCTTTCTCTTTTTAATATCATATTAACCAATGGCTTATCTATTTTTTTCATAAAACCAACTCCTAGTTTTTATTTATTTATTCAAAGGTTTCCCTACATTCAATTTTATTAATCTCATATTTAATTTTCAGGATTGAGGATTTTTAATTTGTTCTTTTTCTAGTTTTTTTAAATTGCATGCCCAATTCATTGATCTGCCCTTTGATGGGCAGTTGTTATTCATACTTCACTGTCATGCAGCAACACCAGCAAATTAATGTTGCTCTACATGGCAACTAAAACCCCACCTACAAGAAGCCTTTCCTGTTCTCTCTTAAAGTTAATGTCTTCCTTCTGTTGATTGCTTCCAATTTATCCTGTGTGTATCTTGTTTATACCTAGTTCTTTGTTGTCTCCCCATAAGCTTTGAGCTCTTTGAGAGCAAGTTTTTTTTTTTTTCAATCTGTCTTTGGATCTCCAGTATTTAGCACAGTGCCTGGCACAGTAGGTCCTTAATAAATACTTTCTGACCTAGTGACTGATCTCAGAATCTAATAGCTTTAAAGGTTTAGGGGCTTGGATTTCTGGGAAGGGCTGTATGAAAGCTTCTGGGACAGTTTTGCAGAGATTTCAGAGAGAACACCGGAAGAAGAGTAGCTGTTAAGAGTTGAAAAGTTTGGAATTTGTCATCCATCTTGGCAACATGTAGTCTTCCCAGAATCAATTTGCCTGACCTCTGGATTTGTGCTCTTCTCTACAAAGACTTTGAAATGTGTTACTGCTGATGGCAATGGAGGTATTTGTTGGGCTGCCTGGACCAGATTTAGTGAGATGGTGCCAACTGCCTCCTCTAAGACAATAACCTTTTTGGACAACTGAGTAAGAGGAGGGAAGAAGCAACAACTGTTCATTGCCTCATGTCCTATGCTGACTGCATTTAATCATAAGCTGGCCGTTTCACCCTGTGCTTCCTGTTCTTTCTTTGCTACTGTTTATTCTATTACATAAAGAAAATAGCCGCTCTTAAATCTTATTATGTAATTAATGTTAGCCTAGCCTACAGAGATTTGGAAGGAATGGACAGTCTAAGAAAAGCAAAAGACAAATCTAACCTCAGTATGAGAGAAGGAAGTAGGTTGCAGCAGACAAGAGACAGCAAAGGAGAACTGTGAGGAATGCTAACAGTTTGGTTCCCATACAATTGATAAGAAAACAGGACAGGGGGAGATTAGGTTATTGATTAATTGATTTATTGGTTTATCGGTTTACACAAATATGTAAACAAGATATGAGAGTACATCAGGCAATGTCTCTGAAAGTATCTTGTTTGTCCAGGCTTTCTGGCTCTCCCCTCCTTTTTTCTTACTTTCCTGCTTAACCAACAGTTCCTTATTTCACACCTTTTTGCAAACCTTGTTGCTGGGGAAAAGTTTCTGCACTTAGACTGTGAGCTCTGAAGCCCAGCCAATGGGAAGAGGAGCTAGTGGGAGGGCGGGGATTCCACCTTAGGGTCTACATAAACTGGCTTTGAGCTACACTCCCTCGAACACTCTGGCTGGAGCCATCCTGAGTGGATGCTGGGTGTGTCCTTTCTCATGAGAAAGCAATAAAACTCCTTTTTGCCTTTCTTAAGAAAAAGTCTCTGATTTGATTATTTTGGGGGTCACAAACACCCCACACAGAACCATAAGAGCATGGAAGATTGTTTTGTGTACCTTGTGATTCGCCTTTCGGATCCTTTGCTATTACTCTCCTATACCTCTTATACCAGCAGCCTACAGGTGGGTAAGGATTTTTCCTGTTAGGGACATACTTCATCCACCCCCTATTTTGCAATATTATCTGTATTACACTTGGAGGCTATCTCCCTTGGAGTTTTATTATCCTTACATAGAGGTATTACATTCATACTGAAAAGTTGGGCCTTTGCTTTTATAGGAGGCTTGGGGGTTAGTAAAAGAGCTATGCAATTTCCCTAAAGCAACCTAGCTTGCTATTCTCCTTTTTCAACTCTGGGCCATCTTATTATGTTGTAAATACATTTATCATTAATTAAGTTGTGTCTATGTTTAAAGGCCCTATTCAAGTACCACCTCTTCCATGGAACCTTTCCTAAGTACTCTAGCCACCGCTGATCTTCTTTTTCTCCTCTCTGAACTGATAGCATATTTACAAACAAATCTATGGCAGAATTTTTAACCCTTTGTTATTTTAGGGCTTCAATTGTTTTCTATCGTTAATTATGTTCTGTCGACCGTAGCAGAGTTTGTTCTAAGAAAAGAGACAAAAGAATTAGGTTGTGTCCACATTTTAATTTCTCTCAAGCCGATGACATGGGAGTTAAAGTCTAGAACTGGCTCAATTTGGGGGTTGGGAGTCTAGAGTTATATGCCCTTTGAAGAGTAGGTGTTCCCAAAGGGTGCCAATCAACTCGGATTGCTCAACACATTGAGAGGTGGGCTATATTAAAATGAGGGTCTTGGGATAGTGACTTAGGTCACTTAATCTTGTTCAAAGAGACATCAATTTCTATATCACTGCCTTGACCTTAGGGTGGAATCAACATTTCTCCCAGACCTGTCTGGGCAACACAATGAGCAGGAATAGACTCATTTAGATGAGATCTTAATATCCTTCTGAAGGACTGAACTTTGAAAGAAAGGGGAATGGGGAAGCTCTAAGTCTCCAAGATAATGATTACTAAGAAAAATTGTTTTTCACAGTTCTAATTGACATTAATATGGAATGTGAATTAATATTATTCTCTGTTAATTATATCTAACTGAAATTATTCTCTAATTACGTGTGACTGTTTTGTCTAGGGCTCCCAGTATAACATGAGGTTTGTCAAAATGGATACCTTGATTTACTTGAGCTCCTCCACCTCCCTCATTATCCAGGTAACCAGAAGAACTGTATGAGGACTGGCTGTATTGGCTTGACCTATGACAATCTTTTGTGGTGACCAAGAGTAAACCCAGCTGGACATGCAGAAAATCAGCAGCACTAAAGCCACAATTGGTGGTTTATGGACCTACAGGAGACACCCTCATCTCCAGTCTCCCCTAACTTTGGTTATGGGGTGCTGGAATTTTTCTGTTTTTAATTTTTTTTTATTTCTCAGTACTACATGTATATTTTACCAAAAAAAAAATATGACAAAACAATGTAGAGCTATTTTAAACAAATGTAGAAAGGCAGAAATAGTAAATACACCCTTTACAGACCATAATTCAATAAAATAGTAATCAGTTTGGGGAGTACAAACAAAAAGTACAGATCCAAATGGAAACAAATAATAAACAATGAGTGGGTTAATTAAAAATAAAATAGAAACAATTAATAATATTTATGTGAAAGAAAATTATAATGATAAACAATATTCAGAAATATCTAGGACTCTGATAAAGTAGTCCTTGTGGGAATAAAAAAAGATAACCCTACAAACATAGATTAACAAAATGGAAAAGAGGGGTTTAATGAACTGAATATACATTTAATAATAAAGCCAGAATATATATGTTATATTGTGAGGGACAGTCTGATGTTGGCAGCTGCCAGTTGGGCACTGTGGCAAGATTAGGGTAAGATCTGGGTATTTTTGGAAGTCGAGGCAGGGGCTGTGGTAGGCAGAGTCGTGGTGAACTGGGATGGGCTGGGTACGGAGAAGCCCTGAGGCAGTGGGCAGTGCTATATGAGATAAGCTGGGTGCAAGGAAGTAGACAGAGCTTGTGCTCCTGAGGCAAGGGGCGGTGCCACGTGGGAGTGGGACGGCAGAGGACTGAGTTCCCTTTGCTTAGTCCCCTCCCTATATGCAATGTCAACCCCAGACGCCTCCATCTTGTGACCTTCCTGACTTCCTGGGTCCCTTTGTGTAGCACTGACCCCAGACGCCTCCTCCCAGTATCTGAGTCTGACTTCCTAGGTCACGTACTCTGTCTATGCACTAATCCCAGACGCCTCCTTCCTGTATCCGGTCCTAGCCTCCTACGTCACTCCCTCCCCCTTGGTGTGCTAAACTCAGACAGCCCCTTCCGGTATCTGACCCTACAATCATTGGCTAGTAAGCGGGCTGGGGAGGAGGGGCTAGGTAGGTACTTAGGAATGAGCGTGGTCAGATCATGCTCTCTCTCTTGGCTCCTGCTCTGTTGCTCTGGCCTTGCTGCTTGGGCTTGCTGTGATGGCCTCTGAATAAAGCTCTGGTGTTGGCGCCTCCCGATGGCTCATCTCTGTGTGTTTATCCGGCTGAGGACCGAAAACTCGAGAGTGAGTATGACTCTGGCAGCCTGCTCCTTATAGGAGGAGAGGGTCGGCGCGGCCGACACAAGGTCAGCGCGGCCGGTACATTATATGTATATATACATGTATGTGTGTCATGTGTATGTGTGTATATACTTACATATATAATATATGTGCAAAAATAAGCACAAAAGAGTTAATGTTAAATATTAGACAAGAAATAGATACATTAACTGGAAATAAACAAAAATACCTTAAAACAGTAAATCAAACAATTATTCTATTTTCATAGATATCTTTTTATCAAGCCTTGAACTATGGACTGCTTATCACAAAGGATGTCTTCTGAGAAAGTTGATTCCTTGAGGACTCCAGCTACAGCTCTAATCATTATTAGTCAGTTCATTATCTTTCCATAGGGGTAATGATTCTAAGTTCTGTGTACTATGCCCCAGAACTGTGAGTTGCAGATTACAAAATCACTTGCTTAATCATAAGAAGCTGGCTAGAGGTCCTCTACCCTTGTTTTTCTTTGTCATGATGACCAAGCCCAGTATGATGGAGGTGACTCAACTACATGGAAAGTCCCCCCAATTTTATTTTTGTGCCTTCAGACAATTTTCTCTTGTCCAACATGAGAGGTGACCATCTTATGACCATCATATGACCATTTAGTCAGTGGAGATGCCCCATGCTTCACCCAATCTGTGACCCCCCTGCTAATATGTCATTTTTG
The DNA here is from genome assembly GCF_900497805.2 of Vombatus ursinus. NCBI lineage: Eukaryota > Metazoa > Chordata > Mammalia > Diprotodontia > Vombatidae > Vombatus > Vombatus ursinus. The sequence goes on along the minus strand of NW_020947062.1, from coordinate 175,428 downwards.
GCCCTCAAGAGTAAGGTCTATTAACCAATGAGATTCTGTATTTTTTCCATGCCTCTTTTGCATATTTGGGCAAGAACAAGCAATGCGTTAATCCATACTTTGTATAAGTCACATTGGAATATAGTTTCTAATAGAAGGGTCTTGTAATTTTAATGAAATGTTCATTACTTGTTTACCAGCTGTGGAACTTACTTGCACAGCCATAAGAATGCTGAAAAGATATCTCCATCCTCTTTTGCTAAGATTCCATGACCACCCATCCATCTTGTGACTACCTAGGCAGTAGAGATATTCCTTGCCTCATCCATTTTATAACTCTGCTGACAGTTAATTTTTGCTTATCTTAGCCTATGTATCATATGTCAACCAATAGAATTATTCTGGTTTTGGTATAGTTGTTCTTGAATGTTATCCAACCTTATAAAATAGGACCCTAGAAGGATGGGGCATTTTAGATTGTGAGGAATATCTGAGGTTCATTTCATTAGAGAGGACCACGGACCCTTTAATAAAGTGCCATTGGCTCAGAGCCCCACCTTAGTCTCTCTTTTTGTAGGTTGGATAATTTTTAACCCTACATTTTCGATTTGTGTATCAAAGGGTCACAGTTTTGACACCTGGAATTCCTCACTCCCTCTCCCCTTGGGGGTGGGGTTCTCTGACTCATTCCTTTCTAAGCCTACTTTTTTCTCTACAAATTCCTTACCTTCCTTTGTTTAAAAGGTATATAAACTTTTCCCATCCATTACTTGGCATCCTATTAAGCACAGGCTGGATAGTACCCAGGCACATGCTACTTTTTTCTTCCCTGTTTAATAAAAACCTTTCTTTAATTTAAGAGGCATAATCTTCCTCTGGTATTCTTCCCTTTAGGGAAATGGGAGATTTATATCTTGAGAACTGGCCTTTGCATTCTCTGGGTATCTTCTCCTTTGGGGGAAGGTGAGATCTTAATTCCCTCAAGAGAGGTTTTGGTTTGGTTACAGGTTGATGGGGCAGAATCTCAAAGAGCTGCCACATCAAAAATGTAAAAAGAGGCTCATTCCACATAGTCTGTTCAACACAGACCTGGTTTTGTTCATCATGGAAGACTGAGCCCCAACCAGAGGGTCAGTGCCAAGTGTGACCATGTCAAGCAAGATGTCCAAGGAAAGTGGGTAGCATGGATCCAGGTAAAGGCTGCTTTGGTCAACTTCTCAAGGTTTTGATTAGCAATTAAAGTGATATACAGAGACACATCTACATTAAGGAAGGGTCCCAGAAATTCTAGGTAATACAGACTCTATCTTCCCAAACTCCAGAGGCTCACTTCCATCTCAGTTCACTCTGTAAGCAACTACCTCAAGGCTATACAACAGTAGCCAGTGCATTAACTATAATGTAGAGTTCTACTTTTCTTCCTCCATTACACACTACCATTGTATTCCCACAATGGCAATTCATTATAGCTCAATTGCAGGTGGCTAGGCACTTTCACTTACCGTAATGCTGACCCTACTCACTGTTCCTATCTTTTTTTTTTTTGCCTCCATCCCTCCCTGTGTTACTAACAGTGAAAGTCCTGCCTTCTTTAATAGTCTGTGAACTGCCCAAGGGCTGAGTCTTCACTTCTCTTTTACTCATTTTATTGCCTATGATAGGACTGGATACAGGGTAAATACACTTCATTGATTTTTTTTTTTAAGTAACAATAGCCATATACATTTATCAAACCCCAACTATGGGCAGAAAATTATGCTATGCACCAGTGGAAATAATGCAATTTAGAAGGAATACAAAGACAAATAATATTCAGCCCCTGCCCTGAGGCTGCTCGCACCCAGGTAGGGTGTTAAGATAGTCCTTGCCCCCAAAATGACTTAGATTTTAAGATTTTAAGTCGCAATTAGTCACCAGTGTTCATTAAACCCCTACTATGTTCTAGGCATTGTACTATGCTCAGGGATAAAAATGCAATAAAAGTAACAATCTTAACTCACAATGATCTTATGACAGGGTGACAAGGACATAGATAAGTATTTGCAGAATAATATACAGTAGTACCTAATAAGTGACTGCTCCACAAACAAGATGCTCCATCTTTTGGCTCTGGGCATTTTCTCAGGCTTCCTTTAAGTCCTAACTAAAATCCTACCTTGTACAGGAAGTTTTCCCCAATTCTTCTTAATTCCAGTGCCTTCCTCTTATTAATTATTTCCTATTTATCCTGTATAAAGCTTGCTTCCTACATATTTGCATGTTGTCTTTCCCATCAGAATGTGAGTTCCTTGAGGGTAGAGTGAGTTTTTTTAAAAAAAGTCTCCAGTGTTTAGCACAGTGCTTGGAGCCCATAGTAGGTGCATAATAAATACTGATTGATTGATGAGTGCTTTAGAATGGTATAAAACAAAGTATAGCTTGAGATCTAAAGGGAAGGTGACAACCAACTGGGGGTCTGGGAGTAGATATCCACAGATATTTGAGTTGAGATTTAGAAGTTGGGCAGGCTTTCATTAGCTAAGGAAGGAATACAAAGGCACATAATGTTCAATCCCTGCCCTGAGGATGCTTACATCCAAGTAGGGGAGTTAAGATAAAATTTATAAGATAAAAGAGAAGACCCAATTCCTGCCCTTGGGAGTTCAGAGACAATTATACTCTTTTTATACCACCTACATCCAAGAATTTATTATTGTGAATAAAAGTTCTAGTAGAGTATCAACTCCTAGAGAGCAAGACTGTCACTTTTGTCCCAATGCATAGTGAAATAGTTTGTATGGTGAAAATGGTTATCTTGGAGACTCAGAGCTCCACCCTCCCAACCCCCTTCTGAAAAGTTCTTCAGAAGGACATTACTGATAATGAGATTGTTTTGGAAGCTGCCCAGGCTTGGGTGGAGACAGATTCTTCTGCCTAGATAGCATGTTGGAAGTGGTCTGGTATGGTTGGGGAGTGATGGGATAGAAGAGGTATTTCCTCGGTCAGGAGGTGGAGAGATATCAGCCCCAGTTGGAAAGGTATTGTGTTCTTTGACCAGGAATAAGTGAACTAGGTCATATACTCAAGACCCTCATTTTAATACAGCCCACCTCCCAGTGTGTTGACGAATAAGAGTTGATTGGTACCCCTTAGGAACACCTGCTCTTCAAAGGGCATACAACTCTATGCCCCTAACCCCCAAACTGAGCCAGTTCTGGACTGGCCCCTTTAGGGGGAGCCCAGTTGTGGACTGTAACACCCAGGCAATGCATGTCAAGCCAGCTTGAGAGAAATTAAACATGGACACATAACCTAGTTTGTATGTGTTGTATAATTTAGCTCCAAGTGTACTTAGGGTTCTATCCCACACTAGCTGGAAAACTTTTGAGAAACTCTGCCAAGTGGAACTGGGCCCAGAATACTGAATAGCCCTGGCTGGTATTTCAAATGTCTGAAACTTTTAAATAGATGAAACTTTTCCCATGAGAGCATTTCTTTTAGAATTTATCTTTTGCATATTTCAGAATCTGGGTAAGCACAAACATGGAACATGCTTTCCAAATCTATCAAGCTCTGGGCAGATTGTGTCAGCTGCAAAAACAATTTATGATGAGAGTTTTCTTCTGAATGCCTTGCATGTCTTTACTTTGCATGTAATTGTGTGTATCCATATAAACACACACACACACACACACACACATACAATCACACTCCCATCTATATGGCAGAATTTTATGGCATGTAGGCTTGGTAAGTGACATGATGGTACAGCTGATAGAGTGATTACTGAACTCAGTCAGGAAACCTGGGTGCCACTTCTACCTCAGATGCTTGCTACCTGTGGTAAAGGGTAAGTCATTTAACTCTCTAGAACCTCTTCCTCATCTGTGAATTGGGGATCACAACAGTGGCTACTTCCCTCAAAGAGCTGTCTGTTGTAAGGAAAATACTATACAAATTTAAATTCTTATTTCTCACTATACAAGGTAGTAATTTTCCTCCCTGTAATAATGACATGTATTTCTATAGAATTTTAAGTTTACAAAATGCTTTCTTTACAACCCTGTGAGATAGGGAGTTTATTATTATCCCTTTTTCACAAATTATATGAAATTCAGCACATATTCATTAAGCACCTACTATGTTCCAGGCACTGGTTATCCAAAGGAAAAAAATAGTCTCTGCTTTCAAGGAGTTTGAACTCTCTTAGACTGGAAAATTTGGGTTCAAGTTCAGGCTCCAAATAATATGTGCTCTACCCATGGTCACATGGTATCAGAGGTGAGATATGAACCCAGTCCTTCCTAGTCCATTTTTCTCTTCAATATACCACATAGCCTACCATGGGTAGAATCTAGTGCTTGGCTCTGGGAGGAAGATAAAAGATTAAAAACAACATAGCCCCTTTTCTCAGGGCATCTACTATTTAATCCTTTACAATTTTCATAGTATCCTTCCTTCTCCCACCCCACTTGACATGATTCACAGTGTGGTAATGGTAAGAGTCCTAGACTGAGAGTCAGAAGACTGAGGACTGAGTTCTTGACACTTGCTATGTCATCTTGAATAAGTCGCTGCCCCACCATGAACCTCAATTTTCTTATCTGTAAAGAGAATTGGTTGGACTGGGTTTCCTATTAGCTCTAAAATTCTGTGGGCTATTATTCTAGTGAAAAAAATTACTTTTTATGCACATTGGAATTACCTGGGGAAGTTTGTGCCATCTGCTTCTCATCTTGCTAAACCACAGACTAAATTGGGTTTATTAAACACTTGTCGTAAAGTAATTTGGGAAATTCAGGAGTGGTCTTGGGAACCAGTGTTTGAACTACATTAACTCTCCCAGGTCTTGAAGTCAATAGCAATTAATTAATAACTACATATTAGATACCTCCTATGTGTCAGGTCCAGGGAATACAATGTTAAAAGCAAAAGTCTCTACTCTCAAGGAGCTTACATATCAACAGGGTAGACACCATGTACCAATAAAAGCACATATAAAAGAGAGACAAAGCAGATACAGAATAACCTTAGAGAAGACACTAGCACCTTGGGATTGGGGGGGTGGGACCAGTAAAGGCCTTATGTAGAAGGTAGCACTTCAGATAGGAAACCAGAGATTCCAAGAGGTGAAGATAAGAAAGGAGGTCATTTCACACGTGGGAGTGGCAGGTGGGAAGAGACTATGAGTACAAAGGCAAGAGGGTGTCAGGGTGTGTGTGTGTGTGTGTGTGTGAGGCCCAGCACAAAAGATAGTGCAACTGGATTGTAGAGTAGGTAGAGGGGAATAATATATAATAAAACTGGAAAGGTAGGATGGGGTCAGTTTGTAAAGTGTTTAAATGCCAGACAGAGGAGTTTATATTTTGATCCTCGAGGTGACAGGTAACCACTGAAGTTTATTGAATATGGGTGTGTTTGTGTGTATATGAGTGTTATTACATGGTCAAAAGTGCACTTTAGAAAACTCACTTGGGCAGCTGGGTCAAAGGGAGCAGGTAGAGATTTGAGGGAGGGAGACCAATTAAAAGGTTTTCAATAATTGAGGTTAGAGGTGATTAAGGTCTGAATTAGGGTGATATCTGTGTGAATAGAAAGAAAGGGACTATGTGAGAGATGTTGTGGAGCTAACACACACACACACACACACACACACACACACACACAAACCCAGTAAGATTCGGCAGCTGACTAGATGTGGAAGATACAGGAGTCAAGGATAACACAGAGGTTGTGCACTTGTGCTACTTGAAGGATAGCGGTGGTGTCCTCCACAGAAATAATGAAGTCTGGGAGAGGGATAGGTTTTGGGGGAAAATAATAAGTTCTGTTTAAGTATATTGAGTTTGAAATGTCTGTGGAATGTCCAGTTTGAAACGTCCAATAGGAAGTTGGTGATGTAAAACTGGAGTTTAGGAGAAAGACTTGGGTTGAATGTACAGGAGTCAGAGTCATCTGCATAGACATGATAATTGAGCCTTTGGGACCTTTCACTAAGTGAAAGAGTATAGTGAGAAAAGAAAGAAGTTACAGGACTGAGCTATACCACAGTTAGTGGGTGTGACATGGATGATGACTGGGAGGAGACGAACCAAGAAAGAACTATGTCACAAAAACCTGGAGAAGAGTGAGTATTCAAGAAAATAAGGTGGTCAGCAGTTGCCAAATGCTTCAGAGAGCTCATAAAGGATGAAGACTGAGAAAAGGCCACTAGACTTAGCGATCAAATCTTTGGTAACTTTGAAGAGAGTAGTTTCAGTTGATTGATGGTTCAGAAGCCAGATTGCAGAGGGTTTAGAAAAACAAATGAGAGGAGAGGAAGCAGAGGCAGGTTTTGGAATGTAGACGGCTTTTTCAAGGATTTTGGCTGAGAAAGGGAAGAAAGATATAAGATGATAGCTAATGAAGAAGGTAGAAACTAGTGAGGATTTTTTAAAAAAATTCAAGATACTTGGTTACGTTTGTAGGTAGCAGGGAATGAACCAGTACATAGGGAGAGAATGAAGATAAAAGAGAAAGGGGAGGGGATGAAGGTAGGGAGAATCTGTTGGAGAAGACAGGAGGGAACGGGATCAAGGGCAAATTAGATATTATTGTTGACAAGGAGAAGATATATTTCTTCTTCAGAGATTGGAGGAAAGGAGGAGATAGTGAGAGAAGATGTCAAGGGATTGTATGAGAGAAGAAGGGGGAAGAGCCTCAGTTTTCATGGCAAAGTATGAGGCAAGGTCAGGAAAGAATAAAGGATTGTTTTGATGCAGTGAGAGCCCAGTTGATATTAAACAACATAAAATTGTACTGGTCCCATTTAGCATGGGAGTGACATACTCCAGCTCTGTTCAACAGCAGGTGAATAGAAGTGGAAGAGTCATTAGGATTTGGACTGGGTAATAAATTTGGTTACAGTGAATCTCAAAGGAGGGGAGGATGTCAAGTGATGAGGGAGAGGGAAAGTCAAGAAGTGGCAATGGGGAGCAAGGTATATTAAATTCCTCCTAAAGGTCCTGTGTCTAGTTGGACATGAAAAAAGAAAGGATGGCAAAGGATAGAGAGTCATGAGAAAACCCAGTCTCTGTGGATATCAGAAGAAGTAGTGAAAGTTTCAGAGGTCCAGGTAGAAGAGATCACCAGAGCAGGAGTGGGGAATTGGAGAAGCAGTATTTAGATAGATAAAGATGAGAATGGGTAGTAGAGGTTTAGGAGGGGGATGGTTTATTCTTAGGCAGTCAGAGATTTAGTATTGCTATGGTTAAGAGAAAAAAAACAGTAGAAACAGTTTATTAACCATTGGGGAATGAATCCAAGTGGAATATCAATAGATGAAAGCAGATGGAATGATGAAGGCAGGAGTATACAATGTTTTCATGGTGTCCATGAAGTTGAGGCCTAGGAGTATTCTGTCTCTTGGTCCTCCATAAAGAGAAATAAATCTAGTCTATCTCTCATCCCTTTGCTTGGTCAAGTGGCTTGGTCTGTCTCAAAAATGGGAGTCTATCCACCATTTTGTGAGCATGTGTATGAAAAGGAAAAAATGACCTACCCTAGGGTAACTGGCTATATTTCTATCCCCCTACCAGGAGAAAGGTAGCCAGATAAATCAAGCAGTACGTATAGTGATAGCGACAGAGACCTACGGGGATGCACAAGATCATAGATTTAGAGCTGGAAGAGATGTTAGAGGTCATCTGGTCATCTCCCCTTATTTTACAGATGAGGAAACTGACTCAGAGAGGGTAAGTAACCTGCTTGAGTTCACACAGCTGATAAGATGGAATTCAAACCCAAGTATGGAATCCAGAACAGTTTCAATTGAGAGGCAGAATAATGCAGTGGAGAGAACAGGGAATAGGCATCAAGACAGTTGAGTTCGAGTCATAGCTCTGCCACTGACTTCTCTGTGAACTTTAATTAAGTCTCTTAAACATTCCCTAAACTTTCTAAACATCAGTTTCTTCATCTTCAGACTAGGATAATACTTTATGCTCTAGTTCCTTCAGTGTTCTTTGTGGTCAAGTGGTAGGGGAGTCAGGAAGCATCATACAATGTCAGATCTGGAAGAGAGGGGTAGAATCATAGAATATTTGAGTTCAAAGAGTCTTTAGATGTCATCTAGCCCAATTCATTAATTGTATAGATGAAGAAACTGAGGTTCAGAAGGGGAAGCAAGTTGCCTGACAAGCTTTTGGAGCATGGAGAATCCAGCCAGCTAAGTAGTGCCCAGAGATATTAAATCCATTTTTTAAACCTTGATTTGCTGCTCATCAAGTCAGTATTTCTATCCTAAGCCTTTATTGGAGTTAGGGTTGGAAAATCCTTGTTAACTCCTGCTGAATATCTGATTGCTAGCTGTATTCCTTCAGAAATATTTTAAGGATGTGATTTTCAACTAACTGCCAAGGGATCTCCTTTTCCAAGGTTTCCCAAATACTCCATTTTCTTATTCTTGGAATGTTTTTTTTCTCTCCAATACAATTAAATGGTAATGGAAAAGGCAAAAGAATAAAACCTCTAAGAGAGGGTTCTTAATTTGAAGTCCATAGGTAGATTTCAGGGGTCCTCTAACTCAGATAGGAAAAATATATATCTTTATTTTCATTAATCTTTGTCATCCCTTCGTAATTTTATGTTATACATTTAAAAAAATATTCTATGGACTCTAAGAAGGAGTCCATAGGCTTCACCAGACTGCCAAAGGAATCTGTGACATAAAAAAAGTTTAAAACATCTGCTCTAAGTGGAGTTGCTTCAAGACTTCACCTACCACCTTAATTTGTTGTTTCATATTTCTGACTTTATTATGTACTTGTGACTATTACCAAGCCTCTCCAGGCCTAGAATCATGGCCTACAAAAATAACAATTCATTCAATAACCATATTTTAAAAAAGGAATTCACAAGTGCTTTAAGGTTTACAAAACACTTTGCTCACAACAACCCTCTGAAGTTAGTAGTGTAGGCATTATTATCCCCATTTTACAGATGAGAAAACAGGGTGAGGGAGTGACCTTTCTGCAGATATATAGTTAGGAAATATAGAGCTAACATATGAACCCACAATTCCTGATTAAATTCAGTTCTCTCTTCAATCTACCATACTGCTTTCTGTATTCACAGCACTGTGCTAGGCTCTGGCAGGAAGACTAAGATAAAATCCATTACCTCATTTTTATTGGACTAACACTTTATAGTTTTTGTTGCTTTCCCATGAGGGACAATCTGGTAAAATGGCAAGAGTCTCAAATTCTTGGAAGACCTAGGACTCTTTTTATATACAGGATTCCTTTTGATCCTATTATAAACCTAGACACTAAAGTTTACTGGCATTATCCCTATTTTTAAAATGAGGAAACAGATGCATAGAGATGAAATGATTTGCCCATTTCACCTAGCAGGGTTAGTGACAAGACTGGAAACTACGGCTTTCTGACTCCAATTCCAGGATGCTTTCTCTGACACCATTCTGCTTTTACTATTCAGCTCATTTTATTTTGACTCATTTCTAGTTTGTTAGAAACTTTTCCCTTATATGGAGCTAAAATTTGCCTTCTTGAAACTTTCATCCATTGCTGCCAGTTCTGCCCTCCAAGGCCAACCAAAACAAATCTAATTCCTCTTGCATGTTAGACTTTCAAATGCATGGAGGCAGTGATCACCTGCCCTTTTAGATTTTCTCTTCTCCTGACTAAACACTTGAGTTTCCTTGAAGGATCTGTGATACATAGCAGAATTTCTACCCTTCTCACTAGCACAGTATGATTGAAAAAATGCTGGATTTGGAGGTGGAGGATCTGGCTTCAAAGTAGTAGATTACATTGCTTACTACCCATACGACCTTGAGAAAATCACTTAATCTCTCTGTGCCTCAGTTTCCTTATCTGAAAAATTAGTTAGTTGGATTCAGTGGTCTAATGACCATCATGACCGCTCTCTTCTGGATTCTTTCCAGTTTGCATCCCTCCTAAAATCAAAGGATCATACATTTAGAGTTGCAAAGAAATTTGTATTTCAAAGAGCACTTCAGATATGGTCTGACCAGGTCAGAGAGCAGCAAAGTTCCTATCTCTTAGTATATCTACCGTGCTTCTGTGAAAGCAATTTAAGCTCAAATGAGCTGTTTGAGGTGGGGTGGTGGTGGTGTGAATTACATTACACTACTGACACAAATGATGTCAAATTCAAATGGAAATGAGGACCACTAACTTACATGTAAGGATCCCTGTGGGCTGCATATTGACTTAGTTTATCCATGTTTTATTGTATTTTTATTTTGTTAACTATTTCCTAATTGCACTTGAATCTGGTTTGGGCCTCACTTTGAAGTGCCACTGGCTACATGCTGCTCATGGGTAGAAAGCAGCGTGTTTGATCCCCTGATCTAGACTACAGAACATCAAAGGAGATAATAGATGTTAATAGGCTTTGTGAAGATAAAATACTATATTAAAAATGAGCCACATGTATGGATAGTGAAATTTAATACAGGCAGTAAGTCAGACAAATGAGAACCAAGGAAATACAAAGATTAGAGGGTATAGCATGGCTGTCATTCTAAAGTCCAGGAATAGGAATTATTTCAGAACTCTAAAAACTGATGCCTTTGAAGCCTGACTTCTACTTAAGAGTTGTATGGTTTTTTCTAGAAATAAATCTATGATCCTGTAGCATTAAGGAAGTGCTCTTCTGGGTTTAGTGGGACTGTGGCACACATCCCTCCTTGTCTTGTACCCATTTATTAAACCTGGACCAGGTTTAGTATTAGGGAGCCTGCCTCTGGTGAGAGGGGGCTCCTTTTTTTTTAAAGCAAGTTCAAGTATTCTTCCGAAGAGGGAGTAAAAGAGGACAAAATGAAAAGATAAACAATAAAGACTCAAGGGAGCTAGGTGGTTCAGTGAATAGAGTGCTGAGCCTGTAGTCAGGATTTCCTAAGGTCAAATCCAGCCTCAGATACTTAGTAGCTTTGGGACCCTAGGCAAGTCATTTAACTTCTGTTTGCCTCAGTTTCCTCAACTATAAAATGAAGATAATAACAGTATCTATTTCACATGATTGTTGTGAAGATCAAATGAGATAATATTTGTAAAGTGCTTAGCACAATGCCTGGCACATAGTATGCATTATACAAATGTTTATTCTCTCCCCTTCTCCCTATAGCATACATTAATATGATTCAATAATCTAACTTATAATTATTGTTGAAATCAGGTGGGGGGCTAATACTTAAGATCGTTAAAAACATAAAGCAGTTTTACAATACTTCTAATGAGGCATTTTACATTTAATTTTATCTTAGCACTGTCCTATCAAATGACCAAGCTTGGACCATACTTCTTTTTGGTTGCTACCCTTTCCAATGTAGAAGCTCCCCTTGCCAACAGCCCACCACCCTCTCCTTCCCCCCACCCTGATGTTGTCATAATCAAATGCTTCTCTCTGTGGTCCCAGAACCTTCTGGACTCACAAAGCTATCACCAGACCTAGATGTGTCTACCCTGGGATACTCATTCACTTAAGATCAGGAAAGAACAAACAAAAGAATCAGAAGTGGCCAGTATCCCTAGCATAAGTTTGCCTAGTCATGAATACAGGTATTTGCTCCAATGGGGGTGAGATCCTCTTGACTTTCTGGTAGAGAAATACTTCTATGCTTTTCTGCAATTACATCATTTCATCTACAGGGTCACAGACAAGAAAATGTCTGGAAAAGAAGTGGGGGGGGCAAGGTTGAGGGACAGGTAATGTCTTTTGTATATCCACTGAATTATCAACTCTTCAGGTTCAGAAGCCAATTAGGATATTCATCTCAAATTTTGAATCTTAGCCTTTAGTCATGACTAGAAGCCCATTCTCAAAATTCCCTCATGGTTGACTGTTAACATATCTGTACATGTTTGGTACAATTCACATCATGGTCCTATGATCTCTTAATCCTGCTGGGTCTTCATTTCCTCAACTATAAAATGAGAATATTGGACCATATTACTCTGAAAGCCTCTTTCAAGTTCTAGAGCTTATGATTCTATGATCTAGGCAGTCCCATCCAGAGGCCATCATAGCAAGAGGAATGTGTGGAGCTTTCCATTGATGTATATGATTATAAACATAGGTTAGACTGGGCATGAGTTATTTCTTAGATTTCAATGGGTAATACTGAGCACCTAAACACTTCTGTCCAGTGAAAGGACTGCAGATTGGTTGAAAGGAATTATGGTATAGTGTAAAGAGGATTGAGTCTGAGTTAAAATCCTGGCTTTGCTATTAATTTCAGGTGTGACCTTGAACAATTCATGTAATCCTTCTGATCCTCATTTCCTCAACAGTAAAATTGGGGAAGGTTTGATTAGATTATCTTTAAGATCTCTTTCAGCTCTGAATCTGTGATCCTTCATGAACTGGGGATATTTAGCCTGAAGAAGAGTAGGCTTAGGGATTGACATGCAGCTGTTAAAATATTTACTTTATTAACAAACATTTATTACAGATAAATACAGATAACTTAAAATTCAGGAATTTCAGATGGTAACTGTTCTAAAGTTTATATCTTTTCTGTGACTGTTGCTTTTTTTAGAAAATTTAAGATCCAAGAAGAGCTGGTGGCGGGAAGGGCAACTGTTGACCTAAAAAGGAAATTATTCTTGTGATTTGGGATTCTCACATTTAGTTTATAGTGTGTCTTTTGAGATGAAAGATTGGGATTTTTAGCAATTAATTACATTTTGGTTCATTGGGATAAATGGGAAGGAGAGAGAAGAGTGAAGACAGGAAGAAAGAAAGAGGGAGGGGAAGGGAATAAGCATTTACTAAGTACCTATTATGTGCCTCTTACTGTGCTAAGCACTTTACAAATGTTATCTTATTTGATCCTCACAATAACCCTGTGATGTAGAGACCATTATTATACCCATTTTACAGATAAGAAAATTTAGGCAGAGTGCAATTAATTGACTTAGTAAGAGACATATAAGCTAACAGGTATCTGGGGTTAGATTTTAACTCAGGTCTTTTGTGACTCCAGGCTCAGCTATCTGGGATTAAAAGGGAAAATGTTAAAACCCCCTAACTAAATCTAAGTGGGGAACCTGAGTTGAGGTGGACTCAACAGGATACTTTTAAAAGTTTTAGTTTACCAACTAAATTTTAAAAGGGGTGTGTCCCACATCCCAACCCCAATTTAATACTATTATCATGTGAGAACTCTTCTATTGAGTTGCATAATCAAATTTAATTTAACATACATTTATTAAGTGCCTCGTATGTGCCAGGCACTGTGCTACATGCTGGGGATACAAATACAAAAAAGAAAGACAGTCCCTACCCTCAAGGAGATGTGAAAAGTGATTTTACACCACTTTGATTTGCTTGAGCTTCCTTATCATCCAGAGGAGGCCCAACTGACCTGGAATAAGAATCAACCCATCAGAAGGCAGACTGAGCATCCCTTAAGTTTGACATACCAGAAATCCTTGTAGTGTTCACTTGCTGAACCCAGAAATCTCTTGGCTGTGCTGATGACCACAGAACTAACTTAAGTTGGTTCATACCAACTCTAACAGACAGAACTAGCACAAGCATTCTAGTTCTAGGACCTTGGGGAATTTTCAGCCTGGCCCTCTTCCTTGTTCTGTGTAGGTGTCTCATGATCTCTATGAAATGGCCATTCCTTGGGAAATAGAAACTGAACCTAAGGGACTGTGGCAGTACCCAATTGGGTCACAACATGTCCTTTCCCACCCAGTTTTGCAGTTTCTTTTTGTCTTTATGTGCAGCCTAATCCTAAAGCTAGCTCAGTTCTGACTGCAGCTCCACATGCATGACCACTGCTTTGAGAGAAAAAAACACTCATACAACCTAATTCTGTTTGTCTTTCTTAGATCAAACTCTGGAGGTTGACAGAGCTTACAACCTAATGGGGGAGACAACATGAAAGCAAATATATACAAAGCAAGCTATGTACAGGATAAATAGGAAATAACAGAGGGAAGGCACTGGAAGTAAGAGGGCTTTGGGAAGGCTTCCTATAAAAGATGAGATTTTAGTAGGGACTTAAAGGAAGTTAGGGAGATAAGTTGTCTGAGTGGAGGAGGGAGAGCATTCCAGGCATGAGGGACAAGCAGAGGGAATGCCAGAAGCAGAGAGATATAGTATCTTGTTCCTGGAACAGGCAGGAGACTTGTGTCAATGGATTGAAGAGTATGTGTTGGGGAGTAAGGTATGAGACTGGAAAGGTAAGAGGGAGCTAGGCTATAAAGGGTTTAGAATGCCAGAATATTTTGAATTTGCTCCCCGAGGCAATAGAAAGCCAGTACAGTTTATTGAGTAGAGATGTGACATGATCAGACTTTCATTTTTTAAAAAAAAATCACTTTAGTGGCTAAATGGAGAATGGATTGGAGTGAGGAGAGACTTGAGTCTGGCAGATCCACCAGCAGAATATTGCAATAGTCCAGCTGATGAGGTGATGAGGAACTGTACTAGAGTGGAGACAGTGTCAGAGGAGAGAAGGGGGTGTATTCAGGAGATGTTGTAAATGTATAAAACATCTTTTATTATTAAGACATTTTTTTCTAATCTTTCAGGTGTTGTTCCTAGTTGTAACTCCTGGATCTAAGAATGGGTCTCTAAGATCATTTCTATGTGGCTTCCCTTTGAATACTTGAAGACAGCTTTTATGTCTTCCCTAAGTCCGAGTTTTCCTGGTTTCTTCAACTGACATAATATACTTAGATTTTAGCAAGGCATTTTATACCCTTGTGGATAAGATGGAGAGTGTGAGAAGAATAATCTTGCAGCTGGGTAAATTCAGCACTGGTTGAATGACAAAAGAAGCGATCAATTAATTTATGTTAACTGGGAGAAAGGTCTTCAGTATAGTGTCTGAGGTATCTGGTCTAGTACTGTTCAACATTTTTATCCCATGACTTGCAAATTTCTGAATGATTCAAAGATAGTAGTGATAGTCAATAAGTAATACAAAAAAATTAAGTACAAAAAGATCACTATAGGCTACAACAGTGAGCTATATTTAATAGGGATAATTAGAGTCCTAAACTAGTGAGGCTCTCACTTTCACCCTGGGACTAGAGATTACCACTATTATTTAAAGGATTTTCTTTCTTCCAGGTAGTTTCATCTACCTCAAGATGTTGGAAAGTAACACACTTTATAACAATTCCACCCCTTGGTCTACCCAAGCCCTTCCTTTGAAAAGTTAGTTTCACCATCTCAGGTGAAAGGAAATCTGCCAACTGAGGCAGATTTAAGCAGTTCCTCCAGATATATGGAACCTCTGAGAGGGCACGGACTTCAAAGTATCAAGAAGACTGCAAGTAGAGGATGGAACATACAAGGTCAGTAGAGGATAAACTGAAACAGTGTCTCAAAGCAGCTTATCCTTTTTTGGATAAGTGTTTTTGAAGGCCACATCCAAGAAATCACTGGACTGGAAGACCCTCCTTTATCCTAGGCTGGTACTGATTTTTTCCACAGACACAGCTTTAGGAAGTTGGGTTACTCAACTCTAATAACCACATGCATGGTGCCAAAGCTTTATAAAGTTTTTAAAGTTCACTTTAATGTTCTTCAACTCCTTCTTTGGAGAGATGGATAAAGTGGACCTTTGACTACTATAATGACATCAATGTGTAGGGGGTCTTATAAACTCTAGATTATAAATTTAGATTAAAGTGAGCAAAATGCTACAATGGGCCTGCCTGTGCTGGTATCCGCATCACTACTTATGTGGCTGCCTGTAAGGATGTCTGTTTGCGGGCCCATTCCCTACAATGTTGCTCATTCTGCTGTCTGTATCTCTGTACTGTTCTTTGGCCTGCACTGCTAATAGTGCTCATAGGTTGCCCACTCCACCAGGGTCTGCATTGCTGTTTATCCTCACTACATTGTCTCCTCTGCTAGGGCCTGTGTTCCTGCTGCTTGCAGACCAGAGTGTCACTGCTTCTGGTTCATTCATCACACTGAAGAGGGAAAGAATAGCTGTTGCAATCAGAATGAAGACTTTGTTCAGGTCTGTAGTTCACTATAGGTCTCCAGGTGCCATTTGCCTTCCTCACTAGCTACACAGAGTCATTATAAGGGGAGACGGTATAGTAGAAGTATTTTAGCTTCTTTCATCTGTGTCACTAGGCAGGAAATAGCTTTTATCTTTCCTGAGAACTGGAATTGTTCATGGTTGACTGTACAAGATGGTCCAAGGAAGTCAAAGTGTTTCCATTTGGCCCTATCTATAGTATCTTTCATGGTGTTTGCCATTAAGTACACAAGGTCTTAAAATCCATGAACATATAATATATTCCCTCAATATATTCAGTCTACTTTATTACCACAACTATGACCCATACAGGAGTCCTCTACCCAACTCCATCTGAGCAAGGAAAACCCTTTCATCAGAATTTGTCACCTGAAATCTGATGGAAATTGAAGTATTCAGGTCAACTCATTGGGGCATACTCTGAGTTGATACTAACCTGGCTGCCAGGAGGTTCTTATATGTTTAGAAATCCTTTTTCTAAGTTATTGTTGCTTAGGCTTATGGGCACTGATTTTCTGAGCCTACAGTTACAATGGTCTGAGACTCAAGGGAACTTTGGAACTAGGGAAACTTCTCCCAGAAATCCTTCAAGTCTGGCTACTGAGACTTAGGTGGCTCCAGACTGATAGGTGGGAACTCTAAGTGACAGCTTAAGATGCCCCAGTCCAGGATGTTGTGGTATAGTTTTACTAATATTCCCATAGGCTGACCATTGATCTCCTTAACAATCCACATATTTCTTATTCTTTTTTTTTTTCTTTTGGTGAGGCAATTGGGGTTAAGTAACTTGCCCAGAGTCACACAGCTAGTAAGTGTTATGTGTCTGAGGCCGGATTTGAACTCAGGTCCTCCTGACTACAGGGCTGATGCTCAACAACCCCTGTATTTCAGAGGCCAACTACAAAACTCCTTATGGGAATGGATATTATTATCCTCTTAGCAAGGCAGCAGAAGCTGCAACATATCATTCCATCCCCAGACTCTATTTTCACAATAGCTACTGCCAATGCTATGGCTGTGCTGATATCCCACTCAAATTTTACCATTGTTTATGCCCACATCTATATGGAGGTATGGCAAGCGAGGCCCAAGGCCAAAGCTGGATGTCATTTGAGAGGGTCTACTCTCAGATAGTGGGATCTAAAAGCTTCTTTCCCAAGCTGGCCACAGGGATTAGGAGGCAGTGATGAGTCAACACAGAGAAGGATCAAAGCTCTGTAACTCCCTACATTAGCTACCTAAAATAGGACAGAAAAAAGGCCAAAGTCTCTCACTGCATCCAGGGCCATCTCTAGTCATCCTGATCTGTATCTGACCACTGGACCCAGATGACTCTGGAGGAGAGAGTGAGGCTGGTGACTTTGCACAACCTTCCCTCGTTTAAATCCAACTCACTTGCAAGTCATGTCATCACCTTCCTAAGGTCATGGTCCTCTTAGAGAATGAAGGAAAATGGGACAAAGGATAGTTTCTGTCTGGGCCTTTAATGATTTCAATGGATTTGTAAAAGTCTTCTGTGAGATTCTAAAGCATGACCTCACCAACCATTGTTTTAGTAGTTCATCAGGTTGTTGTTTAAATCTGTTAGGCAACCTCCCATAGTCCACAGTGTTGAAAGTCCATTCACTCCTCCCCTCCCCCAATCTATTAGAACCAGATGGCAATGTGAAAGTAGAAAGGATCTACCAATCACCTTTGTTATAGATCTATGGAAACCTGAAATCCAACTATAATCTATTTCCTTTAAAAAATTAAAGTAAAACAAATGTTATTCGGTGTGTGAAAGTCAACTCAGGCAAAGGAGAATTCATGCTTTGAGTTCTGACTCACAATGAGATTTTTTCTAGACTGCAGCATGTTACAAATCTAAGAGGAAAATTAGTCTGAATCAAGTGTCCTGACCATCAGACATTTTGGCCCTGCCACCATCTGTCTGTCTATCTCTCTATCTGTCCATCTGTTGGTCTCTCCTTCCACACTCCCTTCCTTCCTTCCTCTTCTATCTGTGTTCCAAACAGAAAAGAGAATGTTTGTCTACTTCCTGCCTTTGAGAATGACTTGAGATGAATCACTTCCCTTCTCTGCTTCAGTTTCCTTCTCTGTAAAATGAAGAAGTCAGTCTAGGTGGTCTCTAAGGTCCCTTCCAGCTCTAAATCCTATGAATTGTTGATAAGAAGCTCAAGAATGGTTTGCTTAGGTTTTTTAGTCCACTGCCTGTATTGAGTTTCACTAAAATTAAGGATTTTTATGGCCCGAGGTGAACAGATGTTATGAACAGCTCAGAGGGCTTAATGAGTAGAAAAATTTCCGAATAGACCTGAGCACTTTGCTTTTTTTCCCTTTCCTATATGACTTCTGTATTTCTCATTGAGTGTATTTCTTGTGCAAATAAACACTTTATTGGGCCAGGCTCTGAATCCTGTAGGCAGTCATTTGGTAGGGGAGATTCTAAGGTGTGGGATGTATGTTAGCTCAGCTGTGAAGATTTTCAGCTAATGAAGCCACAAAACAACTTTATGTTGAGTAGAATTATGTCTGA
The DNA here is from genome assembly GCF_900497805.2 of Vombatus ursinus. NCBI lineage: Eukaryota > Metazoa > Chordata > Mammalia > Diprotodontia > Vombatidae > Vombatus > Vombatus ursinus. Next base: position 156,889 of record NW_020947062.1, on the reverse strand, counting down.
AAACATAACACAGGAAACAGGAGAAGTCCCTGATGGATTCACTGTGAAATTGACTTTGGTTTTGTACTTGTAGCATGGATTTCATTATCATCAAATGACCATCAATAGAGTAATTGGACCCACTGACAGATTGTAAGGGGAAGTATGGGAGGTGTCTTTGGGCCTGCAGCCAGAAGTGAGTTCTTATCAGTAAAAAATGTGATTTTGCAGGAAGGATTGTGTATTTCCTGTGTGGTGGTGGTGGTGAATTAATGAAGGGATCTCTAACTGATTCATTTTATTCTTCCTCCTTTCCCCATAGCCCAGCTGATGAGATTATGAAGGAAATACAGACAATAAGATGCTAAAGATTTAAACAAAATACAAAGGTGTTAACATTCTGTTATGATTTATGGAGTGTGAAGTTCATCAGTTAAGTATAATGGGCTATTAGTTGGGCATAGAATCAGTGGTGGCTATGGTTAGGTGCACCTTTCAAAATCAATACACTCTCTCTAAGGAGGCAGTTGAAAAAGGAGAGAGAACTAAATAAATACATACTATGAACTCTTCTATAAGAGACACAACTATGGAAGAAGTGCCCAAATCTTGAGAAGAAATAATTTCTCAAGTGCGTGCATCCATGTGTGCATGCGTGTGTGCGTGCGTGTAAAGGTAGGTGGGAAGGGGGAAGAATTTCTCTCTCCTGCCATCATCAATGGTGTTTTGCAGAGAAGCTTACTATGTACTAGGCACTAGTAATACAAAGACAAAAAATGAAATAGTCTCTGCTCCCAAAGAGCTCACATTCTATTGAGGGAGAATGCAGTCCAGCTTTAACTTACATTCCTTTTATGTCTTCAATGAGTGGATGATGATAGAATGACAGAATTTGAAATAATTCAACAGTCTTTAACTAACTATATCTGGCCACTGGACCCAGATGGCTCTGGAGGAGAAAGTGAAACTGGTAACCTTGCACAGCTCTCCCTCACTCAAATCAAAGTCAATTGCAAGTCATGTCATCATCTCCCTGATGTCATGGTCCTCTTTGAGAATGAAGGACAAATACAACAATAGTCTACTACCTAGGGCAGCTAGATGGTGCAGTAGATAGAGTGCCAACCTGGAGTCAGGAAGACTCATTTTCCTGAGTTCAAATCTTGACTCAGACACTTACTAACTGTGTGACCCTGGGCAAATCACTTAACCCTGTTGGCATCAATTTCCTCATCTTAAAATAAGTTGGAGAAGGAAATGGCAAACCATTCCATTATCTTTGCCAAAAAATTTCCAAATGGGGTCACAAAGAGTCAATCCTGAGTGAAATGACTTAATAACAACAATTTGCTACCTAGAGTTGAGAGATTCCTATTAGACATGTTCCTTGCTCTCAATAAGCTTACATTGTAGAAAAGGGATAAGATGCCAATAAAAAAGGCTGCAGTACACATTGTGTGTTTAAAAAAAAAGACTATATGAGGAAGAGAAAGGGGTATATGTAAGAGGCATTATGAAGGTAACTTCAACAAGCTTTGGCAATAGATTGGTTGTGCAAGGTTAAGGAAGAAAAAAAATCATTGCTACCTGGGATGATTAGGGTAGGAAATGACATCTGAGATGGGCTTTTAAAGATAGTTTTGAGTTCCAAAGGGAAAATGACCACTGAGGAAACTGAGTTATAGAAATAGGAAATGGCTTGTCCAAAGTCATTCACCTAGTAGCCAAGGGATGTGAACCCAACTATCTTGACTCTCAATCCAGCGCTCTATCCAATAATACCTCCTCAACGCATTTATTTCAAGGAATGATGATGGGTAAGGATTTCAGGTTCCTCTTGGTTTGTAACAGAGAACTGCATTTCACAGCAAGGTAGAGCAATTCATTCCTCCTACCTCTAACTCCTTTAATTTCCCCAAGAGTAGGCAAAATGTAATGAAGTACTGCTCTCAGCATGAGACTCAACTCTTAGTGATCATAGAGGATGAGTTATTTGTTCTGCCTTCTTCTATTATAGAGACCTCTGATTTGGGAATGTTAATGACTTCTTCCCAGGGATGTAGAACAAAGCATCAAAATGAAGATTGTCTTTGAAAAGACAAAATAGTAGTAGCAGCGGCAGTAATTCACATTTTTATAATACCGTGAAGTTTAGAAATCTTCTACGTCACAATCCTATGAGTAGATACTAAAGTTGTATTATCCTTGTGTAACTGGATTTTCATCTAAGCCTGGAGAATTTTAAGTGTTGCAGAGTATTCAGAAGGTGATGTGACTGGATTTTTGGATGGAATGTTGAGTGTGATATGATCCTGAGTATCTGTGTAAGGAATAGAGTTGGTTTGACATCTCTCTACATTGGAAAGAGAACTTCTTTGGGGAGACAGATAGATACACACACACACACACACACACACACACACACACAGAGAAAGGCAAAGAGAGAGAGACAGAGAGACAGAGAGAATGAACTTTGGAAGCTGAGAAGCTGGTTCCTCAACATATTCCTGATTTCCACCTTATTTTCCTGAAAGCAAGAGAATTTCTCCTTAGCTAAGATTGGAGCCTATCTTTTGGTTGAGCTGAGATGTTATCTCATTCCCATCTGAAGAGTTCAACCACTTTCACGTATTTTCTGTATACCTTCTCCAATTTGTATGTACTGTTTGCTTGGTGTTTACTTGCTATTCACTATTTGTCTTTTGTTTAATTAGTCTTTAATGAGGAGTTGAACTGAAAAATGGTGGAAGCTAAGGGTTAATGATCACCAAAGAAGCTTTTGTTCTGAACCAAACTCAAATCCCTATGCTAGCACTATTTAATGGGGAGGGGGAACCCTGTAGATACCTGTTCTGGTATATATAATATTATCTTATAGAATTTCCAAGAGAGGTATTAGACTACAAGTATATATACAATATAACATATTAGTATATAATACATAATTACATGGTATATGTTACATAATTTTGTATATTATAATATATTTGTATATATCTATATATTGTATATATTATATGTAATATATGCAAGTACATATTATGTACCTAACATTAGATAATAATATTAGATATTAGACAATAACATGCTGTTATATTAATATAACATACTAATATAATAAAATGGAGTGTTATTTACTTTATATTCATTTGCATACAAATACATTTTACTATATTACTATATTACCACACCAATATATTATATCATATTTTAAAATAAATATTATCTATACATATTGTGTGCGTTTGTGTACTTCTAGTCTAAAAACCCTCTTGGAAATAGTAGGGAGAAGAAGCAAATGCCCATCCATGGACCTTCTCTTGCTCTTCCCCTAGAAGAGATTGAAGTCCCCTTTAGAAAGGAATAGGCCATGGAGCAGCTAGGTGGCATAGTGAATAGAGCAGTGGTCCTGAAGTTAAGAGGACCTGAGTTCAAATTTGGCCTCAGACACATGACACTCACCAACTTGTGTGACTCTGGGCAGGTCACTTAACCCCAACTGCCTCACCCAAAAAGAGAGGAAAAAAGAAAGGAATGGGCCAAATTCCAGGGATATTGTGAAAAATGATTTTTCTTAGTAATCATTATCTTGGAGACTCAGAGCTTTCCCCCATCCCCCTTTCTTTCAAAGTTCATTTTCCTGCTCATTGTGTTGCCCAGACAGGTCTGGGAAAATGTTAATTCCTCCCTTTTGTCAAGACAAGTGATATGAAAATTAGTGTCTCTTTGACCAAGATTAAGTGACCTAAGTCACAAACCCCAAGACCCTCATTTTAATATAGTCCACCTCCCAATTGTTGGGAGACTCAATTGTATTGACCAATCAGAGTTGATTGGCAACCCCTTGGGAACACCTACTCTTTGAAGGGCATATGAATCTGTACCCCTAACCCCCAACTTGAGCCAATTCCCAACTGGCTCTCTTAGGGAGACAAGTTCTGGATTGTAACTCCCATGCAATGCATGTCGCTAGCTTGAGAGAAATTAAAAATGTGGACACAACCTAATTTTGTTTGTCTTTTCTTATAACAAATTCTGTGGAGGTTGACATTTAATGGTGTCAAGACTCAGAGATAAGAATGGGCCTTGGAGAATAGATTCTTCCCCTGGCAGCACTGGGTGCCCATAGGACTCTTTTCTCCTGAAGTCCCAGTTCTGAAGGGTGGTGAGTCTTATCTCCAAAATCCTTGCTCCTTATCTCTCGGACTCCCTGTATTTGGTTGCAGTCCACTTTTCTCTCCAAGCTGACTCGGTGGGTGGAGGCCTCAAGACAGGTCTCCTCTGAAAGGATATCCTTTATAAATTGGCTATGAGTCAGTCAGAGTAAATTGGTACGTGTTAAATTGTATTGTAATCTGAGTTGGTTGCTTTTAGAAGGATGTAGAACTAAAAGACAACTCTGAATTTTGACCAGTCTGATTCTAATTAATAAAATTCTAATTCCAAACTGGTTTATCTTAAAAAAAAAAAAAAAAACTATTAAGCATTAACTCCCTTCAAATTCTAACAGGTGCAGAGAAATAGGATGAAAAGGGGGTGAGTATGATTTTCAATTTGGAAAACTGTGTTACTTAGGAAGCCAATTATTTAATTATCTCTGGAAGCTTCTGCCTGTGGAAACTGGCAACACCCTGTCAGCATTAAATCAAATTCCTTAGGTCTCTTGTCAGGGTCAAAAGCAGCAGTACAACCTCGTCTTAGAATCTTGACCCAGCACATTTTAATCAGCACCTGATGAAAACAGGTGTGATTTCAAACTGTTTGTAAAACTTTATATGCATTTCCTAGTATATAAAGCCTGAAATTTCCTGGAGGACGGAATGAGGAGCTGGAATGCTTAGGGAAGCTTTTTATCTGATAAGCCTCAAAAAGGAGATGGAACTTCAGCTTTTTAAGGAAGTAGAGAAAAAAGGTTAGTTACAGCTGGGAATTGTTACCACATGTCTTTTTAAGGAAATATATGAATTTATGAGTAATTTTTCTTTTAAAGTGCCAAGAGTATTGAACTTTTTAAAAAAATTAAAATATTTGCCATTAGTGATTATGAATCCAGATTTGATTTGATTTAAGTCAAAATCTGTTCTGAAGGAATAAAGAATAGCAGCTGAGAGTGCTCCTCCTATTAGGATTAAGCACAAAAAGGTATTGTTATTTGGCATTAAGAAATTTATTACCTCTATGGCCCTAAGAAAGTTCTATTTACCTCAGTTTACTGTTCTGTAAGGGGATAATAATGGAACCTACTTCCCAGGGGTGTTGTGAAGATTGCATGATTGTAAAATGCTTGGCACAGTGCTTGGCATAGGACAAATGCTATCTGAATGTTTACTGTTTAATTAAATGTAATTCCGTCATACTTGGTAACTTATATGGGTCTTCTTAGATGTCATGAGTACAATGCCAATGGTGATGAGATGAATGATTTTCTGGGTAAAGCATTTGTAAGCATATCCAACTAAATTAAGGTCACCTGATTGGTAATTAAGTGGTTTTGTTTCAAGTTTTAAATACATGATAATTGTGTATGGCACTATTATATTTCTAAATTTCCTTATATTGTGTAATTTGGTAAATAATTATATCACCTATGTTGTTGAAAAGCAATTTCTCTTATGATGTAGATGTTGTTAGATTAAGAATTAAGAAAGATAAAAAAATGAATGCATGAGGAAGCCATTAGGTCATTCTATCTGATCATATGTTGTAATATTTTGAAGTCCTATGTGAGATCATAGTCACATATCTGAAACCCTGATTATTGGAACTTGCTATTCAAGACCTTATGGAACTGTTAACTGATATTATTGAGTTTGACTCCAGGTGTGATTGATTTTCAAGGAATGCTATTGAGCCAATGATCCATGATGCCAACAACCCTGTGGGGTCTATGAGCTGCATCTATGAACTGCAGAGGGTGTTCTCATGGAAACAGTTGGGGAAATGACTATTCAAATGAACTGAGGAAGGATTCTCCTGACTCAATTTCCCCAATATGAATATCCCAACTGGCAGATTTTAAGCCAGGCTCAATGTAGTTGGCCATCTACATCATTTTTGCCTGGAATCAATATGAAGTTATGTCCCTATTCTTTTATGGCAATTTTCTATAATCAAAAAGCTTTATAAACATAATATTAAATCTATAGATTGATACTGGAACATCTGAGTTACTATATAGTAAGATGCAAGTATAAGATTGAGCTATTTGGCCCAGAATTTGAGGGAGGAAGGTACTAACAGCTGAGCAATCAGGAAAAGTTTCCTGTCAAAGGTGCCTTTGAACTAAACTTTGAAGGAAACTAGGATTTCTAAATGGCAATGGGTATGTAAGCTCCTTGTGAGTAGAGATTTGTTTCCCCTTTTTGAATTTGCATATCCTAAGTCTAGCACAGTGACTGGCACATAATTTGTGTTTAATAAATAGTTATTGATTGCGGGAAAGCATGCATTAAAATTGAATGAAAAGGCACAAATATAGGAAATATGGGGTGCTGTACGTGAAGAACAGCAAGGTCAGTAGAGTTGGACTACCTCGTGCATGAAGAGACGTATTGAATAATAAGGTTGGAAAGGCATCTTGGAGAAGGAGAATAATATCTCCTTGCTCTGAGCTCCTAGAGTCCTAATTTGCTCTACCATTTATTTGTTAGTTAATTATGTACTGCCTCATGACATCTCAAAGCTAAAATTTGGAGAAAAGACAACATGATGTAATGGAAAAAGCATTGGTCATGAAGTCATGATTACTGGGTTCATATCTCAGCTATGCCATCCTCATTGTGTGACCATAGGCAAATCATATAATTTTTCTAAACCTCTCAGTTTTCATATCCATAAAATTATAATTATGTAATTATAATATAATAAAATATAATGATATATAATACATAATGCTATACTAATTTACATTATAGAACATTATATTAATGTGTCATGTTAGTTATAGTTATATGTTAAATTAAAATATAAATTATATAATTCTAAAAATATACATGATTAACTGATTAAGTTATAATTATATTAAAGGGATTATAATTCTTGCGCTACATACCTCATGGGATAGTTGTAAGTAAAGTACTTTGAACTGAAAAGTATTCTAGAAATGTGAGCTATCATTAGTTCTTTTACTTAATATAACATGTTTTTATGCTTTTTATCCCCAATTATATTATGCATTCTATTTGGACAACTGTTGTGGCCTCTACTTAATTGATCAGTGCCTCTATTTCCTCTTCTCTCACTCTCTTTTAAATCCTCAGCAATCTAGCCTCAGACCTCATCATTGAACTGAAATTGCTCTCTCCAAAGTTGCCAGCAATCTCTTAATCACTAAATATAATGGCCTTTTCTCAATTCATTCCTCTTGACCTTTCTGAAACTTATGACACTAGTTGCAAACTTAGGGGACGATGGTATTGGGGTACACATGTAACAAACACATATGCCCAAGGCTACTCACAACTCTGGTACTAGCTAGCCAGGAAGTCCTGTAGCTCAACTCTTAATCATTGGGCCTAACTCCCTTTTAGTTTATAGCCAACTCTCTTCTTTGCTTCCAGATGTCTATTCCTGCTCTTCAAAACTGGTCTCTTCCATGAGTGAACATCTTTCTGTTTCCATGGCCTGAAATTAATGTATCTGCTCCCCAAACTCTACCTAAAATACTCTCGGACTGACTCTCCACATATTGGATGAGATAACTCCAGCTGAATTAGTATCTCTGTTCCTACATACGTTGGCTCTTGGAGAAGGGGAGGTGAGAAAATTCTCAACTTTGTCTCTACAGATCTCAGTCTCTTCCACAGTCATCTCTTGGCCTGCACTCACCCCCAGTATTCATCTGAGCTACCAAATTCTTTCAAGGATTAGCTATTTAAACCTCTCCAAAGGGGTATTCAATTTTTGCTTATCCAATGATGTTGCTTCCTTTAATTTCATCAGAGAAAGATGTTCACTCTTAGTAAAGAAATTATCAGATGTTACAAACAAAAGAGGAACCAAATCACCCTCCCTTACACTAGCGTTCATGTAGCTTGTTTTCTGTTAACCTTGTAGGTTAACATTGATTTATTGATCAAACTTACTTTTGGAAGATAGTTGTATGATAAACTATGAATCCATGTAATTGACTATCATGCAGAACACTTCTCTTCTTGTCAAATGCTAGGTGAAATCAAATTATACTGTGTTACAACATATTTCTAGTAAACCAGTCTCATAATTCCATCACAAAAGGAGGAACAGATTAGTATGACTTGTTTATAGTGAATTTATGCTGTCTCCAGGTGCCTGTGTATTTCTTTACCCAAATATTTCGGATAATGAGGATTTTGCTTCAACCACAAAGAGGCCATGGGTTAGCAAGAGATAAATATAAATATAAATCAAGACAAAGAGTCAAACCTCTCCCTAAATGTAGGAATATTCTTAACTGGAGGCTCAGAATGACTGTCATGATATTCTTAACTCTTCATTTAATATGAACCTCCAACAGGAGCAGAGGAGGGAACCAAGTATTGGCTTAAATCAAGCTAATTACTGTAACTGTGGTGCTAATTAGGACAGTATTGTCTACAGGCTCTGTGTGACTGGGTGGTCTATGCAGTGATTCTCAAACTTTACAAAGGTGTCATGAACTTCCAAGGTACTTTAATATATGACTCATAATTCTTTATAATTATTTATTGCTTGAGGCACCACTAAAGAATTTTTAGCACTGACTCCTTGAACCTAGAAGGAAGCCTGTGAAGCTTCTACCAGGATCCCAGAGAGAAGGAACTGGTGCCAAATGTCAATGAAGAATCTGGGCCACTTGTGGACGTGAGAAGCATTCACCTCTATAGATCTCTCCTGTCACCCCCCGAGGGAAGAGCATCCTAGATGAAGATACTAAAATCAGTAGTAGATTGCTGACTCTAACTTTTCTGAACTACACAGAGCAGCACTATAAGTTAGAACGATTATATAGGCCCCTGGCAGAAATGATGGAAGACTTTTCTCAATTATTTATGGTGCTGAATATGAGTCCTTTCTAGGGCAGCTAGGTGGTATAGCAGAGTCAAGAAAACTTGAGTTCAAATCTGGTCTTAAACACTTACTAGCTGAGTGGCGCTGGGTAAGTCATGCATAATATAATGAAAAGAATGCATAATAAGCCTAGTGTCATAAATAATGTCATAATAAACCTGCATAATGCATATTAACCCTGTTTGCCTCAATTTCCTCATCTATGAAATGGACTAGGAAGGACATGGCAAATCAGTCCAATATCTTTGCCAAGAAAACCCACATAGAGTCATGAAGAATTGGACACAATTGAAGTGACTGAATAACAATGAGTCCTTTCTATTATCCTTGGGAGAAGTAAGAAAGTTTTCCTGACCTAACTCAGGTCCTTTCTATGTTTTTCTTAATTATGTAAATAAAACTTAAAAAAAAAAAACCTTTTTTGTGAAGTAATTGAGATTAAGTGACTTACCCAAAGTCACACAGCTAGTAAGTGTCAAGTGTCTGAGGCTGGATTATGAACTGAGGTCTTCCTGACTCCAAAGCTGGAGCTTTATCCGCTGCACCATCTAGCTGCCCTCCAAAGTTTTTTAAATGTGCTTAATAGTCTGAGTATTTACAGGGGAGCCTGTTGTCTTTTGCAGAAGTAAAAGGAATCAGATACTGAAGTCCCTAGGGTTTCTCTGGGCGGGGGCACAAGTCAAAGGGATCTGTGCAATAGGATCTCTCAAAATTATGCTTGAGTTGTCGTGTCAGGAAGGAAACTCCAATATGAGGGTTATATTTAATTTTATCCTACAAAAAATACTTTAAAGTCCTCTTGAGATTATCAAGTCTCTTTCCAAACATCCTTTTCCTGATCTTCATGAGATATAATTCTAAAATCTGAAATTTGTCCCAGACTGAATGATAGATCCAGTGAACAACTGTAAGGGACTTTTCCCTTATATCATACAAAAACTATAGAAGAAAAAGCCCACCGGAAACCCATGGATAATAGGAAAGAGGGCGGCCAGCACATGCAAGCAAGGCTGCAATTCAATAGCAGGATCATGGGCCAGCCAGAGACATGAGTAGCCTGCCAGATTCTGTCTGATTCTGAAAGAAGCAATAGCAAAGGGCTTTTCTGAGAAAGTCCCTGGGCAAATACCAAGGAGCAAAAGGTAGCAACCAGTGCATATGCTAGCTCCTGGACAGGATATCTCAGGCACCCAAGTGCTACAGGGTCCTTAGCACCTAGCCTTGAAACATCATAGAGGGACCTGTATGTACACTACTCTGAACCTCAAAGATTCAGGGGCATCTTGTAGCCTGGAGGTGGAGGCCAGTGCAGGAACCCAGGCAATTTAGGGCAAGACCAAGCAAGGCGGACCATCCCATCCAAAAGTGTGACAGAAGTGTGTGTGTGTGGCCCTGGCACAAAGTCCTAGTTCAGGAATTAAAACTGGACTGATGAGTAAACCCTAAAGAAGATAAAACCAATATTGAAAATTATTATAGCTCTATAGATCCCCCCCCAAAAAAGCACAGGGTAACTCCCTAAGAACTGCAGAGACCCAAAAGGAAAAAATATGGATTTTCAACAAGGACTACATGAATACCTAGAAGAAATGAAACAATAGATTAAAAAATTAGAGGTAATTCTATTCCTTGACAGAAACTAGCTCAGTGTTTTTGTGTTAGTATAGCACAGTGGCTATCCTATGGAGCATACATAGGACCAGGATATCACTCTCTGATCCATTCTGGCAGGCTTTTTGATAAACAACATGTACATATCTCTGTGTGTGCTCCACCTCTCCGCCTTCCAAACTGGTGGCTAAATCCAACAGGATTGTTTGGTTCTGAGCCAGATAGAGGGCATGCTACTCAGTAGACTTTAAAAGGAGTGACTTTTCTCTCAGGCTGTCCCTTTCCACTTGTTCAGTGTTCAGGGACTTTTTGAACCTCTCCTTCAGACTTTCCATGACTGTGGAATGGGACTCCTCCTCATCCCCTTGGCAGCTAGGGCAGATCCTCAATGTGGCAGTGAGAGCATGAAACTGGATTTCAAGGCCCCCTGATAGGTCCTCAAAAAGAGTTTGTGAAGGATGGATGTTCTAGCTTGGAGGCTACCATAGGATTCAGTGGTTTGGGTAGTCCTCATTGGTACTACAACTTTTCAGAGGAGATGATGGACATCAATGGGAAAGGAGCAATATAGATCAGGCTGGTCAGAAGAGGGTTAAATGGATCATGGTTGCAATTAAGAGCAAGAAACTCAAAAATATTTTCTCTAAGTCAAGATGATGTGTGGCTAGCAGTCAACTCTGTCTTGGTTGAACATTTACACATGCTGCTTACTTTGACTCAACCTATTCCCTCCTTAAGCAGTTTTAGTAAAACATACAAATAGCTTGAGGACAAAGCCCCTACATGGACTTGACCCCACAGCTTGCTGTCCATTGCAAAATGCTATTGCTGAGGTCTCCAATAAGTAAATCCCTTAATTAAACTTGCAATGATCACCTGGCTTTGTATGCCTCCTTCCTTGGAAGTTCCTCATCACAAGCAGGTGCAATAGGGAGGTTTTGATGTCCAACAATTGGCATAGTCAGAAGGATTCCCAGACCATGGGCTGGGAAAGAGAGAAAAGTACTGGGGAAATTCCCAGATGGCTGTCCACAGGAATTTGGGCACTGGTAGCATAAATTATAGATTCATGTGAGTCACTTGGGGAGTGTGGGGACACCCTCAAGACTCCACAAGGGTTGAGTACTCTTGCTAGCTGATGTGGAATTGCCAATGGTTGGCAAAGAGGCTAGGGCAGCAATTGCTCAAATAGCTTGGCCTCTGTTAATTGCTTTGTCTGTATCACAAATGATCCAGGACTAGAAAGAAATATGCAGATTACCACCTCCCAATTAATGAAGAATGTAGCTGAAAAGAGTGAAAAGGGAGAAAAATACCTCTCTGTTGTAGCATATCATTTTGCTAGGGCCAGAGAGTGCCAAATACAAATGTGAAGTCAGAGTCAAGATGGGACAGCTAGATGGCACAGTGGTTAGAATGCTGGGCTTGGAGTTAGAAAGACCTGAGTTCAAATGTGGCCTCAGACACTTACTGGGTGTGTGACCCTGGGCAAGTAACTAAACTATTATTTGTCCAGTTTCTCATTTGTAAAATGAGCCTGCAAAGAAAGTGGCAAATCACTCCAGTACCTTTGCCAAGAAAACCTCAAATAGGTCATGAAGAGTGAGACAGGACTGAATAACAACAGCAAAGATTTTAACATCTAAGAATTGGGCCTGGGGATATGGGCCTCTAAGGAAATAAACTCAGAGGAGGAGTGGGAGGTAGCTTCTGAGCCTGAGAAAGAGCTGGAGGATGTGGACTCTGGGCAATTATACCAAGTTAAACCAGTATTAGTGAGTCAGATGAAGCAGAGATGTTGGGAATGATCAAGGTCCCCCACCCTGATCATGACATAGGAGCCTCAGAGACTATACTCCTGGAGGGTTAATAGATTTAGTAGCCATCTATTATTAGAAACCAAGGGAATCCATTCCTGGGTGTATCATTTGGTTATGAGATAGGGGAAAAGATGGAATTAAGTTATCTGGTCCCAGGATGAAAAGAAGAGTAGGGTCACCACACTCCCAGCTTTATGCCAAAGATTGAATGGTACAAGAGGAATTCAGGGGAATCATTTACTTTTAGCCTGGATTATTTCCTATAAGGATACTTGGCCAGACCCTACTGATATGCCATTAGAATGAGGTCCATGGAGGCAGGTGGAGAAAGTCCAGGCTACTACTAGGAAGATGGCCACACAATCTACTACATATGCCACTAAATTCCATGGGCCTCATGTAGAACCTGTTAGAGCTGGGATGAGGAACAAACTTTTAGAGTTAGACCCTGCTTATTGGAAGGGACCCTAGTTAGCTATTTTAGACCACCTGAAAGGAACATTGGCCTTTAAATTTGGGCAAATGCTGGACAAGTTGGTTCAGATTCAAGGTCTAAACCCTACTACAGTAAGACTTGTATAAGGTCTTCTGAAGTCAGAAAAGACTTCAGCAACAAACAGGCCAAAGAGGGTTACAAGGAAGCAAATGTGGCTTGATTTGATTCGATATGGGCTAGTGTACCACAAGAAGAAATAGATAAACAGCCCAGCCCAGAGCTATTAAAGATGAGGAGGATGCTGAGACCTCATTAGAAATAAACAAGAAAGACTACATCAGCCCCTCCTAAAGAAAGTAAGGCTGCAGATTTGAGGAAGGGGACAAAAACTTGTACCCTTCCCTTCTGTCTCTAAGCTACCTGAACCTCTAAAAGACTAGTGGTGGGGCTCAGGCTCCCCAAGAGTAAGGTGGATAGAGGGAGACTGGAAAAAATACATAGAAATAACCTTACATTGGTCATCACACAATTGCTGTTGTAGACACTGGGACTAAATGCACCTTTATTCATGGAAATCCACATAGGTTCCTTGGCCCCTGGTTTACACTGATGGTTATGGGAATACTGTAACCCTAGAAAAGAGAACTAAATCTGTGTTATAAGTTGGGCATTTGCCAACCCAAGAACATGTGCATATTTCACCAATTCCTGAAAACATTTTGGAAATAGATTTATTCTTGTGGATGGCCTTGCAAACTACCATAGGGGAATTTTGGTTATGGCTGTGAGTGTTAAAAGTGATCCTTTGGAGTTTTGCCAAATGGACACCCACTTTGTTCCACCCAACATGGAGCATGGAAAGCATTAGACAATAAGGGCCACCAGGAGAGTATGAAGAAACATCAAAAATAATTCTGGAATTAGCTAATATAAATATCATATGATGAACTCAGAACCTCTTTTAATAGTCTGGTATAAGCTGTGAAAAAACCCAACAGGATTTGCAGGATGGTAGCAGATTATTGTGAATTAAACAGAGTCACTGCCCCAATGTATATATAGTTATTAACTTAGAGAGACTGACCCACAAAAGTGAGGCAATGGCACATTATACTATATCTAGCCAATGCCTTTTTTAGGATTCCTTTGGTAGAGAAGTTGCAGGAGCAATTTGCATTCAGACGGGATGCACAGCAATGGGCTTTCCTGGTCCTACCCCTGGGATATATTCACAGCTCAACTGTATGCTTTTGGTTTGGTTACCATCCTGGCCCCTTTGGGCATTCACTATAAACATTATATTGATGATTTCAGGTTAACATCTGATGCTTCGCATTTACAATGGCAACATTTTAATCAGCTATGTGATATTCTCCTCAAAAGGGGATGGGTAATAAACTCTAGCAAATTACAAAGACCAGGACATACTATGAAGTTCATAGGTACGGTATGGTCAGGTAGAACAAAAGTTATGCCCTAGCCTGTAATTCATTGGCAAACCCTAACCCTGACTAAAAGGTATGCTTACCTGGTACTATGGGTTCTTTGTCCCCACAGCCCATTAAGTTCTGAACTGTTAACTAATTGCACTCTTTTTGATTATTGAACATTAGGTCTGTCAACCCAGCTACAGCATAGTTATTGTTATGTAACCTGGTCCCATCGGGCACATAAAAACCTGTACATAGATTGGGTATACTGGATCATCCCAGCAGATTCCATGGAGGCGAAAACTTTTTTTAAATCACTATTTAAAGAATGGATAGGAACTCCAAAGGCAAAAATGGAGAATGAGGACATTACAGATAAAGGTAAGAATACAAGCAAAGTTATGGAGACAGGAGAGTACAGGCAATTTACAGAAAACAACCTTCTCAACTGTGAGTATATACCTGAGTAAAACTAATTGGCCCTACCTCAGGCCTTGTCCTCTTCCTCCCCACCTAACTGATGTTTAACATGAGAGCCCTTCCTTAATATCTGCCAGAGGCCATTATTTTTTTCCTATTCCTTTGCTTTCTCTAGCCAGGATCACATATATGTGATGTTTGGGACACACCTTTTCCCTAAGTGAGTAAAATGGAAATGTTTCCTGAATATCTATTTTGGGAACAAACCCCAAGAAGAGAAAAACAAAGTCCAAATAGGGATAAGTTCTCTCCGGAAAACTTTCATAGGGCCAGTGGGGAAGATGTAGATGCTTCCCTGGAACTTTTGGGTTGAGGAAATGGCTACTTGAAAGGTCAGAAGAGGCCCTCCTCAAGTTTTCCACAGGTAGGAATTGTTCAGAAAATGATGAAGTGAGAGTAAATATTCCAAAAGAACTGGGCTGGGAGGGGGAGGGAAGGAAGGAGAGTTACTAGTTTTCTTCTTGTTTGCTGAGGCAACATTTTCCTCAACTTCTGTTTTGAAGAAAAGTTGTTCAAATTGTTCAAAAAGTCATTTCCCCTCTCTAGGATTGGCGTATTCATCTCTAAAATTGGGTTGGACTAGATCAAATGTTCTTAAACTTTTATTGTGTCCTGGATTACTCTGTCAGTCTGGTAAAGCCTATAGACTCCTTCTCTGAATAATGCTTTTAAGTGGATAAAATAAAATGCATAAGAGTTGCAAAGGAAACCAATAATATTGAAATAAAGATGTATTTTTTTTGGGCTAGGCAGTGGGGTTAAGTGACTTGCCCAGGGTCACACAGCTAGTAAGTGTCAAGTGTCTGAGGCCAGATTTGAACTTGGGTCCTCCTGAGTCGAGGGCCGGTGCTCTATCCACTGCACCACCTAGCTGACCCATAATATTTTTTTCCATCCAGGTTTATGGACCACTGAAATCTATCCACAGACCCTTTGATCCTCATTTTAAGAACCCTATGTCCTATAAAATCTCCAAGGTTCCCTGGGGGTAGAAGAGCCTTCTTTCTCTTTTTCTTTAAGATAGTTCTTTCTCTACATTACAAATGCTCAGATTCTTTTTTTGCAGTTTAAAAACAAATTAATGTAATTTTTCATAGGCCTGTGGAACCAGAGAAGGTAATATCATCATCATCATCATTGTCATCATTTGAATATAATATCTTCCTCTGATGCCCCATCATGGAATTGAAGTGGTAGTGGGTTTTCAAGGCTATGCCAGCAAAGCCCAAGCTCTGGAAGGTCCTAACAAGCTAGTCTAGCACAGTGGTGGTTGAGCTATTGAAGTTGGTGATCTTCTTTGATTGAGTTTGCTTTGGGTTCATTGCTCTGGGGTTGTCTGTGTCCTCAAGAGGGGGGCTAAATTTCTCATGCTTCATTCATTCCATCTCAGATCCATAAGGAACAATTTCTTTTTTGGCCCTGGTCTAAGGGATCCTCCCTAACGAAGTGGGGGAAGGAATGGGAAAGAAAGTGCCTAGAGTACAAACATGAATCAGGTATGGAACAGGTAATTTTATTCCCATCAAGAAAAGATAATGCTAAGGAATAAAGAATCATAGAATGACTGCAATCAATTGAGAGGTTAATATTCAAGCCTTGTTGGAACACTTGCAAATAGTTTACCGGAAAGAACTGCCACGTAGTTACTGCAAACAGACTGATCAATTCCAAGTAGGCTTTCATTTCCAGTTTCCCTCTTTCTCTGGGGAGACTTATTCCCTCTCTGCCAGTGTGATTGCTGCTGTTGCTGCTGAACCTACTCCAGTAGTCAGTACCTTTCAAAAGTTGCCTTTCAAGCTCTCACATGGCTCTGTGAATGGAGATATAAACAAGAGGCAGCCCCTTCCCAGGTATAGGTTTACATAGGAGCTCACGGCTTGTGTCCAGGTGAATGGAAGTGAATCACCCTCTCTGATTCTGCAAAGCTTATAGAGTTCTTCTTATCCTTCCATGCCAGTAGGGAGAAGAAGTTTGAGGAGCAGAGATTGCTTTAGTATAATTACGGAGTTCTAGGTTGGCAGCCAATTAAAAGAGTCCTCATGAATGACAGTAAGCATTCAGAGTGCTGTTTCTGCTTTCAAGGAGTGGAGGTCAGGGAGAGAAGGGCATCTCCCAAGGGGGTATTACAATGAAGAGGCTTCAAGCAGGTAACTCCAAAGACCTGTGTGTCTGCTATCTGAAGACCAGTTTAACTAAGTTAGAGATTCTCATTGCCACATTTGCCACCTGGTGGCCTCTTCAATCTTTTCTCTAAAAGCTGGAAGCCAGAAGTGCCCACAGTGATGCAATGCCTGGAGCTTTGAAGAAGTATGGCACTCCAAGAGTCCCAAAGGTAACTTGCTCTGAAGAGTCCCAAAGTGAGACTGCTAAAGGCTCGAACTCTCTCACCTTTCATCAACTTTGCTCTGCCTCTCACTCAGGGCCGGGCCTTCATATCTACCAGTTAGGAGAGAACCCCACTTTATTTTGCTTAAAGAAAAAGAACTCTACTTGTTTAGTTATTGTGAACTATTTTAAGTGTACTGGTTTTTTCACAATAATTACAAAAGATATTCAAAATATACAAAAATGTAAAACCAAGCTGTGAGTTTTTTAAAAATACATTTGAATACAAAAGATAACATAAGTCTGACTTAAATGGCCAAAGAGTGAATGTTTTAAAATTTTACTCTTGAAAATAAGTTTATCTTAAATTGTTTTTCAAGCCAATTGAATGTTTATTTCAGACTTGCCATTGGGAGCAAAGAGGAATACAATAGGGAAGCCAAGTAGAGTTTTGGGATAGGGTTACAATAATAATCATATAACTAACTTTTATATAACACCTACTATGTTCTAGGCACTGTGCTAAGCCCTTTAAAAATATCATCTCACAACAAGTTGTGACTATTATTATCCCTATTTTATAAATGATAATAAAAATAGCTAACATTTACATAGCATTTAGTATTTGCCAGGCATTGTGCTAAGCACTTTACAATTATTATCTCATTTGACTCTCACAAGAACTCTGAAAAGTAAATGTTGTTATTACCCCCATTTTACAGATGAGGAAATTGAGGCAAACAAAGGTTAAGTGACTTGCCCAGTGTCACACAGCTAGCAAGTATCTGAGGCTAGAGTTTAACTCAGGTCTTTCTGACTCTAGCCCCTGCACTCCATTCGCTGTACCACCTGTAACTTCTTTTTTGTGAGTCTTTTCAAGGTGGATTTTGAGAGGCCAATCCCACTTCAGATTGCTAAAGAAAAAGACTCTGGGAAAACATGAGAGGAGTTGGAATTCTTCATCATATCCTTATTCTCAGCTTGCTACACTAGAGATTTTGAAGAGTTTCCCCTTGGGTGAGATCTAGGATTCTCTCTTTTTGTGGGGCTGAGTTATCTCATTTACAATGGGAAAGCTTCTCCACTTGCATTGTCTGGTATATATTTTCCTATAAATATGATTTGAGTAAATGGATTTCTTTGCTATTCTCTATATGTGTCCATTGTGGAACTGGTATTTGGTGGGAAAAGGGGCAAGTAGGATATAGAGCTTGAGGTCCTCCTTACCCCCAGAAATGACAAAGCAATAAGAAGTTAGATGGAACCCAATTATATCTGTTGACTAAGAATCTTTAAGGGAGAAGATAGAAAAAATTCTAGTTCAGTTATCCTTTCTATCTGAGAAGAACAGAGTAGTGACTTCTGGCCCCAACCTCCAACTTCTGCTCCTGGCAGAAATGAAAGTCTCCCTTGGATAAGGGTAGGGAGAGAAGAGGCTAAAGATGTCTATTCTGCCTCTCTTTGAGCCATACAGTGACAGGCCCTTGTTACACAAAGGATCTCACTACAGGTAGGATTCACACTCTTTTCCCTATACATGAAGCTTTCTTTTGCTATATTACTACTACTACTACTACTACTACTACTACTACTACCACTACTACCACCACCACCACCACCATCACCACCAGTATTAGTACTACTATTATTTTCTTCTACTCTGATATGGTAACCTATTGTCATCAACTCTTCTGGCTTAGCAATCAATCATAGGATCTAATTCAGAGCCAGAAGCAGGTTGAGAATGTGCACGAAAGCTTGTTTTCATTCAATCCCCTAGAGGAGAACTGAGATTTCTGTGTATGCTCTAAAAAGGGAAAGGGAAGTTTCAGGATGAGGAAGGGTAGCCCAAGGGTTTGGAATGCCCTACAGGCTAGGGAAGTAACACTATAAGGTAGTTTGTTGTAAAAGACAAATAAATGCCATAGGTCTTTGGGTGAGAAAACTAAGGGCAAAGTTATTCCTAAGATTTCCTATCAGGACCCAGGTTATGTTCGATGGTGGAAATTCTATTATCAATGTGAAAAGACAATTCTCCCAGTAAATTAGTTTAGAAGTAAACCATTCCCTCCTTATTTTTCACCTTAATTCTCTTCTCTTCCTTAGTAGTCCTGAATCTTCCTATTTTTTTTTTTTGCCATTGTTCAGCCTGCTTCCCCACCTACTGCTCTCCCTCTCCCCACCATGACCACACCTTGTCCTATGTGAAAACAAAGAAAAACTCAATCATAACATTCATAGAAGATACCACCAGGCATTTTCCTTTAGGAAAGTGACTTCTTTGAAATTGGTGGTTCTCTGGGTAGCGTGATTTGGGGAGCTGAGTGCTAGATTTGGAGTCAGGTTCAAATTTTTCTTCAAGCACTTACCCATTAGGGATAATGGACAAGTCCTTTAAGCTTTCTGAGCTTCAGTTTTCACACCTATAAAATGGGGACAATAATGTTTACACTCTTCATAGGTAGGGCTATTGTGAGGAAAAGTTCTTGCAAACCCTTTAGTGCTATAGAAATAAGAGTTATTGTTATTCTTGCAGTGCATAAGATTCTCCTTAAACAGTTTTGCAGTCTTGTTTTTGTTTTTAACTATCTTACAATCACTGCTATGGTGGTAAAGAAAACCAAAACTCATTGCTGCATAAAATCCCAAAAAAGCCAGGGTTATTTTTACTTAACCGGTAGCAGTTATTCACTGAAAAATGAAACTTACATTCTAGTTGGGAGAATGTTGCATACATACTAATAACTATAATAATTTCCAATATTAGATGATAAATACTTTAAAGAGATGCAAGACAGAGGCTTATGTAGGGTCTGACGGGAACATGCAAACTATTTAGAAACAAATACAGTCTCTTATTATCTATAAGAATTATAGTAGCCTGGGGGCAGCTAGGTGGCACAGTGGAAAGAACACTGGCCCTGAAGTTAGGAGGACCTGAGTTCAAATCAGGCCTCAGACCAAACACTTGACACTTACCAGCTGTGTGACCCTGGGCAAGTCACTTAACCCCAATTGCCTAAAAAAAAAAAAAATTATAGTAGCCTAAGCTGGTTATCTGTGGAGTAGGTCTGCTAGGCTTGCTTAAATGATTAGCTAAAGTCAATTTCTAATTCCAATAATATCAATTTATTTTTTACCTAACAGGATGCTAAAGTGCTTGAAAATAGCTTTTTCTTCTTGAATAGGCTTAACAATCCATAATTCCTCTACCATGTTATTCAGATCGCCCCCTTTTTTGTTTTGTTTATATTTTATTTTGTTTATTTTTATTGTTTATTTTTTGTTTTGTTTATTTAGTGAGCACATTTTCGGTACAATCCAAAGATAAACTTCAGCCAGCCTAGGTCAAATTATCACAATGTCAGAGTTAGTGAGATTTTACTCTAGATTTTTAAAAATGAATTTGTAGCATCTCTTCTGGGCTACTTCTTAAACTGAGCACTTGCCCAGGCAGTTTGGGTCCCCAGGCTGACTTCTTTCCTCTGGGTTCTATGGGTAATCCTAAGAGGTTGGAATCTAACACTCTTGTTCATAAACACTATCTGTTGTGCCCCTCACCAACATCAAAAGGCCAGTAGAACTCTACTAGTTTTTAGAGAAAGACATTTACTAAGAAATAGCAAGAGTAGTAGCTATAAAACAATCTTCCCAAAGGGGTGGAAGGTACTCCAGCCTTGTACATGAAGGATCTCAGGGAAGAATAAACTCAGACTTATAAGTATAGAGTCAGTGAAATGCTCATGTAGAGAACACATAGGGCTGATGGATACCTCAGGACTTCTTGTTTTGGGAGTCATTTTCCCTTTTCTGGAGTCCTCATAATGTACTCCAAAGGTGCAGTTTTGTACTGGGTTTAAAAAGCTGTGCTTTTCTTGAGTCCATAGCCAGAACTTCTCTCCATCAGGTCCCTAAAGTTTCTGTCACCCTCAGGTTGTTGGTTTTTACTTCCTTCTGCAGGCAATTCCTCTGCCATTTGCCATGATTCTTGCCTCCACTGGAATCTGTTGACAACTCTGGTTTCTAGAGGATGGATCTCTCTGATAGACCTTCTGACCTTGTTTAGGTCCTGAGTAATTCTGTCTCCAGATACTCATTCACCTAAGATCAGGAAGGAATAAACACAAAACAAACAGAGGTGCTATGAGTTCATGGACATATGGCAGCCAGGTGGGAAATAAGGCAGCCACTGGTACTCCTTCACCCAGCAGTTCACAATCACTCTTGCCCAAATGACTGCTATAAATAAAAGAGCAAAAGGGGTTGAGGGAGGGCTATATCAATACTGTTGTATTTTAACTCAGTTTTTTTTTGTTTTTTTTTTTGTTTTTTTTTGGTGAGGCAATGGGGGTTAAGTGACTTGTCCAGAGTCACAGAGATAGTGATTATTATGTATCTGAGGCCAGATATGAACTCAGGTCCTCCTGAATCCAGGGCTGTTTAACTCGGTTTTGACTCAACTTTTCTGGTTATAAGGCCAGTTAGGAGACTTCTCACTACCACATAGTACTAGGCTTCTCATTTCTCATGGATAGAAGTAGGCTCACCATGCCTCCACACATGGTTGGATTGGAAGCAGGTGGGGATATATCTACATATGCTTTATAACTTATCAAGAAGGGCAAATCTGAGCATGTTCTAAGGCTGGGCCTTCCTTTTTTCTTATATTATTATATCACTTATATTACTAATTTATTCACCTCTCCAAACACACCCATTACAAATATGTAAGAGTTAGCTCAAGAGAAACATAAGAAAGTCACTACTAGGCCAAGAGCATATAGTCATCAATGAAGACTGAATCTTCCACCGATTTCATATGTGACCTTGATTAAGTCACTTTCCCTCTATCAGCTTTAATTTCTGCACCTATACAATAATGAGATTGGGCTAGATCAGAATTTTCCAGACAGTAAGGTGTACCCTCCTTGGGTGTTGGTGGTTCAAGAACTTCTTTGGGAGAAGTGGCAAAGTAATGACCAAATTCTTGGATATTTTTTAGTATTAACTCCTGCACAAATATATCCACTTTTTTTTCATCAAAATATATTACCATATTAGTCATGCTGTAAAAGAAGACACAGACCCATAGGGAAAAAACCCATGAAAAAATATAGAAAGTAAAAAATACTATGTTTTGATCTATATTCAGACTCCATCAGTTCTTTCTCTGGAGGTAGATAGCATTTTCATCATGGGTCCTTTGGAATTGCCTTGGATCATTATATTGCTGAGAATAGATAAGTTCTTCACAGTTGATCATCATACTGTTACTATATAACATCATTGCTGTTACTATATACAATGTTCTTTTTGTTTTGCTCACTTCATTTTGCGTCAGTTAATATGAGTCTTTCCAGGTTTTTCTGAAATCTACCTGCTCATTTCTTACATCATAGTAATATTCCATTGAAATCATATATCACAACTTGTTCAGCCATTCCCCACTTGATAGGCGTCCCTTCAATGTCCAATTCTTTACCACTACAAAAAAAACCCGCTATAAATATTTTTTGTACAAATAGGTCTCCCTTCCCCCCCCCTTTTTTATCTCTTTAGAATACAGACCTAGGATTGGTATTGCTGGATCAAAATCAAAATTGCACAGTTCCCAATTGCTGTCCAGAATGGTTGGATCAGTTCACAACTCCACCAACAGTGAATTAGTGTCCCAGTTTTCCCATATCCTCTCTAAAATTTATCATTTTCCTTTTCTGTCATATTAGCCAATCTGATAGGTGTAAAGGGGTACCTCAGAGCTGTTTTAATTTGCACTTCCCTTACCATAGTTATTTAGAGTATTTTATATGACTATAGATAGCTTTGATTTCTTCATATGAAAACTGCCTGTTCATATTCTTTGACCACTTATAAATTGAAGAATGACTTGTATTCTTATAATTTTAATTCATTTCTCTATATATTTGAGAAATGAGGCCTTTATCTGAGATACTTGCTATAAAAATTGTTCCCCAGCTTTCTACTTTCCTTGGTTGCATTGGTTTTGTTTGTGCAAAAACCTTTTAATTTAGTACAATCAAAATTGTCCATTTTGCATCTGATAATGCTCTCTATCTATTGTTTGGTCACAATTTCTTTCCTTCTCCATAAATCTGTTGGGTAAACTATTCCTTGCTCACCTAACTTACTTATGGTATCATCCTTTATATTAAAATCATGTACCCATTTTTTATCTTATCTTAGCATACAGTGTAAGATGCTTGTCTATACCTAGTTTCTACCATACTGTTTTCACAGCAGTTTTTGTCAAATAGTGAGTTCTTGTTCCAAAACCTGAGATCTTTGGGTTTATCAAACACTAGATTACTATGTGTCATTTACTACTGAGCCTTGTGTACTTAAACAGTTCCACTGGTCTACCACTCTATTTCTTAGCCAGTATCAGATAGTTTTGATGATTACCAATTTATAATACAATTTGAGATCTGGTATGGGTAGACCACCTTCCTTCATATTTGTTTTCATTAATTCACTCACTACTCTTGATCTTTTGTTCTTCCAGATGAATTTTGTTACGATTTTTTTCTAGCTCTATAAAATAATTTATTGGTTGTTTGGTATAGCACTGAATAAGTAAATTAATTTAGGTAAAATTGTCATCTTTGTTATGTTCACTTGGCCTTTCCATAAGCAATTAATATTTTTTTCCCAATTGTTTAGATCTGACTTTATTTGTGTGAAGAGTGTTTTGTAATTGTGTTCATATAGCCTGACCACCCTAGCCCCAGCCCCCAGTCAGACGCTGAGCTTTCTAGACTGCCTCATGCTGCTCATCCTTGCGAGCGTCACCTGACCACCTTGAACCCTATTTAGATCACTGATGTTTGGGTCTCTTTGGAGTCTGATCTACATGCTTATCTTTAATAAACTTTTTCTCTGGCTGGAAGAAGATCTGAGTTGAATTCACTCAGCAGATCCGCGCTGTGATTTGGTCTTTTTCCCCATGATCTTGGGGTGCATCTGTGCATCTAGTAGCACCCCAAACCCCGCCTTCAACTCTAGTATGTTTGCCAAGAAAATCTTAAATGGGGTCACAGGGAGTCAAACACAACTGAAACAACTAAACAACAAAACTTGACAGGAAAGGCCAGAGGTTATGATAACCCCCATGAATGTGAAGATCTTCAGAGACTTCCTGGAAGTGAAGTACCTGGGTGCTGCTATTCTGTGGACCCTTTTGTTTCTAGCCTGCTGGGAAATACCTACAGTTGTTCTGAATAACTCACTAGGAAGGCAAATCTAAGGACTGGGCCCATATTAGTCAGGCCCCTCCCATTCCCTTTACACATGGATGAGAGTCCTGGACCTCTATTTTTCCTTACAATCCCAGGATTAAGGAGAACCACAGGTTGGGGAACCAATTAGAAAGGCATGACAGACTACTTTTCACTATCCTTGCTGCCAGGTACCTAATCCATCTGAGAGCCAAGGTTTAAGGATTCAGGAGGTCACTTGCTGTAGGGTTTGCATGGGGGAAAAGCTCTAAAATACAGTAATAAATGAAAAGCCATAAAAACTTAAATTCTGTGAAAGGTGGAAGGCCAGACACGGTGACCTGTTTTAAACTATAATTTAGTTACAAAATGATATTGGTGTTACTGAGTCAAAAGTTAAGATACTATGACCTATGAAAGCCAAAACAAGAATATTGTGACTGGGACGTGATCAATACACAAACCTGTGTTTGGGCATAACATTGGCTTGACCCTCAAGCTCATTACCAAGCAGAGAACCAGAAATTGGTTTTCCACCACCAATCCGTGGTGATGTACTCTCCAGCTCCTCCTGCCTTTGTCTGTTTTCTATAATTACCACAGGAATTTTGGGGTTCTTGAGCAGGGATCCACAGAACTGTCTGGCTGCTGCCCCAGATCAAAGATTGCCTCTGTTGGTAAGTATTCATAATGATTGATTAAGCTACTACTTATAATCAATCTGGAGCTTTTTGGCCTTTTCCTTTGGTATGAAAAGAATACTCCATGGTTATTGGGGAGGTACAGGGTTCTCCAACCAGGAGAATTCCAAGCCTTACACTTGCCAATGTGATATTTTCTCCTTTGCCTTTCAAATGCAGTTTTGTATGTATGTGCTAAGAGACAGAGGACTTTTTTTGGGTTCAAGCCCTGGTCCTGACACTCAAGATAACCTTGGACAAATCACCAAAGCTCTCTGGACTTCAGTTTCCTTAACTCTAAAATGATGGGATTAATCTAAAGGTGTCAAACACAAAGCTAACATTGCTCCTTAGTGTGGCCAGAATTGGATTAAAATGTAATTGGGAAATGTTTGACAAAATAAATAAAAAATACAATAAGACATAAGCAATCTTAACATATGTTTTTCTAAGTTAATATGTGACCTGTAGGGATCTTTATGTATGGTTCAGTGACCTATTTTGCATTTGAGTTTTGACACTATAGGTCTATATATGACCTTTAAGATTACTTTCATCACTAGACCTATGATTCTGTGAATTGCAAAGCAATAATTAATTAGGTCATTTTTATTGTATGTTTAAGATTTTAAAATTGTTAGAGTTACAAAATTATAATAAATTCTTAATTGCATTTTAGTAAAATACAAGCTAGGTATGAGAGTATTCAGGGAGCCTTCCTGATTTCCATAGGATGCAGACCAGAGGTAATTACTCTTATTACTCTTCAACTTGAAAAGACTACAAGCCAAGACCAAAGTAGAGGGAGTGTTGGTGCATGATTTTCTGTTTGCAGATGATTGTGCACTCAATGCAGTCTCTGAAGCCGAGATGCAACAAAGTATGGATCAATTTTCTGCTGCTTGTGCTAATTTTGGCCTAACAATTAACACCAAGAAAATACAGGTGCTCCATCAGCCACTATCGCACCATCCAAAGCATATGTCTCTCCTAAAGATGCCCAGGGTTCTAACCCATCCCTCCGTGAGATGTTCCCTCAATCTTTCTCTGCCCTCAGGCACAAGTCCTCTGCTTAGCCCTATTATTTAAGAAAATTTTTCATAACATTGTTTTATGAAAAGCCTGGGATGATGTGGCAACTTTTTTTTCCTACATGAAGTTTGGAAACTAGTGGCCTACTAGTTCCCGCTTCTGTTGCTTATCACCTGTGTGACCCTGGGTAAATTACTTAGCTCCCTTGATCTTCTCTTCTGTAAAATGTGGTTGTATGTGTGTTTGAAGTGGGGTGAGTTGGGACCCTTGGAGCTCCTTCCTGCTATATATCTATCTATGATCCTATAGCCTCTAAGGCCCCTTCCAACTCTAAATCCTAAAAGCCTGTAAATGCTAATGCTTTGAAAGTACTGATGTAGTGCCCTCTAGTGGTCAGTAAGAATGACTCATTTCTTAAAGGGCCTGATCCTTCATTCATTCATTCACTCATTCAAAAACATTTACTAAATGCTTCTTGTTTTTGCAGGTACTGAAATTACTAAAATGTAAATTACCCCACAGCAATTTTTAGGAACTTTTAAGCACCTCCACAGTAATTTTTAGGGAGATTAGGTTTCATGTGTATTCTTCCTATCTTCAGCAAGTATTTATTTAATATCTTAGAATATCTGTTACCTTACACTATCTCCTATGTAGGGCAGCTAGGTAGTGTGCTGGGCCTGGAGTCAGGAAGACTCATCTGAGTTCAAATCTGTCTTCAGACAATACTAACCACGTGACCCTGGGCAAGTTATTGAAACCTGTTTGCCTCAGTTTCCTTGTCTGTAAAATGAACTGGAGAAGGAAATGGCAAATCACTCCAGTATCTTTGCTAAGAAAACCCCAAATGGGGTCACACAGATTTGGACATGACTGAAATGACTCTACAACAACATCTCCTATGTAAGGGACACAGGGCATAATTCCTGTCCTCAAATAAGTTTTCAAGTTGGTTGGGGAAACAAGACACATGAACATGCTCTTGAACATCATAGCAGGTACTTAGTTAATATTTCTTGTTGAATTGACTTGAAATAGTCCATTAACTAAATAAGGCACTACATGACTTAAGGTTCGAAATATTTGGTACACACAGTGAGTACTATAAGAGTTCAGAGATTTTGATTCATAGAAGACAGATTTCAATGAGGGATGAGTTGTTCCAGTCAGGCCTCATGACTGAGACAAATAATGGTTAAGAATTTGGATTCAGGGTAGTTGCAGAGGTCATTTCAGGGAGGGATGTGATGATAAATGTTTAACAAGTGGTTCTTGTGGAAAAAAAGACACTCAGTATACATTTTAAAGTTTATTCTGCATTATTAACATCTTCTCCATCACTTTCTGAAGTTTAGGCAATCAACAAAATAAACCTATGATTTGTAATGTTTGCCAATTTCTGAGGCATAAATGCTCATACTTGAAAATTTAGGAATGGGCTTATAAATGAACTTAGCTATGAATTAGCTCCAGCACAACCCTGATTTCAGGTATAAGAGAAAATCTCAACTAAAACCCTGGATTTAGGAATGCTCAAGTCATATTTAGAAGACAAACGGTAGGCAACCTGCGATAGTAAAACAAATGAGCACTGGATGTGGAATTAAAAGAACTTTGGTCAGGTATAGCACCAACACTTACTTGTATGGCCTTTAGAAAAGGCACTTCCCTTTTGTTTCCCATTTGTAAAATGAGATCACTGGAATACATTGAACCAGATCTTTTCCAGGTCTAGCATTCTATGATACCTTCCTGAAGTGGAGACCTGGAAACTGGAGTCAACAAGAGACTATCAACTTTCTGCTTGAAGATCTCTGCTGATTAGGGAACCCACCACCTCCCTCCCAAGGCAACCCATCCTACTTTGGGTAAAGCTCTAATTGTTACCAAGTTAGTCTTCATTTTGAGCTGAACTCTAACTTGCCATAGCTCCCACATACTCTTGCTAGTTCTGCCTTCTGAAACTACACAGAACAATGTCAATCCCTCTTCCAAATGAGAGCCCTTCACATATTTAAAGCCATCTGTCCTGTACCCCAGGCTAAACATCCACAGTTCCTTCAATTCTTCCTTAATTAATTTATTTGTTCCTTCAGTCAATGATTATCATGATTTAGAACTAGAAAAGACCTTAGAGTTTTTGTAGTTCACTGCATAGGCCAAAGGGTTAAGTGGCTTTCCTCAAAGATTACATAAACAGTAAGTCTCAAAAGTAGGATTTTACCTTAGAACCCCAGACTCCAAATCCAGCTCTCTTTCCACTGCACCACACCAACAAATCTATTCAGAGCATTGCTGATGGGTGAGTTTTTGCCTTATCTTGCTGGAAACCAGGCTTCATACTGCATCTTAACCATTTTTATACTATGCATCTGTGTATATACCCTTCCCTTCTACCCTTCCATGTAGCTCCCCTTGTATCTTGTCTTTTCCAATTAGAATGTTAAGTCTTTGAAGGGCAGGGACTCATGCTTGCTTGTGCTTGTATCCCCAGTGCTTCATGTTTTCATGTTTAATAAATGCTGTCCCTCTCTCTCTCTCTCTCTCTCTCTCTCTCTCTCTCTCTCCCTCCCTCCCTTGAGGAAAGAGAATTATACTTTCTTGCAATTGTATCCTCACTGCTTCATGTTTAATAAATGCTGTATCCATTTATCTATCTATTATCTATCTGGTTATCTAATAAATACTTCTCAATCTCAACTTTTCCCTTCCTTATTCTTGCTTTTTCTGTTCCTTTTTCTCCTCCCCCCAAAAAAAACCCAGAGTAAAAAGTGTGCCAGAAAATGGTTAGGATAGATAAGAGGAGGGTTTCAGTTTTATTTCTCTCTCTGCACCTGCTGGGGACTCACTATGTACCCCGTGAACCCTTTCTTATGAAACCTGAGTCCCCCTCAACACTTGCATCTTTAACTACTTCAGGTTTAATGGGATGTATTGCATAATCCTAATTATGTAAATATAAGTTGTACCTTTCTTACAATGCACATTCTGTTCACAGTGTATATAGGAACCATAAATCAAATTAGCCAAGTATTAAAGAAAGAATAGCAGGGTAACACACAGGAAATGAAATAGACGATAGATTCATTATCAGTTCCCACCCTACCCCTACCCCCATACATAGATAAGAGCACAACCTCCTAAAGGTTCATGTATCAGTGAGGAAGTAACCAGTTCCTAAGGAAATGCACATGGATGGTGATAAAACTTGCATTTCAGTGCTGGCATTGAGATCTACTCATGCATCTTGAGTCAGGGGTTGGCTTTGGCTCTGGCACTGAATAGCCCATTCTTTCTGTATGAAGCTGATCTCCCCATGTTGTTGTCCCACAATCTGAATTGTGGGATGTACGTTAGTATTCCCTGTTCAGTGAACTTCATCCCCTTTAGGATAATTCCAGCTTTTCACCATCTTAAGCATGCTCTACATAACAGGCAAAGGAGACAGTCTTGCAAGATTCGTTGCAGCCAAATGGCAGGATACTGCCATCCATACTCTTCCCCTATGATTCTCTTCTTCTACTAGGCCTGCACCTCCTGACTTCTTTCTGTGTCCAATCATGTCTCATATTTTTCTCACATTTAGGAATTTCCCCAAGTGAATGTTAGCTCCTTTGCTTGCAGTACAACTGCACAATGTGGTTGGATGGGAGTCAGCCATTATGGGCAATGAGATCAGAGTCTGCTATGCCTGTCATATATTCCTGAGAAAGGAAGTTTCCTAAATGAATTAATCCAAGGGACCTGCCTGGCCTTAGTTTTGAATCAGAAGACCCTTGACAAAATGCTGATGTTTATCTTCTAGCTTCTGCATTCTAAGTTCTAAGTACCTCACTAATGCTGATATTCTGTGAATCTATGATTCAGTCAAAAATAACATTCCCATTATGTTTCTGGCTTATCAGTTATAGGTCAGGAGTCCACTGAAACACTCATAAGCTGGGCTGTTTGGTTCTTGGTGCCCACAGTGAAATGCTCATTTTTCTTGCTCAGGACTGAATTTGACTCAAGCCCCATATTCCTTCTGAGAATCAGAAATTCCTTTATTCATCAATATTTCTAAAAGTCTTCAAGCTATGATGCAGGAATCTCTCTCTGCTTCCTTCCATGACTTTCCTCCACTCCTTCCACCCCCAATTGTAGGATTCTTCCATTGGCCATAGTAAAAAAAAGAAATGCTAAATGCTATACGGAATTGAATATACATAAAAGCCTAGGGCTTTTTTTTTTTTTGTTTTGCTGGCAGATATGCATAATGAAAGCACTTTGCCAGTTGGAGAAGATCTTGGGGATATGGCAGGTTTTGTGGTCTCAGACTCCATACAGTTCTCCTGTTTTTTTTTGTTGTTGTTGTTGTTGTTTTTTAGGGGGTGGGTGGGGAGAAGGCAAAGAACCAAAACAAATATTGCAGAAAGCAGCATGATGACATCTCCAAAGAACACTGTCAGCTCTACAGTGTTGGAGATGTGTATTGTTCCATCTGCACACGTCCTGGCCATACAGATTCATGACATGCGCTCCTTCATGCATATTTTATGGCTACATGTGTAGCCATAAAAGGCAAGGAAATGGCAACCCACTACAGTATCTTTACCAAGAAAACTCCAGATGGGGTCACAGAGAGTCAGACATGATTGAAAAACAACTGAACAATGACAAGGGTTGAAAAGCATGTGTGGGATACTTTAAGTCTATTCATAGAACCCTTAGAAAGGAAATAGTCTGCTGCCTTCTGCACACAGCCCATGAATTTGAGTGGCAATTGGGGAAAATAGCCCAGAGCAGGTGTTTCACATATACTCAGAAATTTTCATATTTATTCAGAAAACTAGGAGTAATTACTACTGGAAAAGAGTTCATTAGTTCATTAAATAATTATATACAAAACATTTATGAGTATATTAAAACATATATAAAGAAGATACAAAGTAACTTTGGAAGGGAAGGCAATAGTATCTGGGGTGGGGGTGGGGAATCTGCCACCTCGAAGACATATGTGGCCTTCTAGGTCCTCCAGTGCAGCCATTTGACTGAATCCAAACCTCACAGAACAAATCCCCATTTGAATTCTGGGGGAACTGAGAAGGGCTTCATACAGAAGGTGATGCTTCAGCTGAATGTTGAAGGAAATCAGGGGTTCAAAGAGGCAGACATGAACAGGGAGAACATTCTCAGGCATGGGGGGACCACCAGTGAGAAGGCATGGAGGCAGAAGATGGAATGTTGTGTGTGAAAAACAGCAAGTACAGTCATATGACTAGATTCTAGAGGCTGTGGAGAGGAATACGTTTTAAGAAGACTGGAAAGACAGGATAGAGTCAATCTGGGAAGAACTTTAAATGGCAAGCAGAGTTTATATTTGATCACAGAGGCAATTATGACCCACTGACTTTTTTTTCTTTTTAAGGCAATTGGGGTTAAGTGACTTGCCCAGGGTCAGCTAGTAAGTGTCAAGTGTTTGGTCTGAGGCTGGATTTGAACTCAGATCCTCCTGACTTCAGGGCCCATGCTCTATCCACTGTGCCACCTAGCTGCCCCACCCACTGGTGTTTTAAATAGTAGG
This sequence comes from Vombatus ursinus, assembly GCF_900497805.2. Lineage (NCBI taxonomy): Eukaryota > Metazoa > Chordata > Mammalia > Diprotodontia > Vombatidae > Vombatus > Vombatus ursinus. The sequence continues at coordinate 125,271 of NW_020947062.1, read as the reverse complement.
TGATGGGATAAGACCTATACTTCAGGAAAGTCACTTTGGCAACTGTATTAAGGGTAGATTGGAATAGGAAGAGGCATGAGGAAGGCACTCCCAGTGGGAGGTTATTGAAACTGTCCAAGTGAGAGCTGTGAGGGATTGAATTAAGTGGTGGTTGTATGAGATAGAGAAGACCTGTGAGTAAGAGTTGTGGAAATAAAAATGATAAGATTTGGCAACCGATTAAATGGCATGAGAGAGAAGAGTCAAGTGTGACACTGAGACTATGAACTTGTATGACTAAAAGGATGGTGGTATCCTAGAGAGTAATCGTAATAGCTTAGAAGAGGGATTGGTTTTAGGGGAAAGATAATGAGCTCTAGTTTGAACGTGTTGAGTTTGAGATGCCTATAGGATTAACCCAACAGCATGATGCTCTCCCAGGACTGGTACTATCCTACACTTGGATAAGGAAGAATTATATCCTATTCCATACTCCTCTCCCCATCCCAAATTTCTTTGCTTTTAGATGTTTGGGGAGAAGGATATTGCAAACAAATCTTTGGATGATAATGATTCACTTACAGATCCTGGAAAGTCTGGTGGAAGTTCCTGTCTGCCTAGTATCTTCCTTCTCTTAACTCAAACTTCAGTCTCAAATGCAGAATTTACGTCAGAAGAAAAAAGAATGCAAAAGAAAGGAAGATCAGTTTCCTTCTGCTTTATCTCCTCCACTTGGCCCAGACAGTGTGTCATACTTAAGAATGTTTCTAGGGAGGGGCCAGACATAAGAGATGCATCAATAAAGAAGTATTTTATGGAATGACCCCAAACCAAATATGAGAGATAGAAGAGGAGGCCCAGAAGGGAGAGACCACTGTGATATCATTCCTACCCACGGCTGTTGCCAAATCATTGAGTTAATGCAAAAAAAAAAAATAACAATAGAAATGAAGTCATTGTTTACAGATTACATATTCTATTTACTTGTTTCAAATGTAGCAATCTAGTAAAATGAAGTCAGGTTTCTGACTGACCTATCGCAATCTATTCCATGTGGCCCATACTTTAAAAAAAATCACCACAATCAAAAGCAGAAAAGGAAAAGGACAATTTTCTCTTCTCCCTTCAGTCAATGTTTCTTATGTAGAGGGCCAGCTGGGCATTATTCCCCAATGAAAGTTCAGATACACAGCTCTGAGACTGAATCTGCAAGATGTCATAACTTCTCATATTCCTACTTTGATATTTTCTGCATCCTGGCTACCAAGCAGTGCACAAATGTGGATACATAAACTCTTGACTGTTTACTCCTCAGAGTTAAAGTGAAAACCCTGGACCACCACAGTCAAGGTACTGCAAACTTCTCAGAGCCTAAATGGTTTTCCCCTTCTCCACTTTTTTATATGCTACACAGTGACTTGCCCAAAGATTGAACAAGTCTGACTAGGGTACATCAGTATAGAGGCAATGCAAAACTTCCTTAAATATCTCTTCCCGTCTTACTAGCTGGAAGGGGTAGAAGAGCTCCTGGTACTCTTCTTGGGCAAACATCCTTGGATGAACTTATTTTTTTAATTAATTAATTAGTCAATTAATTTTTAGTTTTCAACATTCACTTCCATAAGATTTTGAGTTCTAAAATTTCTCCCCCTCCTGCCCCTCCCCTAGAAAGCATGCAATCTGTTATAGGCTCTTCATATACATGCATATTAAACATATTTTTTTTGGCTAGTGATTTGCCTGGGGTCACACAGCTAGTGACTGTTATGTGTCTGAGACTGGGTTTGAACTCAGGTCCTCCTGACTTCAGGGCCGGTGCTCTATCACACTGCGCCACCTAGCTACCCCCCCATATTAAACATATTTTCACATTAGTCATCTTGTAAAGAAGAATTAGCACCAATGACAGGAACCATGAGAAAGAAGAAACAAAACAAAACAACAACAAAGAAGAGAGCAAATAGTATGTTTTGATCTGCATTCAGACTTCACGGTTCTTTTGCTGGATATGGACAGTGTTTTCTATCATGAATCTTTTGGAGTTGTCTTAGATCCTTGCATTGCTGATAAGAGCTAAATCTGTCAAAGTTATTCACTGCACGATGTTGCTGTTACTGTGTACAATGTTCTCCTGGTTTGGCTCACTTCACTCAGCATCAGTTCCTGTTAAGTCTTTCCAGGTTTTTCTGAAGTCTGCCTGCTTGTCATTTCTTATGGAACAATAGTATACCATTACATTCATATACCACAACTTGTTCAGTCATTCCCTAATTGATAGGCATCACCTCAATTTCCAATTCTTCGCCACCACAAAAAGAGCTGCCATAAACGTGTGTGTACGTGTGGGTCTTTTTCTCATTTTTATGATCTCTTTGGGATACAGCCTTAGAAGCACTATTGCTGGGTCAAAGGGCATACCCTTTGACCACAGTTTTATATCCCTTTGGGTATAGTTCCAAATTGCTCCCCAGAATGGTTGGATCAGTTCACAACACCATCAACAATGCATTAGTGTTTCATTTTTTCCATGTCTTCTCCAACATTTATCATTTTCCTGTTTTGTCTTATTAGCCAATCTGATAGGTGTGATGTGGTACCTCAGAGTTGTTTTGATTTGCATTTCTCTATCAATAATAATTTAGAGCATTTTTGCATATGACTATAGACAGCTTTAATTTCTTCGTCTGAAAACTACCTGTTCATATCCTTTGACCATTTATCAATCGGGAAACTTGGATGAACTTCTGCAACCTTATCCATCAACCCTTTCATTTTTAACATCCAGAAGATCTGCCTCAGGTAAGTTTCTCTACCTCCACACTTGTAGCTAACACCTGCCATTATCCATTGAGATACTAGCTAAATAATACTAACTTACATTTGCATAGGGCTGTAAGTTTTATTAAATACTTTCCTCAAAATTAACTTAAAGTGGAGTATCAGTACACTTGTATACTCATTGCCTCAATTTCCTACTTCCCACTTCTCAATCTCCTGAATTCTAGCTTCTGACCTCACCACTTGACTGAAATTTCTCTTTCCAAGGTTATTAATGACCTCTTAACTCCTAAATCCAATAATCTTTCCTGAGTCCTCACCTTTCTTGACATCCCACCTATTTCTGATCTTGCCAATTATCTCTTCCCCTGGACTCTGTCTCCTCTGTTGGCTTGATGACATATTCTCTCTTGGCTGTCCTCCTTTCTTCATGAATATTCTTTCTCAGTCTTCTGTGTTGAATCATTATCATTCTTCCTTATGAGCATTCCCTCACATTCTGTTCTGCAGCCTCTTCTTTTCTCTCACTATATTCTCTCCTTATTATCTCATTAACTTTCATGAATTTAATTATCAACACTATCTAGCCAACTCAAAAATCTCAACATACTGCCTTAATCTCTCTCCTGAACTTTAGTAGTATATTACTAACTGCTTGTTAGCTATCCCTACCTGATTGTATCATAGGCATATCAAGTTCAATACTCCTAAAATAGAATACATAATATTTCTCCCCAAATGCATCCTTCCTCCAAATTTCCCTGTTTCTGTTCATGGAACTACCTTCTTTCTAATCACTTATACTTCCATCCTTGAAGTTGCAATAATCAGTTGTCAGATCCAGTTAATGTTACCTCCACAAATAAGCCTCTTGCATCTCTGTAATCATCTCTCTACTTCCAAAATCTCTGTCACCATTAAGTTTTCATCACCTGGCAGTTGGACTATCACAATAGCCTCCCAATTAGTGCCTGTCTCCAGTCTCCTTTTTTTCCAGTTCATCTTTCAAACAACTGTTTAACTGATATTTCTGAAAGTTACATCTGGCCACATTGTGATGTGATGACACTTTACCCCAGCCCTCTGCCAAATTACCTATATCTATAGTCTTTGAGATGAAACGCAAAATCCTAGCCTGACATATGGAGTCCTGCAAAATATGGCTCCTACCTATATTTTTAATCTTTTATACTGTGGCACTTCACTCACACTCTGTTCCAGTCAAATCAGCCTATTTGTTGTTGTTATTGGTGTTTTAACATGATATTACACCTACTGCCTTTGCATAAATGGCCCGCTATATCTAGAATGTCCTCCCTCCTTGTCTGTATCTCATTGAATCCCTAGCATCTATCAAAGGATAGCTCAGATATCACTTCCCATATGAGGCTTTTCCCAATCCTTCTAGTTATTAATATAAAGACAGGGAGTTGGGAGGAGATCTGATTACCCCACCAGATCACTTGATGTAGTCACAGAATATAACCACATATGATGAATTTTAATACGCAAACACTCTTTTATACCTTTATAAAGTATGAACTCTCTCTCTCTTTCTCTCTCTCTCTCTCTCTCTCTCTCTCTCTCTGACTGATTCAGAAGGGAGCCACATCATAGAATAGACAATGATTGGTCATGCTTTCCTCCAAGATAATCTGAAAAGACACAGTTCAGTCAGTTTGAGTCAGAAGAAGAGAGAGCCAGTTATTTCCTTGTGAGAGAGGGAGGGAATTTTCTCTCCTGTCCTCCCTCATACTCTCCTATCAGCCATGAGGATGTAGCATAAGGATATGAGGAACAGTTGAGGGAACAGAGACATACATACTCCTGAAAAACAAAAATAAAGAGAGGCAGTCACTTGAGACTAGAAGCAGCTTCAAGGAACATGACTCTAGGCTATAAGAAAGAGAGTTGCCTATGTACTTAAGATAGAACTATGGAGGTGAACTATGGAGAGGGATGGATCCTGGGACCAGCCTGTCCAACTGACATCCTGTGCTCAGGATGGAGTTTTATGAAGACTTCAAAGACAAAAAAGGACATCATCATCATCATCATCATCATCATCATCATCACCCTCATCATCAACAGCAGTAGCAGCAACAATCAGCATTTAAATTGCTTTGTAATATTTACAAATTTGTTCAAATTCTCTCACTTGATCCTCATAACAGCTCTATAAAATAAGTGCTATTATTATCCCCCTTTTACTGGTGAGAAAAGGGAGATTGAGAGAGGGTAAATACCCATATAGTCATATAGCTAGCAAATGTCTTAGGGAGGACTTGAATTCAGGTCTTCCTGACTCCCAAGTCCAATACTATCCATTGAGCCTCTTGCAGCAACATAGTCAGAAATTGCTTTGCTACATGTTCCCTACATATAAACCTCAATACCATTGTATTATAAGATTGAGCCCACTCGTCCCAAAAACATTGTATTGTTGCTGATGGTAGTGAGAGAGTGCACCTTAGGTTTATGGGAGGAAGGTTTTGTAGGGTTTTGTTTGTTTTTACTATGCCATCTTAGTTAATATCTTTGCTAAAAGCTATTAGTATTTACTGGTTCATTGTTAGTGGGAAATACACGACTGTCAGCTTGTGAGCTATACTTTTAGGAATGAACCCTGAGCTAATAGCTATCCTCTGAAGAGCAGCCCAGAATGAATGCTGCATTTGTACTTTCCCCCTCTTGAAGTTACGTGGTATACACTTTGCGTTGTATAGTATCCCCCACTAAAATATAAACTTCTTGACACCATGGACAATTTCCTTTTTTTTTTTGTCTTTGTATCTGCAGTGCCTAACATGTGCCTAACACTTTAAAAATGTTCATTTAATTGAATTAACCTCATTTTACAGAAGAGGATACTGAGTTATAATGCTAGGAAAATTTCTTTGAGGTCATTTATTCCAATCACATCACTTTTCAGATGAAAGAACTGAGGTCAAAAGAAGTTAAATGAGCTGCTTTAAACTTACTTTGAGCTAGAATCTTTGACGTAGACTTTCCTGACTGTTCTGGCCTACAGGGACCTCCTCATGCTCTGAACTACTGTTATATTCACACTTGGTACCATACAGTTTAGCACTGAATTAGTTGCTATTTCAAATGTGTAAGCCACTCTCCCTAGCAAGATTTTAAACTCCTAGAATCTTACTCTGACCTGTCTTAGCAAATGTCAAAATATGTCCTTTATTTTTACACTTTTCAGCCTCCCTCAAATTCTGTGAACATTTTGCCTTAAGGATCCTTCAGCTCTCAGACAAGTTGAGATTAGTAGCTTTTAATTTACAATGACTAATCTCTTTGCTGATCCACTCAGAGATTTAAAATGTTTTAAGTAAAGGTGTTATTTCTGTCAGTTTTCAGAAAAATGTCTTATGCTCCCCGGGAAATAAGACTGAATCTTTTTCTCTCTTGTATGTTTTGTCTCACAATATTCAGCTATACCTCACATCCAGATTCTTTGAGACTGATAGTCACTTCACAGTAATAGTGGTAATATTTTATAACCAACACTCACAAAGATGATGAATATGATGACGGTGACGACAGCAAGAGCAACAACAACAATATTTTAGAGATATTAAATTTGCAAAATGTTTGCATGCAACATGTTCTTTGATCCTATCAGCGGCCCTTATATATAAGGTAGCCTTATGAAAACACAAAGCTAACATATGCCTATGTAACATATATCCTTTCATTCCGGTTCTTTTGTCTGGACTAACAATAATAGTAACTAGAACCTCTATATCATTTGCATAATGCTTTAAGGTTTGCCAAGCACTTTATATATATTTTTTCATTTTAATTTTTTTTCTTTCTCACAATAACCCTGTTAGGCAAATTTCACAAGTGTTATTCTCATGAATGAGGAAAGAGACTGAGAGAGGTTCACCAGTGTTCCTGGGATTCCAGCTTGTCAGTATCTGAGGTGGGTCTTCACGATTCCAAGCCCAGTATTCTGACTCTACTCTGCTGTGCTGTCTCTCTGTAAGTCTAGTCTCTCTCTTCTGCATGATAGTCTGTCAAATATTTGAAAGATCTGGGCGGAAATTTTTGTTTAGTCTACCTAGAACTGGAAAATACCCTTTTCCAATGGATAGTATTCATCAAGAATTTATACCTTGCTTTGGTGATAGCCACTCTTCTTGACCCCAGAAGACAGAACCAGAACCTATAGATGAAAGTTACGTGAAGCAGATTTAGTCTTGATATTATGTACAATTTTCTGATAGGCCTAAAAGGAGACTAGGCTACTTGGGGTGGTAGTGGGACTCTTCCTTAGTGAAGGTCTTCAAAGAGAAGCTGATCATCCCTTATTGGGGGTTTTTATTCAGATATAATTTTGATTATATGGATTCCAACTTTGAGATCTTTTGATTCTGTGACTATAGCATGACATAATTCTCACATTCTGACCCCTGAGGCTAACTCTAGAAGGCAGTTTGAAAAGGCAAAATCTTTGGCAGGGTAAAGATGGATAGGACATGTCCCTGTCATTGAAAGAATCCTGGGAGAATGAGTGTACTCTTTGCTGTACTTACCTACATAACCTGAATGCCAAAGTCCTTTGGCATAGGATTCTCCCTACTGGTGGAGATCAATGCCCTGCACCTAGTGAGGGGTTGGGACGGAGGAAGCATGAGAGAGAAGACATTTGGTCTCTTCAAGCTCTAGAATCTCATTCTATTCTTCAGTCTCTTTGGGCTCTGCAGTTGCTTTGGGCACTTCGGGCTTTAAAAGAGAAGATGTATGACGTCGATCCCACCTCAGGTTGCTGAAGGAAGAATAAGACTTGGGGAAGATGCCTACATGTGGGAAGTTAACACTCTACATCATGTCCCTATCTCTATTTTGCTACAGGGGCCTTTGGGAAATTTCCTCTTGGGTGAGATCTGAGACACTCTTTTTCACTATAGCAGAATCATCTCACTCCCAATGGGAGAGCTCTTTCACTTAGTATTGTATGGTATATATTCTCACAAGTACACTTTCTCTGATTTCTGTTTTGCTATCAACTTGGATAAGTGGGTTTATTGCTATTAGCTATGTGTGTTCATTGTGGAAGTGGTATTTGGTGGGAAGGGAGTCAAACCATGGATATGATGCTTGGGGTCCTCCTGTTTCCCTCATTAATATAGTGATCAGAAGTTTAGTTCGAACACAAAAACCACATTCCCTAGACTAATAATATCCAAGGGAACAGATCTATATAATTCTAACTCAGTAGCCCTACCCTTTAAGGAAAGCAGAGTGGCCAAGCTTCTGACCCCAACCTCCTGCTTCCCTTCCTCACAGAAGTTAAAGTTTCCCTTGGAGAAGAGTAGACAGTAAAGAGGATAGAGGTATCTATTTTGCCTCCCTTTGAGGCACACAATGGCACCTCCAAACAGTCTCCTTACACCTAATATAAGGGTTCTAAGAGATATGATTGTGGAAAATTTCTCAGATTTTTCCTACCTGACACATGTGAAGTATGTTCTTATTTGTATAGTCTTAGGCAATACAGCTAGCTTGAGAGAGGTTCATTCTAATGCCATCTGAAGGATTTGGGCTTAGGATTTGAGGACTGATAACTCCACGATTGTAGAACAGTAGGTGATTTTTCTTTGCTTGAATAAAAAGAGTAAAAAGTCTGGAACCACTGTAGAGAAAGAATTTCAGGAATTTTCTGCTACGGCCTTTCAGCCTTAAACCTTTTCTCTCTCACATCACAATCAAGTCCTCTCAATTTTACCCTTGTAACATCTCTCCCATATGCCCTCTTCCCTCTTCTGACACTGCCACCACCCTCGTATGGGCCCTCATCACCTCCTGTCTAGATTATTGCAGGTGCTTGCTGGTTGACCTTCCTGCTTCAAGTCTCTCCCAACTCCAGTCCATTTTTCACAAAGCTATCAAAGTAATTTTCCTAAAGTGCAGGTCTAACCATGTCACTCTCAGATTCATCTAGTTCCAGTGGCTCCCTTTTGCCTCCAGTATCAAGTATAAAATCATCTGTTTGGCATGCAGAGACCTTCACAACTTGGCCCCTTTCTACCTTTCCATTCTAACTATATCTTAGTCCATGTATTCTGTGATCCAGTGACACTTGCCTCTTTCCACAAGATCTTCCATATCCTAACTGCTCATTTTTACTGGCTGTCCTTCACGTCTGGCATCTTCTCCCTCTTTGTTTCTACCTCCTAGCTTTCATGACTTCAAGTCTCAGTTAAAATTCTATTTTCCTCAAGAGGTCTTCCCAGATTCCTCTGAATACTAATGCTTTCTCTCTGTGATTATCTCCAATTTTTCCTTTATATCTCATTTGTACCTTTTTTTTTGAAAAGGAAATGGCAAATCACTCCAGTGCCTTCGCCAAGAAAACCCTAAATTGTGGGTCATGAAGAATGGAATATGACTGAAAAATGACTGAACAACAATACTTTGTTATTTGCATGTTGTGTTCCCCATAAGGAAGGCAATTGGTGGTACAGTAGGGTGCTGGGCCTGGAATTAGGAAGATCTAAGTTCCAATCTGGATTTCAACACTTACTAACTGTGTAACCCTGGACATCACTAAACCTTTGCCTCATTTTCCTCAACTGTATAATGAGGATAGTAACAGAACCCATCTCAAAGGGTTGTTGTGGTGATACAACAAGAGAATACTTGCAAAAAGCCCTTAGCACAGTGCTTAGCACATAATAGGTGCTATACAAATGTTTATTCCCTTTATTTCCAGTGAGCTTCTTGAGAGCAGGGACTGTCTTGCTTTTTCTTTGCACTGTCTGGCATATAGTAGGTGCTTAATACATGCTTATTGACTTAACAATCATTGAATCACAAAATGTTAGAACTAGGAGTAACCTTGGAGAACAGAAACTCCTCATTTTAGAAAGGAAAAAGCTGTATCTCAAAGAAGGAAAGTGACTTATCCAAAGTCATGTGTAAGATGGCAGAGATGGGATTTGAATTCTGTCTTCTAAATCAAAGACCATTTCAGTTTCTACTTTTCCATTATACTTACTTCCTTTCAGTACTGAGAAAGCAAAGCACTCTAGCAAGCAGGGTAGGCAGTATGTTATAGTGGAAAGGGTCAAGAAGTCAGAAACTCTTGGTTCCAGTCCTAATCCAATTATTTTTTTTTGCTATGAGGCCTTGCTTCCAGGCAAATTACTTAACTTTTCAGATCCTTAGTGTAATTGTAAAACATCCTGCCTACCATACAGAGAAGTATTGAAGTCAGCTTGGCTTCTCAGAGCTGATTGTTAAATTTTTAGGAGCTTTTACACCTTATAAATGCTATAAATCAGTGCTTGAGGTTTTTTGTTGTTGTTGATTATTTAGACTTAAGAAAGAGATAGAGAAATGTTAATAATGTAGATGAAACTAAAACATATTGAGGGTACTTTTTTTGGAGCCAGTTGTTAAATTTTTATCAACACACTTCTGTGTGAAGATCAAACCTTATATGATGTGCGAAGTACCTTATAAGTATCAAACACTTTGCAAATGAAAAGCATTATTGTAAAAAGAAGGTCATATTAAAGATTCTCATTAAATTCAACAAGCATTCAATCTAATTGGGAATCAAGAGGATGACAACAGTGATGCCAACCTGAAGCCAGGGAGGGCAGTCGCCCCAAACAGTGGAGGTTACAGGTTCTAACTGCAGCACTGGAGAGAATATAAGAAAAAGGTTCCTGGGTATAAGGGAAACTGAGGAGATCCTCCCCAGTCCCTCACATGACCGCCTCCTGACCCGACATAGGGGATGTAATTTAAAGTTAGCATGTGTGACCGGGAACACTAAGGGAATGGAACATCAAAGAATAAACAAACTATGTTACTCGGGCAGAACAACCCTCATCTCAAGAAATATGTGTGTGTCCAAGGATCTGGCCTATCCTTGGATACATACACAAAATATAGGCATCTGGAGCTTTGGCCAAGCTCCCTTTTTGTTCTAAGGTTGTTTTCCCGTGGTTTGCATAGACATGAAAAGGGCCACTTGGTAAGGGACCTTTGGAGGTCTTCGTTTCAGAGATGTGGATTCCCACCTCTGTTGGTTTTCACAAACAGGACCCTGAAAGCCATTTCTCTTGAAGTCTCACCAGCGTCAGGGATCAGAGCTCGCCTGGTTTGGTGACATATCTTTCTTTCTTTCTTTGTTTATTTCTATCCTTTCTTTGTTCTATGTTGATTCACTAGATTGTTTGCATGTGTACATTATTTTAATTCCTACTCCTCTATTGCCTTAAGCATTATCAAATAAACCCAATTACTTGTTAAATTTGCATTGAGCTTGTCTTTGTATCTTAAGATCCAAACCATATTAAAAGTACTTTGCAGTCTGTAATCCCCTTTCAATTACACTGGGCCAAGGAGCCAATGAAAGAATGAGGAAGCACTGAGTTGGAGGAGGTTGTTTGGAGGACTTACTGCTATGATGGTGGTGATGTTTAAGGGAATTCTGCTTGGGGAAAGGCTATCTGGGAGGAAATTGGAAATGGCCCCACTGGGCCCATCAGCCATAAATGGAGCAGACCGGTAGAAAGAGGTTTGAGACATGAGGCATGACAACAGAGCAGTTATGGTCCCCTTGGGGATAACCTCAATAACACCCTCCCCCCCTCCCAATGTGGAACAGGCCTTTCCTTGGTTCAAGTCCAATGGACCTTTGCTATTACCTCTTCACAACAGTGCTGCCTTGCAACTCTTCTCCTGTAATCCACCCTTTCTCTTTCTTTCTTTCTTTTTTTTTTTTGATAAGACCTTTGATTTCATTGGTATAATGAACTTCCAATGAGGAGACTCCCTTTGCCAATGTACCTATTCTACAACTAATAGTCTTAGAGTTGCCTGGGAGCACTAAGAGATTAAATGACTTGCCAAGGATCCCATAGCCAGGTTTTCTTGTCTCTGATGCCAAGTTCTTATTCATTATCACATCCTTCATACTGTTGTTGAAATAAGGGACATCCCAATTCTTTGCTCAAAAATCTTTATGCCTGGCTCCCAGTTGGGTCCTCTGTCAAGTTCAAACTGTTTAGCCTAGAGCTCATGACTCTCACCATCTGGTGCCATGAAATCTTTCTAGTCTTATCTCGCATTAGCCTCCCATGACCCCCCATGCTTCAGCCAAACTCTCTAACACTGGAACAAATGCTGCCCCCTTATACCTTCATCTGTACCTTTGTCCACATTATCTTATGACTGAAATGCCTTCCTTTCTCACCTTCATCTGCTGAAAACCTACCCATCCTTTAAAGCCTAACTCGATTGTCACCATCTCCATGAAGCCTCTCCTATTGCTACTAGTGATTAAGGACTTCATCCTTCAACTCTCGTACAGCATTTATTTTGTAAGCATTTGATGTACTTAGCATGGAATAGCGTGTACAAATTACTCCTTATGTGGGTGTCTTATCTTCCCTTTAGACTGCTCCCCCCTCTCCAGGGCAAGGACTCCATCTTGTCTAAATTTTATGTTTCTTCCAATGCCTATGGTGTTGTACATTTAATAGGCCTTTAATAAAAGCCGAAATTCCCTCAATATCACTGGAAGTGTCAGAGTTAGAACTTGTACCCAGGTTTCACAATTCCTGGCTACTACATTTGCCACTGGATAATGCTGCCTCTTTCATTCAAGGCTAAAGATTAACACTGTGCAGTCCATGCTTATCTGACACTTGCTTATATTTTTCTTCCTTTGGAGATAAAAGTTTTCTACATGAGCAATTTGTTGCATAACATAATTTCAATTTATACAAGAACTTGACAATCTGTTCCAGTTGCATCATTTCCCCTCCTAAGTACCCTCTTCACTCAGTTCTCTGTCTTGCAAAATCCCAGCAACTTCTGATATGTTTTAAATAAGAAGAGTTATGTGTTAAGCCTCTAGTATGGCTTGATAAAAATTAGTCCTTCTCAAATTTCTTTTGTTTAACAATACATTTATTCTCTTTTTTTGCAAATAATTTTAAAATAGGTATTAATCATAGCTGACATTTAGATAGTGTTTTGTATACATTTTTTTTTCATTTGATACTCATATAATCCATCAATGTGGCATCATCATCATCCTCATTTGACATATAAAAAATGAGACTTAGAGAGTTCAAATCAATTACCTATAATTACAGCACTAATAAACATTACAGGCAGGATTTGTAGCCACATCTCTGCTGATGTCAGATTGAGCACTTTTGCCTATTATAGACCTACTACTCAAAAAAGAATAAAGTATCTATGAAACAGCTTTCATTGTTGCCTCATTAACTTAGCATCACAGGAGAATGAACTCCCTGAATTCATGAAGGAATTTTCAAGACAATTGAACTTTCCCTTAAGTAGCAAACTTTTTATAACTCCATTTGGGAGAGAGGTCTTTTTGAAAGGTTTAACATGATTGATTGCAGAGTAAATTGAGTATGGTTTAACTTTTTCTTGATAACTTAGAGTTATCATGGTTAATATCAGTGTGCTAGGCAGTGATGCATAGTATCATTCTGGGTTTGTTTTTTTAGTTTTTCTCTCCTTTCCCTCTCTATTTATTGTCATTTGCACTGCCTACTTGACTGCCTTCCTAAGTCTTTGACTTTGCTCTTCCAAATCTGAGTTATCTGGGAAAATGGATAATGAAACTTGTTAACAACTCTATATAAAGTAGGAGTCAATAAGGACCCGTGTAGGTTTGGTTCCCTTTTGCCAAACTCCAAATTTCTTAGCTTACCATTCAGTGTCTTCAGTGATCTGGCTCCAAGTCTACTTTTCCAGACTGATATTTCATTAATCCTCTTCATAAATCCTAACCTTTAGTCAAACTTGTTTAGTTAATCTCTTCCTCTCCCTCTCCCAAAGCCTCACTTTTATAAATCTGTGTTTTGATTCATAATATCATACATGTCTAAATATGCATTTTCCTACTCCTTTCCATTATAAAATATCTACCCATCCTTTAAGATTCAGCTCAAATTCCACTTCCTCGATGAAGCCTTCCTCAACTACACCAGGCCAGAGCCATCTTGTCTCCTTCTGTATTATCTGTACAAGTTTTTTTTTCAATTATTCAAATGGAAACACTTTGCAAATCTTAAAATGCTATATGTTAGCTATTATCATTATTAGTGGTAACCATATGCTTCTTTGTGACATCTTTAATTATTACCTTATACTGTTCTTTAACTTTCCATGAACTTGTCTTAGCTTCTTGACTAGATTGTAAGCTCCTTGAGGGAAAGGCGTGGCTTCATTAATATCCATTCTCTCCTCCCCACTCAACCCCAGTACCAAGTCAGCATCTTCTTCACTGTAGATTCTTTTTTCTTTTTGAAGAGTCAGGACAAGACCTGTGATTTCATTGTGTAAAAGACACTGTCTCTTTAAGATTCTTTTTATAAGGAGAAGTTAATGATGAAAAGGGAAGAGTAAGGGTTTTTTTTTGTAAAGGAAGAGATTTTATATTAATTGTCAAAGAATATGTTCTATTACCACTCTTATGGATAAAGATTTTGAAACCTAATATGAGCAGAGAGAGAAATCTATTTTAATATACACTGCTGAACCAGGGACTGAAGTCCCTGAGAAAGGTGGGAGAGACTACTGGATATTCATTCATTTATTCATTGATTCCTGCCACAGGCATTTATTAAGCACCTGCTACATGCCAAGTGCTATACTAGATGCTTGAGATACGAACACAAAAAAAGGAAAGCTCCTGCCTTCAAGAAGCTTACACTCCATCGAGTGATTGATAGATAAAGGGTGATAGATGATGGTGGTAAAGATGGGAAAAGACTGGCACAAGTATGGAACAGAGGACTGGCCAATGAGAACCCAGTCCTTATGAGCATCATGTGCTTAGCCTGAGGCAATTCCACATGTGGATTCTGTCTAGAGCATGCACAGGTGTTCTATTATATTTGCCTGATGTGGCCTTGTAACCCAAAAAGAAATAAGCTTCAATCAACACAAATACACCAATTAAAGTTACTATAGCAACAAGCAGTATTCTCCAAAATGACTGCCTCTTAGCCAATCCAACAGTGGTGAAAACCTCCAAAAACTAGATAAAAGAGAATTCATAGCTGACAAAGAACCCTGGGAAAATATTTAATTAATATAATATCAGGGCTACTATTGAATCATGGGGAGAACAAGCATTTCTATCTGCAGCTTTCTTGTTGTCGTTCTGTTGTTTCAGCCATGTCTGACTCTTCGTGACCCCACATAGAGTTTTCTCAACAAAGATATTGGAGTGATTTGCCATTTCCTTCTTCAGCTCATTTTACAGATGAGGAGCTGAAACAAATAGGGTTAAATGACTTGCCTGGGATCACACAGTTAGTAAGTATCTGAGACCAGATTTGACATTAGGCCCAGCACTATCTACTGTGCCATCTAACTGTCTTTCATAGCTGCTTGGTGATCTCTTAAAAAGATAGTGAAGGGGAGGGAGGAAGGGAGAAAATTCAGAACCCAAAGTTTTCAAAACACATGTTTAAAAAAAATGTTTTCACATGCAACTGGGAAATAAGAAATACAGGAAATGGGGTACAGAAATCCATCCTGCCCTACAGGAAAATTGAAGGGGAAGGGGATAAAAGAAGTTGGGGAAAGATAGAAGGGAAGGCAGACTACAGGAAGGGGTATTCAGAATGCATGCCATCTTGAGGTGGGGGGAGGGGGGAGATGGGGTGAAAATTTTGGAACTCAAAATCTTGTGGAAGTAAATGTTGAAAACAAAAAAATAAATACATAAATTACCATAAAAAATAAAAAAAATTTAAAAACTTAAAAAAAAGATAGTGAAGATGATACTGCTCATTTTGGACCTAATCTTGTTAGTGAAGTGGTGTTTGCTCCTAGTAGGACAATAGCTCTACAGACACAAAGGAATTGGCTAGTAGAGGGAAGTAGATGAGTTGGGTAGGGTTGAACCAGACAGATATGAGAGTAAGGAAGGTGATGAGGTAGGAATTTGTCAGTAAAGTAAAATTCACCTACAGTGGTGTGGTTTGAGTGTGTAATACAGATGGATAGAAAATCTGAAATAGATGGGCTGGCCCACATGTGTCATGGTTAGTTAAATATCTGACCTGGGACTTGGTCCACCTCATTTCCAAGGAAGAATGTAATTTCTACATTTTTTTAGGAACAAGAAGATGGCTGCAGCTGGATATCTGCTCATGCACTCACCTGTCTCCAAGAAGGCCATTGGGCAGGTGTAGGGAATCTGCAGCCTTAAGGCCACATGTGGCCTTCTAGATCCTTAAGTACAGCTTTTTGACTGAATCTAAATTTTACAGAACAAGTAACTTTAATAGAATTTGTTCTGTAAAATTTGGATTTAGTCAAAGGACCACACTTAAGGACCTTGAAGGCCACATGTGACCTCAAGACTGCAGGTTTCCTACCCCTGGTTAAAATTATGCTCATTTACCACATTTCGAATATTTGTAGTCTAGGAGATGACACTCTTTTTAAAGGGTGTAGAATAAAAGCTGTTTTCCTGGGTTGTTTTGAAGTGGGAGATAAAAGTTATCCTACTTTTGCCAGCTTAATTCCCTTTCATCAAATGTTTAGGACACAGAAAAACAATTTTGTTTAGTGAGTAAACCCACTTCATCAGAACAAATAGTAAATAGAAATCAAGAACTTTAGACTGGGTGAAAAAATATATGAAAGTAAATGTGCTCTTCTACTCAGGAGCAAGATAAAATTTCATCTCAAACAAGGAGAGAATGAGCTCACCAGGGAAATCCACTCAGCGATCTCTGGGGGTTCAGGGACTGGGAATCAAGGGAGATGTTGGTTGGAGGCAGTTTTCCCCATTTGTCTGTGGCCCAGAGTGCTCTCATCAATCATTCAAAAATTTGCACTTTACCTCTCTCTTTTCTTTCTTCAACCACTCACTTCTTTCTCCATGGTCTGCCCACATTCACTCAGCAACAGGGGCTCAGAGATTCTTACACCAGTCATGTCTCCCTCTGATAACAGAGCGTCTGCCAGCTTCAGGGAGGAATACTACAAGTGCTTTTAAGAAGCACCTGTTCTCTAAATGTGACACTTTACTCTGCCCTCCAATGCCTTTGTCACTATATCTGAAATTTCACATTACAGATTATTCTGAGTTGTGCCTGCCTCCAGTCAATGTCCTGGCAGTTTAGGTTTGATTTTGAACAAAATGAGACACTTGTAGGTCATTTGACAATTAAAAGATTCATTGAACCATACATAGCAAGAGAAGAATATTGAGCAAGGATAGGCATTGAAGACACCTCAAGATGATTCAATTGAGTGAGGCTCCCTTGCCTGAGTCACTCATTATGATTCACTAGCCAAGTATCAAAATACCCCACAATCTCCTCATGGCTACTTTGTACCCAAGTGACCAGAAAGTGATGTCAGTAGCCTAAGCCTTTAGACCTCTGAGCCAACCAAGTCTTTTTTAAAAATTAATTTATTTTAAACTTAAATACTAAAAATCAAATACATAGTAAGAAAAAGAAACATTATAAACTTAAATATTAAAACTTAAATACAAAATAAGAAAAGAAAAAAAGAGTTGCTAAATACACAGCAGAATATAAGAGAGGATTCAAAATATACAGCAATAAATTTCCATTTCAAGAAAGCCTATATAATAAATACTACACATTGTGTTTAGAGCTGTCCATCTTTTCTTTGCTTTCTTCTAAGTTTTCTTTTGTTCTTTTCTGTGCATTTTTTATTTGTTCTCCCTCCCTTTTCTTTCCACCTCCCCCAAGAATGCTATAATTAAGCATGGATATATTATACACACATATACACATATGTACATACATACATATACAAACATATATATACACAAAAATACATATACATACACATTTACATAGACATACATATATTTAGATATCTATAATCATACTCATGTATAGACCTATACATTCATATGCATCTATGTAAGACTGTACTATACTTATTTGTCCTTTGTTTCTCTGAGGGTAGCTAACCTCTTTCTTCATAAGTTCAAGTCTTCCCACATTTTTCTAAGCCCACCAACTTAACCTTTCCTAAACCAATATTCCAACAATACATCAATATTCTAACCTTATACTGTCTAGTTATTTTAAATAGTCTAAAACAATATTAATTAATTATGGCTGACATATAGTTTCCCTATTTTTCTCTTTTGATTAAATCTGTTTTAGCTTTAACTTTGTCTGAGATCATGATTATCACTCCTGCTTTTTTCTCTAATAAATTCTACTCCAGAACTTATTTTATGTTTGTGTGTATCTCTTATTTCCCATCCCTCCTGATTCCTCTACTTTACTTCTACCCACTACCTTGCTCTCCTATTACTTAACCTACCCCACCTCCAAGGATCCCTCTCTTATCCTCCCATTCCCATTAATCTAAACACCCTTCTATACCGTCCCATTATCTTATTCCTATTCCCTCACCTTCCCCTCTAAAAATCCCTCCCTTATGCTCTTCCCCCTTCCTTTCCCCTTAGCCTTTTATTTATTTCTGAATTTAGATGACTTTTATGCCCATCTACTTACCTACCTATCTATCTGTCTTTCTTTCTTTCTCTCTTAAACCTATTCTCAATGAAAGTAGGGCTCCAGAACTATCAGCCCCTCTTCCTCATCTAATTCCTCTGTGTCAGTTGTTTCCCTCTCACCTAATTTGTATAAGATAATTATTCTTTTTACTTTTTCCTAAATTATTTTATTTTTTAGAATCATATCATACTCAGGTCTACCCTAATCTATGTTTTGAATTACCAATTACTAATAACAATCTTAGACATACTTTTTATAGTTCCTCATTTAAAAAGTAAACAGTCTGTCCTTATTGAGTCCCTTGTAATTAGTCTTTGATACATGCCTTATATTTCTCTTGGATTTATATGTCAAATCTATTAAGTTCAGGTTTTTTTTTTAAAATCCTGAAAGACTGGCAATTCATTGAATGTTCATTTTTTTCATTCAGGATTATGCTTAACTTTGCTGGGTATGATATTTTCTGCTGCAAACCCAGTTCTTTTCTCTTTGATATATTATGTTCCAACACCTGTGGTCTTTTAGTGTCACCACTGCTAAGTCTTGTGTGATTCTAGTTGTGGCACCACCATATTTAAATTGTTTCATTCTTGTTGCTCATAATATTTTGTCCTTCAGCTGGGGTTTTGGAATTTGACTATGATATTCCTTTAGGTTTTCCTTGTAGGATCTGTTTCAGATGGTGATCAGTGGATTTGTTCTATTTCTACTTTTCCCTCTTGTTCTAATGTTTCAGGACAATATTCTTTAATTATATCTTCTATTATTGTATCTATTGATACAATATTGAATCTATTGTATAGATTCTTTTTTTATCATAGCTTTCAGGTAGTCCAATTATTTTTATGTATTCTTTATCTACTCTCTAGATCAATTGCTTTTCTTATGAGATGTTTCACATTCTCTTCAATTTTTTTATTTTTTTATATTTTGTTTTATTATTTCTTGGTCTCATAACTTTGCTGGCTTCCCCTTGCCCAATTCTGATTTTCAAGGAAACATCTTTTCCCTTAAGATTCTGGATCTCCTTTTCTAATTGGTTGACTTTAT
Organism: Vombatus ursinus; assembly: GCF_900497805.2. Taxonomy (NCBI): domain Eukaryota; kingdom Metazoa; phylum Chordata; class Mammalia; order Diprotodontia; family Vombatidae; genus Vombatus; species Vombatus ursinus. The sequence continues at coordinate 105,916 of NW_020947062.1, read as the reverse complement.
TTTCATAATCTTCTAGCTTTTCTTGGATTGTTCTTATTTTTAAAATTTTTTCCTTAATCTCTTTCAAGATCTTAAAGTCTTAAAAGTTCTTCTATGAATTCTTTTTGGGCAGGTGACCATTTGATGTTATTCTTTTGGGTAGGAGAAGCTATTTTTTGCTTCAGTTTTCTCCTCTGAAGATGAACCTCAGTCTTCTTTATTCCAGTAGTAAATTTCTATGGGTTATATTCTTTTTACTTTGCCTGCTCCTTTTTAGGAGCTTATTTTTTGTAAACACTTCTAGTCCTGGGATATAAGGGATGGTGCCTCTGGTCTCAGATCCTCCTTCAGTTCTCCCCTCTGACCTGGAACAGAGAACAAGAACTCTGCACTCCTATAAGTGTCCACCACTAAGGCATCCCTGCCCCACTGCCTCCACACTCACTAGGCATGTGCTGGTTCCTTCTCAGCCAGGACTACATCTCAGCAGCATAGCTGGGTCTGGCATTCCTTATCAGCAAAGGTTTCTTTAATCTTCCTGAGCTCAGACACCTGACTCCCCACAATGTCAGGGAGGTGAAAGTTCCTGAGGCTGGGGCAGAGGCTTCCTCCCAATCCAGCTAGCCTCCGAGTTCGAGTTTGCTACTTGCTATTTCATTGGAACTAGCCTGGAGGTGTTTACTCTTTACAGGGACCAAATCTTGGTCCTGGGATTTTTCTTCATATCTTCTCCAACTGCCCCAGGAGGGCCACTGTTTTGCCTCAACTCTTGTTTATTTTTACCGCTCTATGTTTACTTTGAGGTTCTATAATATCTTGTTTGTGGGGGAAATCTGGAGAGTGAAGAATTTTCTGACCTACTCTGTCATCTTCCCAGAATCCTCTTTCCCTAACTAAGTCTTAAGGAAGGTCTCAATACCCTTTAAGAAAAAGAAATTAACTTAACTTGCAGGGGATAAGGGCTTAGGATTTTACTCCTACCACATAGATTCATTCTTTTGGGTGTGGACATCTTTTTGCCCTTCAAGAGATACTATTAAAAATCCCAACCCTTGGTGTAGTCAGGGTCACCTAAAGTAAATTGTTCTTGAGTTTTTTTGAGCACATTTTTAACAAAAAAAAATTTGTCGACCTTCCCCCATCCTTACATAGGGGGCACAGTGAATACAGCACTATAGCAATAGATCTGAAGTTAGCAAGACCTGAATTCAAATGTGACCTTAGACACTTGCTAGCTAAGTGAACCACTCTGTGCCTCAGTTTCCTGAGCTCTAAAATGGGGATAATAATAGCACCCACCTTTCAGGGTAAGGAGGATAAAATCAGATAATATTTTTTAAATATTTTACAAATATTAAAGTGCTATATAAATGCTAACTATTATTGTTACCATGTCTATTGATTGAGAAAACTCAGCATAACAAAACACTATGATTTTAGTAATGCTTTTAAATGAATTTGTATTTTCATAGTAATTAATTTGTGTGAAAGGTATCATTTATTGTGCCAATGGGAGACATGTTTGTTTATTAATGATACTAAGTTATTTAACAAGACAGAACCTTTGAATTAAGTTTGTGACACCCCAAGGCCCCACAATGCAGAAATCAGGAACCACTGTTATTAGCTAGCAGGAATAAAAATTCTCTCTCTCCTGCTGCTCTGCTTGATTTCAACTCCATGGAACAAGATGCCCCTCCCAGGTAAAACTTACCTTTAGTATCATTGCCATGCTGCTAACTCAAACTCTGACTGATACCGCTTGCCTTATCCTCCTCTCCTCTCTATTAGGAGAGCTGGAGAGTGGAAGACCAAACTTCTCGTAATGCCTTCCTTTATAAAGAGCAGAAACTGGATTTTTTTGACTCACTCCACTTTGCATTTGCTACTCTGCCTGGTCCCAACTCCATGGAACAAGATATCCCTAGGTTCTCTCTCTCCTTTCCTGCCTCCTTTTGTGTGTTGTTCCTCCCCCCCCATTAAATTGTAAGTTCTTTGAGGCCATGGACTGCCTTTCTTTTAATTAATGGTATCTCCAGTGGTCAGCACAGTGTCTGACACATAGTAGGTGCTTAATAAGTATTTATTGGATTAGATTAAAAAAATAAAACATTTTACCTCATTGTGACCTTAGAAATTTTCTAGTCCAGTATAGTGATTGTAGAGATGAGGATATTGAAGGTCAGGAAGGTCAGACGACTTGCCTAAAATCACACAATTAGTGTATGACAAGACATAGATCTCCAGATTCTTAGTTCAAGGCCCTCTCTACTACACCATTCTTGCTTCTATGAAGTTACCAAGTTTCCAATTGCCTGAGAAGGGAACCAGCCTTGATTCTGTCCCTTCAGTGCCCATCTCTTTAATATTCCTCATACCTCTGGATATGCATTCAATTTTTCATTCTCATAGGTCTTGCTCTTATCTTACTCTCCTTGTGTGAGAGCTATACATTCAAGGTTAGGACAGGTCAGGAAAAAGCATGGGAACAGTTTAAGGAAGAACGATCATTACTCCTAGGACTCTGCTCTTACTGAAAACTTACTCATGGTCCCTCTACCCTGAACCAGATGGGCCTTGAGGCCAGGTCCCTAAAATTTCTTCTGGGGGATTTTTCTATCATTTTGTTCAGCTTATACATGTACAGTTGTTTTACATATAAAACATTTAAAATTAACATTTACATATAAAACATATAAACATATGAAACATTTACATATAAAACATTACTTTGACAGTTTTTAATATTCTATTTATATACATTCCATCTATCTATTTATCTATCTACATATACAACTTTGCTGTAATCAACATGAGTGCCTGATGCCAACTAGAGATGTTATTAAGCAAAATAATTAATGATCACATTTCTTCTGGAAATTTAAAATATTATCAATATTCAAATGGTGTATATAACTTATTGAAAGGCTCTATATAATTAATGCCTAATTGTGTGATTCAACTTTCTCTTTTCTTAGGAGAAAGGGAAGAGTTGATTGCTGGCCTTTTCAGGAAAGGCTCAATGAAGGAGGTGTTTTATATACCTTTCCCCTATTGAATTCCTCCCTATCCTTGAAAGGTGAACTCAAGGCCACTTCTTTTGTAGTAGCTTCACTGATCTCTCTATTGGAGTTGGGGGAATCCTTCCTTCTCAGACCTGAATATAGAGAGATTTATCTAGACTAGGGAGTTAGTGCTTAAAATTGCACTAAGACTTTAGGGTCATCCTGTACAGTATTGAAGGGAGACTTCAGTTATCCAGATATTTGATTGTGACCTCCCCCTCTTTCTCTCTAGCAGAACAGAACATTCAACAACTTCTTGTCTTTCCTTAATGTAGTCAAAATGTAGAAAAAAAACAACAAAAGGAAATTCTATCCTGGATCTGATGCTCACTAAAGGGAGAAATTGGTTCCTAGAGTGGAAATGCTAAAAACTTTGACAGGGGTGGGGTGGGAAGTGACCACTTGTGATAGGGAAGGAAGGGAAGTCTGGCATAATCTGGAATGCATCCTAAATATTAGAGAAACAGATTTCAAAAGGTTCAGAAGAAAGATGAAAAGGATTCCACAGACTAAAATTCTCCAAAAGAAGATAGCTTAGGAGTGATGAGAAACTCATGAATAAATTCTGAAGACACAAAGAGAAACAATTTCAATGAGGAAAAAAATACAGAGCATTCACAAGGGGATTAACCTGCTTCTGGGGTACATTGTGAAATGGAATGGAGGAACTCTGTCCCAATTCAGAGCATGGGCAGGTGGTATGTGACTGTTTCCCATATACTTTCTATATGGGAAAAAAAGACCTTTTAATTGGCTCCTAAGATGAAACTAAGTGTGGGTATAAAAGGCATTAATTGGTCAAAATTACCCCTCTTTTTCTGGGTAGCAATGGTCCTTGAATATGTGACCCTGCTGCTGCCTTAATTTCCCCATTTTGTCTATTTACCCTATTCTTTGATAAAGAAGGATTAGACATAGAGTGACCTTGTAAGCTCTGAAAGGTGAGAACTAGCAAAATTTGCCAGCCACTATAGCAGCTACAACTCTAAGAAGAGCTCAGTCCAACAGTGGATCAGCCTGGCAGTTTGAGGCCCTTTGTCCTGAATACCAGAGACAGACTCTTCCATTTTCTATCCTGCACCAGGAAGTGAATTTGGTGGTGGAAAAAATGTTTGTAGCAGCCACTTTGAGCTCACTATTCCCAGGGAGGAAGGGCATGGAGAGTCCAGTGGCCCCCAGTTTAGGGGAAGTGTAGGTACTTCTGCTGTTGCCATATCTTCTCAAAATAATCACTTTGTAAAGCTAATTGATGTTGATTGATATTGAAGAAATATGAAACGGCAATGGTGATTGATATTGGGGAGTACACCAGAATGAGGGGTTGAGTTTGTAGCATTAGAAGAACTCCACGGTTTTTCAAGGAATTCCCCTAGAGCCCTGAAGGGAGAGCTATAAGCAGCCACTTTCTGAGGACCTGGCTTACAATTACAAATGGGAGTCAGGATAAGGACTTCCAGTGGCTTATCATTACACCTTAATTTTATAGTTTAGGAAACTGAGGCTCAGAGAGATAAGTTACTTGTCTAAGTTCACATAGGTTGTATGTAACAGATGGAATCTAGTAAGATCCATTTTACCTAATGAAATAAATTTCAATGGTGAGAAATGCAAAGTCTTTCACTCAGGTTAAAAAAAATCAACTTTACAAGATGGGATAGAACAGTTATATAGCAGTTTGTCTGAAAAAAAAATCAGTGTTTTAGTGGATAGCAGGCTCCATATGAATCAGTAGCATGATGTGTCCACCCAACAAGTCTATCCACTTTGTTGTGGGAAGCTTTACATTTTTCTCTGCTTTGTTTTCCACATCTAGTTTTCTAAAGAAAATCCTGAGTACAGATGGTGCCATCTAGAGGCAAACTTAGTAACTGGACTACAATTAAAGTAAATTGGATTGGGATCCTGAGAAGTTTCCTTGAAGAGAGAAATTTTTCTCTATTTCTTCCCTTGCTCTATTTATGCTCCTTATCCCCAATTTAGAAGTACATAAAAGCACAATTATGCAATTGCAAAAACAAAAAATACATATGTACACATTCTACCCAATAATTCCTAAAGTTGAAGGCCAGGAAGAGGAAAGAAATTCAGGTAAAATTAAGGCCCAGATGTACTGGGTCACATTCTAAATTTTGCCAGGGAAGCATGAAACACCATTTAAAGAGTAACCAATTGAAAAGTACAAGAGTGGTAGCCTTGGGAAAGTCCAATTCAACTAATATCATTAATTGCCAATAGTGGGGAGGCAATACACTTTAAGCAGAAAGAGCCTCAATGGCTCCAGCTAGAGGATCTGACTTTGAAAACTAGATCTACTATTCATCAGTTCTGTGGCATTGGTAGAGTTATTTAATCTTTTTGCCCTCAATGTAAAATGAGGGTGATTAGACTAAGTGGTTTCTAAGGTCCCTGTCAACTCTAAATCCTATGATACTGTGTAAATGGACTGTGTTCCATGCTGAGGTTTTGAAGATATACATGGCACTGTCTTTACTATCATAACAATTACCAGCTAATAGAACATGTATTAGTTGTTGTTGGTGGTTGTTCTTTTTCAAAGGGCACCAATGAAATCATGGAATATATCTTGACTCATGGTTGCATTGGATTTAAGTGAGGCAGAGTTACACAAAGTGGTCAGCCTCATTCTACAGGAATCATTGAAGACCAATGGCACAACAAAAGTCAGGAAAACTGGAAATGATCCATGATACAGTGGAGTGATGTCCAATCCAGGTTCCATGTGCTCAGAATTTGGTCGGGAGGCCAAATCCTTCTGTGCCCACCTTTCCAGTGAGACACATCCTCGGGACCCGCTAACTGTGGTAAATCGCAGTGGACTATTGCCAATCCCCTTGGCTATTTAGCGGCCAAGCAATAGGCTGGAAGATGCCCAGACCTGGAGGACCCGAGGGAAAATCCACTCTCAGCTAGGTCTTCACTAGGTGACTCGAACCTCTTCTTTCCTGCCTTTCCTAACCTCTCAACAGAATCATCACACCCCTCCCCCACCTCCCAGATTCCCAGTCCAAAGGACTGCAGATGGAAAACGCCACACACCTCCGAGGAAGGAAATGATGGAGTCTGAATACCGATTGAAACTCAATTTTTGCACATCTTTTTTATTCACGGTTTGCTTTTATTGATGTCGATTTTTAGTCTGCCTTTTGTTTGGCAGCAGGGCTAAAATGGAACCGGTCTGCAAAATGGCATGTACATAATCGAGATCCAATAGCTTCTCCCCCTTGAAGGACAGGGAGCAGAGATGGAAGTAGACAGAGAGAGATAGACAGAGAGAGACAGAGAGACACTGAGAGGCACTTGGACAGAAGCCTTCGGGACAGTCCCCTTCAGCAAGCAGACCTGACAAAGAACACTGGCACAGGAGGAAGAAGGCCCGAGCAAGAGTAAGCCCCTGGCATTGTCCACTTCACCAGTCCAGTACACCTTATGGCTCGGATTTGTCTCCTAGTTGCTTGCCTTGTGAGCACATCTCCTCCTGCAGTCATCTGGTCTCCTCACAGCCTGTTGCCTCGGGCACCTTGAAAACAACTGCTTCCCCGGGCAGCTTCTTCTAGCAGATCTGCCTCTCGGCTTCTGGCCATTTGTGGTGATTCTTTTTCTCTTAAACCTTCTTTCCACTCTGACTTCCAAAAGTCACTCTCCACGTGCTTTGCCAACAGGCAGGTCCTGTGCTAAGACCTAGTTCAAACCTTAGACCCCTATTAGGAAGGGCAAGGTAGGCACCTCTAGACAAGAGGATTTCCTTTCTTTCCCTGCTCCTTGCTGCTCCTTGCTGCTCCTTGCTCCTCCTTGCTGCTCCTCGCTGCTCCTAGCCTTAACTCCATGAGGAACTTGCTAGGCTAGGCCTACCCTGAAGTAAATGAGGTAGGTGATTTGCTGCTCCTATCCTTGTGCCAAGCAGGTATGTGACTTGGGGAAGTGATGTGCTTTCTAAGCTCAACGATGTTGAGAGTCCAAAGCTGGAGGACAGGCCACAGGATGAGCAGCACCTGTCGAATGTCCTCAGCAAGGTCTTGAGTCTGCAGCTTCTGCTCAGGCTTGCCTCTGAGCTGAAGAAGGCTGCTTCTCCACTTTCTGGAAGCTAGAGGCATCTCCGAGTTGGGCCAGAGTTCACTGGCAGAGGATCACTGGTATGTCAAGCACCTGTGAGCTCCAGAATTCCTTCTAGTGGCCTACTCCTAGTGTCACTGCCTTGTCCTGCTGCCCTGTGAAGAAGAGAAACTCTGGCATGTTTAATCCACAACTGAGGGCATTGCAGAACTCGTGGCCACAACACACTGTGTTCCACGGACAGACGTGAAAATCAAGAAAAAACCGGGAACCTAAACCTGTCCAGGGTTTTCTCTCAAGGTGGGTGCTCTGCGTTGAGCACAAAGCACCAAGGCACGGTGGATTTAGCTGGAATTCGCCCATCAACTCTCCTGTCCTATTATCTGGCTCAGAACTACTTGGTATCCCTCACCCCATCCACTGAGAATCCAAGCAACTGATCCTTTTCTCACTTAAAAAGCATATATGTGAATACACATGGATATCTATATCTATATCTATATCTATATAAATATATATATTTGGGTGAGTGTGTGTCTATCTTTGGATGGATGGATGGATGGATGGATGGATGTAGGTATGACAGTACTAGGTGTCCAGGTGGCTGCTCCTCCTCAGAAGAGGATTTCCCAGAGGGATTCTTGAGAAGCAAAAGAGGAGTCATGGCTGCTGGAATGGTTGGGAAACAAACGTTTCTTCTTGGGAGCTTTTTCACCCAATGCTGAGTCATCAAATTCTGACCTGGTCACAAAGGTTGGGATCTCTTCTTGAAGATTTTCCTCTTCCTGGGCTCCAGTGATGGCATCTGTTGACTTTGGGGGCACTGATTGGAGACAGTCCATATTATTCCCCTGTGAGATCCCTGAGAGGGAAGTGAGCCCCTGCCCTAACAAGAGCACAGCATCTTGTCTACAGTCATAAGGCATGGCAGGTGGAGCAGTGGAGGACAGAAAGCCTGGGTTCATGGCATACACGGGAAAGGGTGAGATGGTACTGGGGATGTTGCTGCTGCTGCTTCTGAGTATGGAGTCATCAGTCTGCGGCCAGGGAGGCTGGGGGCCCAGGATAGCACTCCAGGGAATGGGGAAAGTCGGATCCTTGTCTTGGCCAGTACCCTCTTGTAGCCCTAGCAGAGAGCTAGAGTCCCCAGAAGCTGCTTCGGGGCAGGTGTTGGCACTGGACTCTGCAGCTGCAAGGCAGCGGTCCTCTTGTTGCCTCACTTCCCTCGCTGAACACAGCACATCCTTGCCCGAATCATGAGGAGACAGACAGCTCTTCTTCGAAGCTGTTTGGTCCAGCTCTGAGATACCCCAATGTGACTTGGTCAAAAAGGTCCATGCTTCCCCTCGAAGAGGGGAAAGTGTCTGAGGTGGGGGTGGGGAGGGGACTGGGGCAGGCAGGTCTTTCCGACGCTGGGCCCAGCACTCTATGAGCTGCACCACTTAGACATCCTGCTCCTAATTTGAAAAAGGAAAACTCAAATGGTTTTACTGTTAAGTAAAATATTTTTTCTACTATTTTTAAATCTTGAGCTTGTAGATGAATTGTCTTTCCATTCTATGGTACTAAAGCACCCCTCTCCTGCCTCTGTGATGAACCTACTCCTTAATACTATTTTGTAGTATCTGCTCATACTCTGCTAATGGGATAGAGCTTTTGTTATTGGTTTCCAACCAGATTTTCCTTTTATTCATAATCTTTAGAGAACTGGATTTTATTTTATGCTCTTATGGTCTATTGGTGTAATTGTTGGTCTTGGAAAGCTGGGATGGGGAGGGAGTAGAGACAATAGCTTGTTTTTGTGATTAACTCATTAATGTTTGTCTGAGCCATTGACAACTGAGATCCCATGGTTGTTCAAGCATCTCTTTGAGACTTTGTTCACCTGTGGGAATGGAATCATTATCATCATCACCATCATCATCTCCTGAACATAATACATAATACCTTGCTAAATTGGATTAAATAACATTTAAATTTATATCACCATCTCTCACAATGTACAAAGTAAAATAATCCATGAAAACATGGGTGAAAGTTATTATATGCTGAACATACATTACTTTTTTTTTTCTGTTGTTTGTCCTTTCCCTGTTTGAACCTCTCGTCATCTGGGAAGAGCATAAATGTTATGGTAAGAATTCAGTCCCTAATACTTACTAGTTTTGCAACCCTGACTGTATAATTCTCTGGGCCTTAGTTTCTTTGTATGTAAAGTAGAAATAATAATACTTGTTGCTATCTTGCTTATGAGATACAGTGTGGTACAGTGGATAGAAAGCTGGCCTCTAAGCCTGAAAAACCTGGGCTCAAGTCCTGCCTCTTCCACATACCAGCCATGTGATGTTAGGCAAATCATTTAAACTTGAAACATTGTTGTCAGCTCTCTAAGACTATCTATGACAAGTCATATGTCCTATCTGGGTTTTAATTCCCTCTGTAATATGAGAGGGTTGGACTAGTCAGTGCTTCTGAAACTGTGAGTCAAGACCCCACATGCTTCGTTAACAGTTTGGCCAGGGGGCAGCTAGGTGGCGCAGTGGATAGATCACCAGCCCTGGAGTCAGGAGGACTTGAGTTCAAATCCAGCATCAGACATATAACACTCACTAGCTGTGTGACCCTGGGCAAATCACTTAACCCCAATTGCCTCACCAAAAAAAAAATTGGCAATAGTAGAAGGTTTCTAAATGTGAAATGATCAAAAATTAATTAAAAATTAAACATGTAATGAATCCAAAGTGTTTCTGGCAGTGCTTGCCTGTGTTAGTTGGGCAACTTCACTACAATCTTTGTTCTGAACACAAAGCATGCACACTTTGCACTTTGTATGACCTCAGGCCATGCAATGCCTACAGACAGCTGTCTAAACATGAAAAGGGATTTAGAGTTGAAAAAGTTTAAGAAGCCCTGGACTAGATGATCTCAAAGTTTCCTTTAGCTCTAAACTCATGAATGATTCCTTTCTTCAGGGGAACTTAACTTTTTCAGTTCTAGAGCCCTTCCCCTCTTCCCCAGACTTTAATGTACTGATATTGGTGAATGTGTTACATGGTCCACTATATCTAGGTGGCCCCAACCATGATTCACATTCTTCCTAATCATCTTATTTTATCCTAGTCTGCTTTCCAGTCCTGCAATCTTAATTAGAACAATACCATTATTGTTACTGGAAAGGGTCTATCAAACAACTCCTCTATAGTTCCACTCACCATCCCTGGCATTTCTCAAACAATACAACTCTCTCTGGCCACCATTCTCCTGTATGTGTTGTTCTCCCTCGTTAGAATATAAAATCATTTATGGAGGAGACCATCTACATTTCATATCTGTACCCCTAGCATTTAGCACAATGCTTTGCACGTAGTAAGTGCTAAATAAATACTTTTTCACTTATTCATTCATCTTCTCATTCATCTATTTCATTATCTCTTAAGTCCTTTATATTTTATGATCATCTAATTAGATGAAATTTTACTGGGTCACTGGGTCTTAAAAAATCAACTACACAAATCTAATATGAAAGTGGTGAGGTTAGACAACATTTGTGTGAAAAACATTTGGGGCATTTGTCTCAGATACAGCCCTGGTGGATAAAAACAGATCTCCCTTCTGTTGTGAGGTTGATGAAGAGGTGCCTCAGTACCCCTGAGCAAGGAATCATCAACTATAGCTTCTCCTCTCTTCTTCCTCTGATCATTAATAGATGACCTCTCACCTTTATGCTTACCTCAACCCTAAGCATCTGGTTAAGACCTTTACAGATGAAAATCATCTTTTAATAATTTGATAAGTTTCTTGAATTCCTTTCCTTTATCTCAGCAACTCCAGAGGCACAGAAACGTACCCTTGCCCTTAGCCTTGTACCAACCTTTTATCCTTTCCCCAATTTATCCCACCTACCAATACGCTACCAATTAGGTTAACTTCAATTGTTCATCTTATTTAGTCTTGCTGACTCTCTTCTCTTTCTCCTTCTTGAGTCTACCTCTTCGGGTTTGAGCACCTCCCTCTTAGCTACTTTCCTAACTTCTTGAACTGGTGAGTAGAAATCCACCCCAGAGGATAGTTGACTATCTCTTCCCTGGGATGGGGAGAAGATAGAGAAGGTAATAATCCTTTATATAGCACCTAATAGGTGCTGGGCACTGTTCAATGTTTACATATATTATCTCATTTGATCCTCACAGTAAACCTTCACGTAGGTGCTGCTATTCACTCCATTTTATAGTTGAGGAAACTAATGCTAACAGAGGTTAAGTGACTGGTCTTAGGGACCTTAATATACGAGGTCAGATTTTAATTCAGGTCTTCCTGGCTCCAGGTGTGGTCCACTGAGCCACCTAGCTGCCTGGGATTTATTATCAGGTAACCTTGAGGTGCTAAGGTTTCTAACACTATCGCTGCTGAACTCCTTTGCCAGTGTTCTCCCCAATATCAATTAATCAGTTGACATCAATTAGCTTTTACAAAGGAATATTTACTGAGAATGTATAGCAGGAACAGAAAGCATAAAATGTTTCCAAATCCAGGGAGATTCTGTCTTCTTCGTACACATAGTCTTGCATGTACAAAGGTAGTGAGACACAAATTTAGGGAACACATGAGACCAAGGCATCTTTATATCTTCAAAGAGTCCTCCAGTTCATTCGGTTTGTCGATGGATAGCTTATTCTCTTGCTCAGCTAGGTTCACTCCTTCCAAGACACAGTGTCTTGGTTGACAGGTCAATCCACTGTAGGGCTGGGTCTAGTAGGTCACTTGATTGCTATGCTGGTTCCTCATAAGACTAGGCAGCTGCTACCACTGGCTCCAGGACTCCTATTGTCTGTGGGACTTCTGATGGCTTTGATGGTGCTCCCAGTTTCATTGGTCTTTTGGTAATTGCCTCTCTGTATATTAATTTATCAAAGATCAGGAACAGAGGTGTCATGTGTTCATGGACATGTGGCAGCTGGCTGTGGAGAATATAGCTCACCATTGCTCATATGGCTCATAGTAATCTTCCTCACTCTGAAATTGTATTTAAACTCAGTTCTAGTTCCTCAGCCAAGTAGAAAATGTCTTGTCACCACACAGCACCAGCACCCTAGTCATTCACAACTGAAAGTAGGCTTACCAACCTTCCTTGTGTTGGTTTGAAGTCAGCCAGGGCATATTGCACATGATCTGTATGATCCACTAGGAAGGGCAAATCTGAGCATGCTATAAGGGCTGGGCCTTCTCATAAGGTTCTGCTCTCCAATCCTCCTTTATTCATTCATAGACAGAGAACAATCACTATCTTCAAATATTTATAGAGATTATGTTTATTCTGCTTGGCTCCAGAGGGCAAAATTAGGTGCAATGGACAGAAATTTTAGATTAGGGAGATTTTGCCTTGATGTAAGGGAAAACTCCCTAATAATTGAGCTATTCAAAAAATAGCATGGGCTATCTAGGATTTTGCCTTCAATGGAAACTAACTTGTCTTCCTGTTCAGGTACACATTCAGTTCTCTTCCAAGTTGGAGAGTCAGTAATTGTGTGAGAAACTACCCTGCATATTTGAATTTTGCTTTTTCCCCCCTCAAAATAATAGAGGATAGGGACTGAGTCTGTGATTTCCTTGATATATGAGGAGATGAGGAATCTGCCTTTACCAGCTGGTTGGTACCTTCTCTGCAAGTAAGAGTCTTAGAGAATTCCCTGGGGCACTGAGAAGCTGTGTCATAACTAGAATCGAAAAGCCAGTATCTATGAAAAGTGGAGCTTACATCCTTCAGGTGTCTTGGTTCTGAAGCCAAGCCTGCACAAAGCTGCCTCTCTGCCAAATAATACTTATGTCCCCCAAAATACATTTGCCACATTTTGCAGTAGCCTAACCCACCTGCTACTTAGCTTAGTTCTCTTGGCTGTGATAGTGAGGACACTACATGCTTCTCCAGCTATCCTGAAGGATGAAGAACAGAGCCAGGGCCAACTCTACACTGGAGCACTTAGGGCTAACAAGCAGTCCTTGAACTTACATGGCATCTGTTCCTGGAAGAGTGGCCACTATTCATAGCAATGGAAGTTGAATTGAATTTTTTCTGATGGACTCAATGCTATAGTAATGGAGTGTATTCCTGCCCAAGGATCTGACATCATGCTTGTTTTAAGAGTGCTGGCAAATGTTACATTTAATCAATGGTAAACAATGTCAAACTTTCTAAAATGTAGCTATGCCATTTAAACCAGAAATTAATATATGTAGTGGGAAAAATAATGAGTTCATTAATTAAATTTCTATTTTTAGTTCTTATTATCAACTCTAATCCTCTGTGATAAAATCTCTTGCCCTTGTTTCACTCATCAGTGCTTGATGGTGACTAAAAATCTTTCTGAATTTCCAAACATTGTGGTGTAGTGTGGATAGACAATGGACTTAGGACCAGAAAACCTGGAGTCTCAGATACTTGGTAGCATTTTGACCCTGAAAGTTCATTTAACCTCTGTAAGGCTCAGTTTCATCATCCATAAAATGAGGACAATGATGGCATTTACCTCCTGTTAGCCATCAAATAAAATAATGGTATGTGAATAACCTTGAAAAACTTAAAATGATATATGTCCACTATGAGTATTATGACTAAAACCGTCAGTGGCTTACTATTTCCTATCAAATAAAGTACAAACTCTTCCTCCTCATATAAGGGAACCTCTCCAAATCTCCTGAGCTTTTGGGTGTCTTTATAAAAATGGGATCAAAACTACCCTAACCAACTTAGCTCCGATGTATTTATCAGGTCAAAACATATCTACATTGTTTACTAGGTGTGGACAAAGCCTAGACATCCCTTTAGGTAACAAAAGAAGTCTATTTCTATTGGCTGAGAGACTTGATCACACCCTCTGGGGTCAGTATGAGTTACTTGGAGTCAGAGATTTCATCATTTGCCAGCAAAAAAGGAAGATTAAAGTGAATGGTGGGGCAGGAGAAAAAGTGTTCTAGCTAGCCCTCAGAAGGATTTCTTAGGGGGAGAGAAAATCACCTTGACCTTAGCCTAAATCTCTTCCTCCCACCTTGGTTAGGGGAGTACCTCAAAGAACCGGGGAATTTGAACTTTTTCATCAGCATTTTGTCCTTTTTGTCTCACTCAGGAATGGCAAGTACTGGAGTCAGTGTCTGTATTAGGAGCCAAGCATACAATGGATGAAATTAAGAAGCAGATTCCAGGCTCTACAAAGAGGGCAGCAAAAAAACCAAACAAAAAACAGACAAAAAAACCAAACAACCCCCCCCAAAAAAACCACAACACTACACCATACCTAAGAAGGACAATCTTGAGGACTTCAGTAGAAAAAAAACAAAAACAAAACTTCCAGTATCTCTGAGTTTCCCTTTGTGCATGTGCTCTATGAGTTTGAATCCACTTTCTCTTGGACTCTGTATGGGCTGTATGGGAAAGTGTGTCACAGACTTAGGGCACATTTGTATATATTGTTCTAACTGTGCCTCCTTAATAAAATCCCTTTCTAAAAGCTAAGTAGGTCTGGCTAACTAATTGATATCACTGATAATCTGTGTGTGTATGTATGTGTGCGTGCGCATGTTTATAAGTTCACCCAATATAGATTTGAAAGCTATAGCCTCAGGGCTACCATCCAACTCTGAGGAGAGATACAGTAGTTACACTTTGGAGACTTGACTCATCAGTGTGAATTGGGACAGTCACCCCTATAATGCATGATATATCTGCATACGAAAAGGCCAGGAATTTGGTTAGGCAAGTAGCATAGCCAGTGACCTAGTCCTTTAGAACTAGTTCCTCTACACGGAGTTCCTCTACATATCTCTGTCTCTATCACTTTCTATCTCTATCTATCTATCTATCTATCTATCTATCTATCTATCTATCTATCTTTCACCTATATGGAAGAAGAGAAGAACCATAGGGTTTGAAAACTGTGGCACCCTGAACACCAAAGCTGTTGGGTAGTCATTGAGCAAATAATCACAACCAGTTTACAGCTTAGCTTTCAGAGAAGAAAATTTGGGAAGTATATTAAAAGTGCAACATAAGCTTGGTTGAAGTCTCTCATAGCAGCTCTCCAGCAGTTAGGTGGTTCATTGGATGCAGTGTTTGACCTGGAGTCAGGAAGACCTGGATTCAAATGTGACCTCAGACACTCATTAGATGTGTGTCACTTAACCTCTGTCTGCTTCAGTTTCAAATGTACAAAGGGAATAAAAATAGCACCTGCCTTGAAGGGTTATTGTGAGGATCGAATGAGATAATATTAATAAAGCACTTAGTGTAATACCTGTAACAGAGTAGCTGCTATGTAAATGCTAGCTGATTATTATTATTATTCAGAGACTCAAACTCCTCTACAGGAAGAAAAGTCCAAAGGAAAGACTAAGCCTAAGGGAATTAGCTACCTGGAAGGACCTTGCTCTTTGTTTTAAAAGGTGGCTTGACACTTGGAGCAGGGAATCTCCTAGTAGAGAGAGGCTTCAGGAATCAAGATCCTGAGGAAACAAGAAGGAGAGGTTTTTTAAAAATCATGTCCTCCAAAGATCAGGATCTTCTACCTTTTCTAAAAAAGCCAGAGAAAATCCTGTAGGCTTTATTTATACTTAAAGTACATGGCAGTACCTGTTCTTTCCTGAGGAAAAAATAGTTTGTGATTTTAACTGAGCCAGAAGCTAGAGACAGTGGAGACTAAAGCCAAATAGCATCCCACAAAGCATACAAGTCCTGTGGAGAGGCATTTGGGAACTGAGACAACTCCAGAACATCATCCAGAAGGAAAATTATGAGTCTAGTGGTAGGTGGGAACATTGTGATAATATCACTAGAAGAATTCAACAGCTCTAAAATAGCAGAAGTCTGAATTGTCCTTTCTAGATGTGTGTCTTGCTACATGTATTTTCTACATTTGTGCTTCTCAGTGCATGTATCCCGTCTTCCCACTAATGCTGTTTGTGGGGTAGTAAACACCAAGTTTGTGGGGGAAATTTTTTGTCTACCTTTCATACTTTGCCACTTCATCATATGGCTTTGTTTTGAATTAGTTGTGTCCTCTGCCTATGAAGAGTAAGCACATCAGTGGGGGCTTATTTTAGTGGAATAGGACTACTTAAATTTGGGATAGTTTTATGCTGGGAGATTTGCCTTGGGGTGTGTGTATGTGTGTGTGTGTGTGTGTGTGTGTGTGTGTGTGTGTGACAGACTCCATGATGACTTTTAAGGCCCCTCATAATCTGACTCCAAACTGCCTATTCAACTTTATCTCATACTACTCTCTTTCATCTACTCTCTGTTTCAGCCAAACCATGCTTTCTTCATTACTCTCCCTTACCTCTCCAGCTGAAACTGACCTTTATCTCCACACATTTCCCATAACATTTTATCTGGATTTCTTCACCTCATTCTCCTTTGTATTTATCATTTTTATATATATATATAATATATATATATATATAGAGAGAGAGAGAGGCATTTCTATATATATATATGATATATATATGATATATATATCTATATATATATATATATGCATTTCTCCCTGTTGGATTGATACTCTTTAAAAGCAATCCTGTATTACATTTATTTGTGATTTTTAGTGCTCAGAACAGTTCCCTGCACCAAAAAGGGGCTTAACGTTTGTGGAATTGAGCTGATTTCATAGTTAAGCATGTCCTAGTAAACTTGACCGACATTGTCATTTTAAGCTATAATCCATTCCTGAGACTTTATTCAAACTAAAGGAAAGATTATCTTTCACTATAGTTACATAAACACTGGTTTGTGGATTTGTTGATTTTTATTTTCTCATGCTTCAGTTTATCTTTAGCCAGAAGTTATGTAGTGAGTTTTGCTACAAAGAAATATGATTTATTTTTATAAAGCACACAAGAAAATGAGAAAGAGACTAGGTTTGGTCTAGTTCTGCCTTTGCCATTTATTATTTATCTGACCTGGGCAAGTCAGTTAAATAACTGGAGCTGATTTATTCTCAGTTTCCTCATTTACCCTGCCTATCTCACTCACTGGGTTATTGTGAGGATTAAATAAAAGTAACTCTAAAGTGACAATTCTTGTTGTTGCTATTATTGTTAATATTTTTTATGCTTTTGTCTAATGAAATGGTCAAACACTTTTATCATTTGCTTTATTTATAGCCAGCTCTTGGAATAAGCTTTCCCATTCCCAAACAATTAGGACCCAGACTAGCTTGTGAAAGGGAGGTAGGATTCCAGAAACTGGTGTGAGCATACATGCTTCTTCTGTGAATGATTCCCTATGGTGGTAAGTATGGGTGGGGCCTCAGAACCCTAAGGTTTATCCATGATGATGTAGGCAAAGTAGTATATGATTGATTTTATAGAGATAAGGACTGAACCTGTGATTTCATTGTTGTATGAAACTCTCAGGAGAGGAAATTCCCTATCTCAGTGCAAGTCAGCACCTTTTCTGCACCTGATAGTCTTAGAGAGTTGCCTGAGCAGAACTGTCAAACATGTGGGGTTGCAACAACCAGAACTACACTAAAATGTAACTGGGAAATATTTAACAAAATAAATAACAATGAAGTAGAACATAGACAATGTTAATATATGGTATTCTAAGTCAATATACAGTCACAGGGATCTTTACAGTTTGGGAGCTCCATTGAGTTTGACACCACTGGCCTTTGACACACTGAGAGGTTAAGTGATCTTCATAGGGTCACCCAGCCAAGATAAATCTGTGGTAAGCCTCAAACTCAAGTCTTGCAGGTTCTAAGGCCAGCTTTCTACCCATTATCCCACATAACCTCTCATGATCAGTTTCATAGTATAACAAAATCTCAGAGTTGCAAGAAACCTCAGATGTCATTAAATGCAACCCTTGCTCAATATAGGAAGGCCATTTAGAATATTTTTGACAAATGGTCAGACAATCTCCACTTGAAGAACTCTAGTGATGGAGAACTCATTGCTTCTTGAGGCAGACCATTCTATTTTTGGACAGCTGAAATTGTTAGGATTTTTTTTCTTTTTATGGAGTAAAAAACTTCTTCCCTGTGACTTCTGCTTATTGACATTGGCTTTGCCTTCTTAGGGCCAAGAAGAACAAACCTAATCCCTCTTCAGATATTTAAAGACATATATGTTCTAAATGTTCCCTTCTCCAAGTTAAATATATCACTTGTTTCAGTTGATTCTCATAAGACATAGTTTCTAATCTTCTCATAATCCCAAATGACACTTGTGTCAGGAGCACATATTTCATTCCTGTTTTACAGATGAGAAGAGGAGACTGAGGTTTGAAGATAGCATGTATAATAGCATGTCTAACAAGTGGCAGAGCTTGGCTTCAGATCCAAGTCTTTTCCTCCTAAGGACAGTACTTTTTTCATTTCACAATGATTATGCCTCTGGTTGCTTCTATAGTTATCCCAAGGACAGTCTTGAAACACCAAGACCTATTTCCAATTCTTTGAATAAATTCCTAGGAAATATGCTTGGGGGGAGCCAGGATGAGCACAAAGGAGAATGTTACCCTAGGAAATTATTCTCCAGTGAGCACAGTGTGAGATGCAAAAGTGTCTGGTTTCAGCAAACTGTTTCACAAAAGAATAATTATCCCTTTGCTTAATGGAAAGATAATGTAATATGTGATTCCAGACACCATGGAGCAATGGAAGCCTGATAAATATTAACTGTGGAACAGCAATGCTCTTTTTGCAGACCTTCAGAAATCAAGTGGGGGTAATTTAGAGCAATTAGGGCAGACATAGTCTGCTTTAGGCAAGATGGAAAAATACCCAGTGTGGGTTTGAGACACAAAATGGCCACATGTCACATAAATAAATAAACAGTTCCCCTTCCTCCCTCCTTCCTCTGAATCAACAAGACCAATAGGCTCCCTGTTCCCAAGGCACTTTATAAACCATAATACAGCACATAAATATGAGCTACTATGATAATTATAATTATTATGAAAATGCTTCCCATCTTTTCAATAGAATTCAGATAGAAAGGATTCAGGAATAACTCACCATATACTTATTATTCTTTTACATAGTAAGCAGACAAAATAATTGCTTTTTTGTGGTGGAAAAAAGTAGTAGGATATAGAGCTAGCTCTTGATTAGCACAAAAACTAGATTCCCTCCAGAAGTGGTTGTACTATTTGAACATGACATGCTTCCATTTGGCTGGAAAAAATGATCACATTTTAACATAATTATACTTTCAAATAGTGTGAAATAGAATACATGTGACAACTTCAGGGGATTCATCATTCACGCTCATTAAGACTTAGTTCATCCCCTGTAGATTTGTAGAAAACATCCTCAATTCAACTAACTCCAGTAGCAGGCAGCAAGGAAGGAGATGGTATATACCTCTTCCTGTTCCCACATGCTTTTGATTTCTTCTACTGGGTCCCGGTATTTGGAAAGATTTTAATTTTGTGTAGCTTGCAGGTAATAAGAATTCAATATGGAATATGAATAAGGGTTGCACTCATTGATATAGATAACTTACTGATGAGGAAACTCTCTACTGATACAAGTGGGCACCTTCTCTGCAACTTATAGTCTTAGAGAATTACCTAGGATATTGAGGGGTTAATGAAATTGAGGCTCAATACTGATTAACTTCTCAGGTTACATAACCAGTTTGTGTTAGTAGAGAGATTGAATCCAGGTCCCCACAGTTTCAAGGTCAGCCCTTTATCCATTATGCCATGCTGCCTCATGTATTTATTATGTTGACATCAATATCATTGTTTTTGTTGTTCTCATTCTAATCTTATTTAAGAGAATTCAGTTAGAAAATAGTGAAAGGATAAATTGCTACCTTGATATTACTTCACACTTAATCTGTAGACTATTGTTCAAGTGCATGAAAAGAATGCTTTTTGTAACTCAGTGTTGGTGGTGGTGATGATTATGATGATGGTGATGATGGCATAAGGAAAGGAAACTGGCCTGAAGGATAATTTAATAAAGTTCCAGAGAGAGAGGCAGAGTGTCCAGTTTTCTTTAGTCTTTCTCTCTCTCTAAGGGACTTGAATAATTCATCAAACATTTCACAGATGTCTCTTAAAGGAAGGCTAGTGAAACAATGACAACCACATGCATTTCTGTATCACTGTAACATTTGAGGAGTATTTCTGTCAATGCTGCTATAGGGTGGGGAATGCAAGCATTATTCCCACTTTGTTGCTGTGCAAGCTGCAGCTCCAAGAGGGGAGGTACCTTGCCCAAGGTCACATGGCTAATGAATTCAGAGATGAGACTTGAACACAATGGGTTTTTATTTAAAATGTGTTAAATGGGCTCATTCTCTCAACTTGAAGTGAACAAGTTCCTCTGGAGTACCATGACTACTTTTTCCTTCAGGTTCTAGGAGTAGCACTGCTATCCCTCATGATCCCCATCCAGTGTGTTTGATGATATCAATTAACTGAATAACATCAATTATCATTTATGAGAGAATCTTTACTGAGAAGGTATAGCAATGAGTTATAGGATGATCACCCCCAGACTTGGGAGTGGGGCACACCTTCCCCCTGCATACACAGGCAGGGAAAGTGGGTTTAAATTTAAGGTATAGAAGTAGTGAGGTGCACATTAATTAACTCATAGGGCCAAGGGGTACTTTGTGACTCTTAGCCCTGAGAATCCTTTTCTCCCTTCTAGAAGTCCACACCAAGTACATATCAGGGATAGGTGTTATTCTAACTCCTCATAGGGTATGGTGTCTCAGTTGGTGGGTCAATCCACTTCCGGTCTGGGTCAAGCAGGTGATTTACTTTTTGCAATAGCACCTTACAGGAATTTTCTGCTACTATAATAAACTCCAATTCATCTGTGAACAAAAAGTCATGCACCAACTCTCCCTCTGCTTTAGTCTTGTATTGTAGCCTTTTTAAGATACCATCAATGTAGTAGTTAACCTTGATGCCATTTTTATCCTTGTTGAAGGCTTCTGACAACATTGCCGAAAACATCATGCTAAAAAGCAAGGGAGCAAGTATACAGGCCTGTTTCACTGCATTGGTGACTGAGAAAGTGCAAGAGCATCATCCATTATCCAGAACCTGGGCAAGCCTACTATAAAGAAATTGAGGTACAATACTGATTAACTTCTCTGGGCAACCACATTTTGACATAATTTTCAACAAGCCCTCACATCTGACAGTATCAAGGCCTTGGTCAGAACAACAAACATTGTGTACAGACCTCTGTTCTGCTCCTGGCATTTCTCCTAGAGTTGTTGGGCAGCAACCACATCTTTGGCCCTTTCTGAAGCCACACTGGCTCTCAGGTAGATGACCATCTTCCAGGTGAAGGATCAGCCTATTAAGGAGGTCTCTGGCAAGAATCTCAATGCGGCCTCTGAAGCTGAATGCAGCAAAGTATGGATCGATTCTCTGCTGCTTGTGCTAGTTTTGGTCTAACAATCAACACCCAGAAAACACAGGTTCTCCATCAGCAAGCACCACGCCATCTATATGTGTACCATCAAATGGAGAAATTTTTAATACTGTGGATAAGTTATCTTACCTTGACAGTACTTTCCAGGGATGTACACATAAGTAATGAGGTTGATGCATACATTGCAGATCTAGTTCAGTGTTTGGGAGGCTCTGAAGAAAAGTGTAGGAGAGAAAAGATATTAAATTGCCTACCAAACTGAAGGTCTACAGAGCTGTTGTGTAAACCTAATTGTTGTATGCCTGTGAAACCTGGACAGTCTACCAGCACCATGCCAGGAAACTGAATTGCTTGTATTTGAATTGTCTTCGGAAAATCCTGAAGATCACCTGATGAGATAAGGTACTAGACACTGAGGTCCTTTCAGGAGCTAAACTGCCAAGCGTTCAAACTTTGCTACAGAGAGCACTACTCTGATACACTGGCCACATTGTTTAAATGCCAAATGTGTGTTCGCCTAACAGACTATTTTATGGAGAACTCATGCAAGGCAGGCACTCACATGGTGGTCAGAAGAAGCAGTACAAGGATACTCTCAAGGTCTCTCTGAAGAACTTTGGAATCAATTGTGAGACATGGGAGACACTAGCAAAGGACTGCCCAGTCTGGCATGCCCGAATCATAGAGAACAATGTGTTCTATGAGTGAAGCAGAATTGTAGTAACTCAAAATGAAATGTGAGATGCACAGATTTAGAGACATCTCTACTCCAAATGTTCACATGGAGTATGTGTGTCCAACTTGAGCTCATATTGGTCTGATCAGTCACAGTCAGACACATTGTACTCCTACTTAGTGAAGTTATTTTGGTCCTCCTCAAGAAAGAAGGACAACAAATAATCAATAAACTCCAATCGCCAATTTTGGGTAGGAGGCTCTTCTGGGTGGTTTTGATGGATCTCCACCAGTTACTTAGGCACTCCCTCCGCCAGAATGCTTAGTTTGTCTAAAATCATGAAAGAATGAACACAAAAGAAATATAGAGGCTCTGTGAATTCATGTACATGTGATAGCTGCTGGTGGTGGGAGTACAGCTTCCCTCCCCCAACTCCCTTCTGCAACTTATAATAGTCTTCCTCAATCAAAGCCACAAGTGAAAAGGATAAAAGATCATTCAAATGAAACTTTTGTATATGCACTAATTTCCAGCTTAGCAACTCAGTCATTCCAGCTGTAATGCTAATTAGAAGACTTTTCATTGTCATATAATACTGACTCTGAGTCATCATGGTCAAAACCTGTCTCCCCAAAGTTCCATATATTGGATTAGAGCCAGGCAAGGAATGTCAGCACATGATTCAAAGACTGACCAATTTTATTATTGGCCTTACTGGCTCCCCATTATACCACAAAGCACAAAATGGAATGTTTTTTGAAAATGGATAACCTTTGCTCTTTTAATTTTGTAATCATGCCTTGTTTTATGGATATAAAATACTGAAATCTTTCATCTTCAAGTCATTACACTAAAGTTAACTTTGTAAAAATCAGAACCTGATGTATGAGGACAGATGCTATTAGAGCAATTCCCTTTGGCATGTGGTTTCCCAGCTCACAAAGTGCTTTCTTCACAATAATCCTGTATGGTGGGTTGTGGAAGTGTTTTTATTTTCATTTTATAGATGAGGAAATTCAGGGTAATGAAGTTAAATGGGCTTGCTCAAAATTACTTATTTGGATCTTGAACCAAGTTTTTCTGACTCTGAGCCTAGGTCCCATTGTATGATACTTTTAATAGCAATATTGATTCTAGGTCATTCCCATCTTTCTTGCTCAGGGAGGAAGTGCTTCCTGGTGTGGGATCCTTTTTATGGGCATGGAAGACATTTTCTCAAGTAAATAAAGATGATTCAGATGATTTGTTCTATTCATTCATCATCTCTTCAACCTCTGGGAAACACTAACAATTCCAGTGGCTCCCTACTGCTTCTAGAATCAGATGTAAGTTCCTCTATTTGACATTTAAACCCTTCACGACCTTGTTGTGGTCAGCCTTTCCAAGGATATTTTACATTATTCCCCTATATCTATACACCAGTCTAGCCAAACTGACTTTTCTGTTTTTCACCCAGGACATTTCATCTCCTCTCTCCATGCCTTTGCATAAGCTGTGCCCCATGCTTGGAATGCCCTCCCTCCTCACTTCTATCTTTTTGAATTCCTAATGTCCTTCAAAACTTAACTAAAATATTACCTCATATATGAGGCCTTTCCTGATCCCCCCAGCTGCTAATACCTCACTCCCTAAAATTATTATATATACATACACATGTATAAAATATGTATATATGTAATAGTTATACTGCATATTATACGTTATATGCAGTATTTCCATTCCTGTATCTATATATACTTAGATGTATACATGTTGTTTCCCCAATAGAATGGAAGACAGGGGCTATTTCAATTTTGTCTCTAAAGTCTCAGCACCTGGCACAAACTAGGCACTCATTAAATAAATGCATTTTGATTGATTGGTTGACTTTGTCTTATTCTTTTTCTTTTACAGTTTAGCCCAAGACCCATTGTTCTTTTCTTCAAAATGTCTCTTGGAGTTGTCTTGGACTCCTAACTGGCCAATTCACACTACATATGCTGACAAAATAACCTTCTTTAAATTCTCTGCCCATTATATAACTTTCCTCTCATTGCTATGGGATCAAGTCCAATTTCCCAACTTCTTCAGGAAGGATTTTGTGGCCTTTCATTATATGGACCCAGGCGATTTTTCCACCCTTTTTTTCCCATTACTTTTCCACACATTCTTTTTGCATCAGTCGACTCACTGCCCTCAAAATATGCCACCCTCACTCCTAATTCTGTGCTTTCACTCCGTCTTCCTCAGGTTCAACATCAACTCTGCTTATCCATATCTTAGGTATCAGAGCTGTGATACAGTGACAGAAAAGCTGAGTTTTTGGTCAGGGGAATTAAGTTCAGATTTTTGGCTCTACTGTTTCTCTAAGCATGAGCAAGTTACTTCAACTCTGTGGGCTTCACTTTTTTCATTTGTAAAAAGACATGGTTGGGCTAGAAGGTCTTGAAAGTCTCTTCCAACTTTAAATTCTGTGATGCTATCATTCCAAATCTTTCTTTCTCTATAAAATTTTCTTTGACTACTTTGGGCCTTGCTGATATCTCCTGCTCTGCCCACTATATATGGTACTATTTGGTTTCTATAAGGTACCTTTTCTATGCACTTATTACTTTTTACTTCATATCACAGCTAAATGCAAGAGTGTGCTGGAGCCAGCTAGACTTGGTGAGAGCCAATTGCTGAATTTTCAGTGCGGGAATTTACACTTTAGAAATTGGCAAACACTACAAATCAGAGCTTGATTTACTGTTTTGTTGATTGGCTGGACTTAAGAAAGCAATGGAGAAAATGTTAATGATGCAGATTAAACTTAAATGTGGGTTATGTGTGAGTTTTCTGTGTGCTTTTTTTTTCTTAGGGAATCAGTTGCTGGACATTTATCAATAGACCCTTGATTATGTATATACATATATGTATATACATATATTATTTGCTTTTGAAATAATCACATTGATTTTGTGTCTTTTTTTACTGAATTTATTTACAATTAATTGATTTTGTTTTGTAACTGCCTAAGTCATGATTCTTTGTCTCTGATCTTAGTCCAGAAATTCAGCTGTCCCGTAATGTTTAATTTAGAAATCTATTTCTCCTGCTAATCATTGTTCTCATCTTGTGTCCAGGAAATGTTACCCTTAAAGGATTCAGGTGGACACCAGTGAGTCTTGTCTAGTATCTTTACACCACCAAGCTAGCTAAGGATTTGTTATCCAAACAAGTCTGGTTTGCTATCTTTGTCCTTGGAGATGTAGCTGGACTCAAACAATGAACATTTCTTAGTCACAGGAGGAGGGGAAGGAGTTGTTACTAGCCCTTATTCTCAATTTCCATAAAATCATATTTTCTTCTATCTATGATGCCAGTTTTCATATTATCTATACTCCTTAAAAACTATAAAAGAGAGCTGTTCCCCCTTATTCAAGGTCTTAGCTTTGCTGGGGAAGCTGAGATCCTATTTAATGGTAAATTCAAGCTTTACTAATAAATTGATTGTGCTCAGAACTTTGTACCCCAATCTTAATTTTAACTGTTACACTTTCTTAGACTAGAAACTCTTCCATGTCAGGGAATATTTCTTATTTATTGATAAGTTTTCTCACAGGATCAAGTACAGAACCTTAAACAATTGGAGTCCGTATAGAGAAGGGTAGCCAGGATGGTGTAGAACTTGAAACCATTTCACATGAGGTTGAAGGAACTGGAGATGTGTAGCCTTGGGAAGATAAGATTTGCAGGGTGAAGGGCAGCATGATAGCTATATCCAAGTATTTGAAGAAATGTCATAAAGAAGGAGGATTTGATTTGTTTATCCTGGCTCCAGATGAAAGAAGTAGGAACAACAAATGGGAGTTATAATAAAATGGATTTTGGTACAATGAAAGGAAAACATTTTTGTATTAGGCAGAGGCATTCTATAACAGGAGTGATTGGGTTGAGCATGAACCCTGGGCCTTTCCAGTGGGAAACATGCTCTGGTCTGTTGCTACAGAACAAGTGAGACCTGTGGCCTTTGGTTGGTCCTTATGTGTCCCTAAGACTGGTATCTATGTCAAATATGATTGAAGATTAAGTCATGAAGACATGCCAGTTCTCTAACTTATACAAAGGGAAGGGAGATAGCTTCTTTCATTTTTTCAAGGCATCCCTTTGATATATCTCTTGTGGACATGTAGTTGGAGGGGTGAGAACTTTTATTTTCTCTACCCCCTCCACTGCAATGGTGTCTGAGTGCACAGGAAAGTGAGAACACGTGCTTGCCTAGGCGAAGTTGAGGTCCTTAAGTCCCTGGCTGCTTCTTCTACTTTGTATTTCTTTCCTGAGCCCAAATGACTGACCACTGATCCTGGGATTGATGTTTCTAGCCTGGGAGGCTACTTTATGAATATGAGAGGTGGGGAATTCCTTGATCCAGTGCTTCCTAGTGCTGTTTGCCTATCTGGAGGTGATGTATATAACAAATTCTCAGAGGAAAAGATGAGAACCATCAGGAGGATGCCACAGCTGAAAGGGTTAATAAGAAAGCCCAACCCATTGGCTTGCCAGGAGATCCAGACTTGTTAAGTTCTAATCTGCAACTCTTTTATAGGAAAGGCTATCCCCTGGGCTTTTGGTGATCTCTTGGTGTCTTAAGAGAAATCGTTTCCCACCTTGCTAGAAGTCCAATGTCCCAACAAAGAAGGAGCCTCAAAATGAAGATGGAAGCTCTTTCTCCTCATGCCCTCTTGGGTCAGGGTCATGAACAGACATCTCTTGACTGAGCTGGTTCCTGGTTCTAATGGGTGAGAACCAGATTAATGACCCCCAAGACTTCTTGGAATAATTAGGTCTCTTTCCCTCATACCACCTCACCCCAAATGTGTGCTGTACATCTCCATGGCCTGCCTGGTCTGTAAGTAGATCAACAGAAACACTTGGGGGTCATAGTTAGTCTTTTAGAAATCTGTTATAATCTATACTTTGATAGACTTCAGAACTTTTATGCTGAGATCCCCAACAGTCTTCACTGCAATTTCACTTAACCCACAATCCTTCTGTAATCAAGTCTCCACCCTCTCCCCCACTCCTGACATCTAATTGTTTGGGAAATACTATTGATTGTATCTCTTCATTATTTTTTACATCTTTCCCTAGTTTTCCATCCCTACTATTACTAACCTTGTTCAGGTATTCATTCTTTCTCATTTGAACTCTTTTAATGTTCTCCCATTGTCTCTCTTCTCCATTCTCTCCTTTTTAACTGATCTTATATTTCACTCTCAGATCAAACCCTCTAATGCATAAATTTGGTCATCTCATTATCCTGCTAAAAAATCTTCAATGGATTCCTTCTACCTATTGAAAAGAGTCCAAATTCTTTTGCCTAGAGTTCAGGGCTTTCCAAAATATGAAACTACTCTATTTTACCAGTCATATTTCCCATTTCTTTTCTTCACTTATCTTGTTTACAGCCAAATTCACTTATCTCTGAACTAGTCCAATACTGTTCTGTGTCATCCTATCCTGTACCTGGAGTACCTTCCACCTCCACCAACCCCTTCTTCTGCAATAACGTTGCTTCCCATCTTCCAAGGCCTGCCTCCAATGCCACATGGGCCTGGTTCCCATGCCACCTCCTTCAGGAAGTCTTCCCTGATATCTAATCCCCTTTCAACCTGGAAGAGACTTTTCCAATCTCAGCATTTTCATAGCATGTTGTGCTCCTGCAACATTACATTCTAAATCACAATTATGAGTATCCCCATCTTATCTCTCCTACTAGATATTTTGTCTCTTGGTCACAGGGGCCAAGTCTTATTCATCTTTGTATTTCCTCTGCTGAACATAGGGTCTTCTTAAGTGTAGGTGCTCAATAAATATTTTCCCAAATTGTTGAATCTCTGGCTCATCTGGAAATCTGAACTGCTTATGCCCAACTGACCTGGATAAATGTGGTTATTCTATAACTTGTGTACTGACATGTGGAGAAGTCAGGATACTTGAGTTCTTGGACAGTGCCTGATTGTTACAGAATGTACAACCCTATAAATGCAACTACATTTTTGTTGGCTTCAGATATTCCATAGTTTTCATATTTTATTGACCATGTTCTTTATTGAAAACTCTACCTACAGACAAACTAGTACCAAGCATTTGTGAAGAAAATATTTGTTATAATGTGACAATAACAGGATAACAATAAACACTCCATATAAAGCCAACTGAACAAAAATACTCTACATAAAAAACATCCTTTTAACATTGTGAACTTGACCCATAAAAGCACATTTAAATATTACTTTAATCATTATTTTAACAAAGTTAAAAAGACAAGAAAAGAGAGACAATATTAACATTGTTAGGGAAATTCCCCAGTTTTTTAAGTAGGAAAGGACATTCAAAAAAACCACTGAAATATCTTTTCATCAAATAAACTAGCAAAGCTTTCAGGGAAATACCAAATCCCAGTGCTCCCTGTCTGTGTCACTCACATTTCCTGCACTGTTTGTCAAAGGAATAAAGTTTCAGTAGAATGTCAGTCGGTACAGAGATCACTTTGACCCATTCAAAGTCACAAAAGATCCAGGGTCATGGAAAAGAAATAGCAATGAATCATTTTTTATTTTATTTTATTTTTGTCTAGATCTGAAATTTCATAGGTTTAGGCAACTCCCAATGAGAAAACTCCTACTAATGCAGATTAGCAAATCTTCTGCAATGTTAGTCTTAGAGACGAGCCTGTAGGCAGGGAGAGAGGTTAAATGACTTGCCTGAGGTCACAGAGTGAGTGTCACAGGGAGGACTTGAACCTGTCTTCCTGAGTGAGGTTGGCTTTCAATCCATGACACCTAGCATGTATATAATTTGTATATAGTACAAACTGTATACACCTCCTGAGTGTTTCTCAGACTTGGAGAACCAAAGAGAGAATTCTCAGAGAGTCATAGACAGGGGAACTATGAGCAAGCAGCCACCAATCTGCTTCCCAGTGTGTTCATTTATCAGATCCTTTCCTATTGCTATTGACTAACTGCAGATAAAATATCTATTACACATCAGCCAACCTTTTCTGCTAAGATCATTAGTACTTTATCCCTTTCTTCACATAAAACTTTCCCCCACACTTGTAACTTCCTCCAACTCCTATCCTTCTACCCCAGTTAGTAATCATCTCTGCCTACAGAAATCCTACCCATCCTTTAAGACCCAGCTCAACTATCAACCCCTCTGAAGTCTTCCTAGTCCACAGTGCTCTTTCCCTATTCACAACTCCTATATCATTTATTATTTTACCACTTGTTAGGTCTTATTACTGCTTTGAATCCTTAGCTATATATTTTTTACATTCATTATGAATCTTGTCACTCTAACTGTATTCTATGATCCTAAAGCATGGGCACTGAGTCTTAGGTCCTTTTTTTTAGCATCCATTTTTTTAGCATACACTATGCATAAAAGTCATTAACAGGTTAGTGAAGCAACCTGCTAATAAAGGAAATATTGGCTCCCCTACCTAGGCCTTTTAATGGACTAAATAAAGGGCATGTCAAGCAGTTTCAGAAACACTGGGGTGATACATGAAGGTCTGTTCATTTCTGGGAGGACTGGGCTAACAAGATATCTTTTGAAGAGTTTTGCTTCTATCCACCCCAGGGTCAATAGGGTGCCAAATAAATAATGTCTGATGGATTTGTTTACCCCACTGAACTGACCAGTTGATTGAATCCATAGGTTGGCCGATTGTTGCATAAATATAATTGGCAAGATTCCCAAAGAAGAAAAATGACTTTGGGAAAAATCACTTGTGATCCCTCAGACTCAGTTTCCTCATCTTTAAAACAAAGAGATTGAGTGAGATGATCTCCAAAATTCTTTCTAGTTCCTTCTAATATTCTCTTCTTTGGTCCAAGTACCTTCTAAGGTTTAATGTTTTATGGTTCTATGACCTCCAAGATACCCATTTCTACTATTCTGTGTTCTGTAATTATAAGACCATTTCCAACTTTGACATTTTATATGGGTATATGAAATATAATCCAGTCTTTAAGTACTCTTGGCCCAACTTTCTATTGGAGGGGGTGAGGTGAACTAAAACTCTTTTGAAGGGTCATAGCCTGCAAATGCCTAAGAATTACTGCTTTATAGAAATCTGCCCTTGTGCTAAGACATGATTACATGTGGATATTTGAAGTTTGGGCCACAACTCCAGTTGCAATGCTTTCAGTTAAAAAACTAAATTTTAAAATAAATGTAGCCCAGACTCAATGAAATATCTATTATATTAACAATTATACAACTACATAGAAATTCATATTGTGTTAAAATTATACGACTAATAGTTATAGCTAAAAACACTGCTCAGCATAGATTTTCATGTCTGGCATATAGTGCCTCAACAATTGATTCAAATTTACAACAATTATAAGAAATTTGAGGGAAAATGCAAGTGTCACAGTCTGCTACAAGTTCATGATCCTGGGTTTATTGACCAGCTCAGATTCCCTGTCTTTCACTAAGGAATAGTGTGTTAGTGATAAAAATTAAAGGAATTGAGGAACCCTATAGTGTAAAAACAAACAAACAAACAAACACTAGTTTTGGGGTCAAAAAACCTAGGTTAAAATTCTCATTCTCTTCCTCATAAGCTTCATTGCCTTGGGTAAATCACTCAATATTCTTGAGCCTTGATCTCATCAACTGCAAAGTGGGATTAGTAATACCCTGCTTGCTTCTCAAGTTTAACATGAGGACCAGATAAGTTAATGGAGGTAAAGAGATTTGTGACCATTAAGCGCCATGTAAATGTCAACCATATTTCAATGGATCTGAGATCTCATCTGTGTTATTCCTTTCACTAGTGCAATTTGTACCTTCTCATCCTATGAAAGTTTCCTTCATGTCTTTCTGTAAGTCCTCCATTGAGTAGCTGTCCAAGGTACTAAAAGCCTTCCTCTTGTTCTTTTAATATTTCAAGGATTCCAATTCAGCATCCAAACTGTCAGGTTACCTGTTATGCTTCATTCTTGACACATGACTGATAAACTTCTTTTCCTACCATACATGCCCTTGATGACATCTTCTATGCCACTTCTTTCATGGAAGTCATCACTGGAAATATCCTGCAGCCTGTTTGTCATTATGTGTCTTTCCATTACTCAGTCAAGTGAAATATAACAATGAAAATAGGGCTTGCTGTTCAGGGAACATTGAAACCACTTTGCCTTGCAAATGTTGAAGTTTTATGTAAAAGTGAGCTATTCATCTAATTATTCTATAAATTGTTATTTGATGAATGTGAACTCAGTGTCCCATGACCTCATAGTCTTTATTGTTTGTTAACATCCATTCATGTCATAGAATCATAGATTTAGAGCTAGAAGAGACATCAGAGTCATCTAACCCAAACTTTCATTTTATAGATGAGTAGAGTTAGGCCCAGACAGGTTAAGTGATTTAAATGTCTTATAGGTAAGTAGGTTGAAATGTTGAGAAATTTTGCCTTATTATACATCTTGTGTTGTGGCCTCATATTGCTTCTATTTTCAGTTTTTACATTTTCATGCATATTATGTCTTATCTTATGCATGAACTATGTTTTATTTCATGATTCTCTCTCATCTTGTTTATTCCTTCTGCACTATACACACACACATACATATATAAATGTATATGTATATATACATATGTATACACACACACATATATATATATTTATTTTCCAAGTGCAGAGGAAAATTCCTCCCTGTCATGTTCTTAGAGAATGAGATTTCTGGGAAATTGATGTTAAAATGGCTGCTTTGGCTGAAGGTTTCCTGGAGGTTATATTTTATTATCATGCTCAGAAGCATTGGTACAAGCAGAGTTCATTTTAGAGGCTTTTTGTTATGTCACACTATTGAGAGGAGCAGTCCTGTGTAATATGATAGACAACAGAGACTGCTATAATATAGGGGCTGTATCTAATGAACCTCTTGCAGAGGGATCCTATGCTAAAGTGGTCTGGCTGTCTTCCAAGGAGTTCATTTAAAACTTATTTTGAAAATGGCCAGATGCCAGCCCAGCTAATTGGTAATAGAGCTCCCCAGGGGGTCCCTGGATGAGAAGAGATAACCATCTGCCTGGAGGCAGGGTGCTGACCTCAGTGATTTCTTGAAGTTTCCCCCACTGTCCAGAAGGAAATAGTCAACACACCATTATACTGAATTACCACCATCCTGGTGTGCACGTTTCTCTAGACTGGGAGGTGTATGTGTGGGAGTAAGGAGTGGTCTTAGACTGCAAGCATGGACAGATTTCGACGGTCTGTGAATTGAGATGGGAAAACAATTTAATCTTCATTTTAATTAACTTTTCACTGAAATTTAGCATTTCCTTCAATTATGAGATTCTTTAAAAATGCACTATTCTGAAATGAGGTCCATCAGCTTCACCAGATTGCCCAAAAGGGCCATGACACAAACAAGGTTAAGAACTCCTGCTCTAAGCTAAAGGTATCAAGCAAACCCTCCAGATGGTTTTCAAAAGTTGAGACATGAAGACAAAGGACACCTCAATAAAGATAACAGATTGTTGAGTAAGATAGAAGAGGCTACTTCTCATTATTATGATGAAAATGCTAATGAAAAGTTAAAAAATTGAAACAATTCCAGCAAATGTGGTTAAAAGATAGATGTCTGCAGGCCCTTAATTGGAAGGGAAACAGGGTAATAAGAATGAATATTCAGTGGGTACATATTGCAGAAAGGGGTCAATATAAAGCCCAGAAACTGTCATTTCACCATTTTTGCGCATTTTGAGAATTCAGAAAATAAAAAAGTACTCTAGATCATGAGATTATAGTCAAATAAATTCTTGTTGCCTCTTCTATTGATGGTCTCCTGTCCATGATCATTGCCAAGTCTGGTAGTGGGAATACAATACCTCTTTGCTCTCACTCTGTGAATTGTGCGTAGAAGAGATGGAGTTCACTTTAGATTCAACATAAATAAAAACTTCCTGGTGATTGGAGTTAACAAAAATGGAATGAGCTGCCACAAAGAGTTGTGAGTTCACCATCATTTAAGTTAGATGATCACTTGTTGGAAATGATTAATAATATGAGTAGAAAGTTAGACTAAATGACCTTTGATGTCCCTTCAAGTTCAGAGATTTCAGAGTGTTATGATTCTAAGATGGCTAGTGACTGTTTGGAATCAATCACCTGAACCTACAAAGAAAAACATGCCCACACATTTATTCTTCCATAGTCCATATGCAAGAGTGGTGTGAAGAATATAATGTTAAAAATATTCCTTTTGGAATAGGAGAAAAGGTCACCTTAGAAACTGGGATTATAAGATTTGTAGGACTGTCCAATGAGGGAATCTTATGAAACATGGGGCAATCTACCCCATGTATAGCACTGGTGGTAAGGTAGGAAAGACCAGGAAAATGCCCTAATGACTAGAGTTACCTTCATGAGTTCTTAGGGTTTAGTATAATCCATGGAGGACTCTGGCAGTCAATATTCTCTAACTGGAAGTGAAGGAAGAAACCCATATGTCTGAAACACCCAAGCTTTGAGGAGAGATAAAGGATTTGGGAATCTATCATCTTATTTGAGGATCTACAATCCTATAAATAATCTTGTGTTTCAAGATAAAAATCTCAAAGTTTAAAAGAACTTAAGGTTCATTTGGTGAGTGAATCTTCTCTATAATATCCTTAATATTTAAACATGAATCACTTCCATGCTTTTGTAGAGAATGCTCTCCCTCTTCATCTTTTATTCTTGGTACTTCTTACTACCTTCAAGGCTCAGCTCAGGTACCACCTCTTACTGGGGTCTTTCCTAATTTTCCCAGTTGTTTCAATTTTTCCCTGAACCCATCCTCCAATTGCTTCATACTTACTTATCTGTGTACATATGGTATAACCTTCCAATTGAATGTGAGGGAAGGGACTTAACTTTTCATTTTTGTTTCTCAAGTGTCTACCACAATGCCTACACACCATAAATATTTAATAAATGGTTCTTGAATGGAACTGAATATTCAGTGATGGGGAACTCATTATCTATTCTAGTGTATCCCATAGTGCTGCTGCATATCTCTGATTATTAGAAAGTCCTTCATCATATTGAATCTAAATCTGCCTACCCAAGAATAATGAATTTGGAATCACTGGATCTGGGCTCAAATTCTGATTCTGCTTACTACCTGTATGAACTTAAACAAACCAATTGACTTCCCTAAGCTTCAGTTTACTCCCTGGAAAATTATGGGGTAAGATTAGGTGATTTCTAAGATGTCTTATAGCTATAAGTCATAGGGTCCTTTGAAATTTCACTCATTTGCCCTATTCTGCCCTTTGGAGTTAATGTTTATTAGCTGCTAATGACATGCCCAGTCCTAGTTTAGGCCACGATCCACAAACTATTTTCTAAATTACCTAAACTCAGAGCTGCATGGACCTCATGGTTTTGAAGACCTTTGCTGATCACTTGGTAGCTTAGCCTTTTAAAAATGGAGGGCCAGTTGAACTAGGAATCTACTTTCTCTGGCTGAAACAGGTCAAGTTTTATCAGCCAAAAGGTGACCGGCTAAGCTAATGAAATCATCTGACTCTTAATAGCCTAATTCTAACTTACTTTGGTTAAATGTGCTGAAAATCACACCTCGCTTTCTTTTCTCATTAATTGGTCACTGATAATAATAATAGCACCTACCTCACAGAATTGTTGTGAGGATCAAATGAAATACATATAAAATTCCTTGCAAATCTTAAGGTTTCATATAAATGTCAGTTATAATTATTACTATTATTATTATTATACAACTACCATCTTTATTTTATCTGTCTACTTGAGGAAATAGAAGGGATTAAATATGAATTTGAAAATAGTGGAATCATATATGGAATTGAATTTTATTAATATCTGTTCCCCAAATCCTAGGGATCCTCAATACCTAGAAGAGATTAAGAAGACAGAAGAAAACCATAATTAAGGGAGTGGTGTTGTCCTCCAAAAGTTATGAGCTACACATTGCTTCCTTTTCTCTTTCTCCCTCTTTATCTGATTTCCCTTTCTCCCACCCAGTTTGGACTCCAAGAGACCTTCAGGCCAAATGGAATTCTAGCAGATTGCTAGATGAATACTTGCTGGAGATACTATAAATGGTATTCATGCCTTGGGTGGGAGTTGAATGAGATGGACTCTTCAACTCCTTCTAAGTCTAAGATTCTGTGATCCTGAGGAATGGGAAACCAAGCCAATGACAAATGTTTATAGAGCTCAGAGAGGTTTTCCACAGTCTCAAGACACTACCTCTCCTGAGTATTAGCAACTTGCACTATCTCTCCAAGCCTGCAGTGATCAAAAGGGCTTCTAGAAAGCAGAGACTGTCTCATTTTTAATTATTTTTGTCTTTGCATACACAGTGCCTAGTACAATGCCTGAGAAGCAGGAGACATTAAGTACTTGCTGATAAATTAAATGATCCTTACAAGAAAGGCTTCAGTGCTCAGGAAAGCCTTCCCTTATAGGAGTGGACAGGCCTGAAATCATCTTTAAAAAAACAATAAGAAAATATAGCCAAAACACAAATCCAGAGAATATTGCACAGCCATAGCTATATAAAGCTGGAGTCCCAACTGGCCTACCAAATCTTCTTTCTTCATACAAAGGTGATGTTCTGGTGCTTAGAGTACAACAATAACATGAGCCATGCTTAGCAAACTTTCAGAGACTTCCACTTGAATATTGACAATCTTAGATGTCCAGCTGTAAAACAGAGATACAACCAATTCCCTTTCGGAGCCAATCTGCAGGCACAGACAGACTGATAATTCTGTTGCCATAGTTTCTCAATAGCAATCCCTTAATGGTGTCACTCAGAAAATTAGGCTGTTCCTTTCTCTGTCCTAAAAATCATTCATTCTCCTGGATGATGGCCTGGGCAAATTTAAGCTTTCTGTAATAACAATTGAAACCCCCAAGGGCAGAAGACTGTTTTAATTTTCTTAATCATAAACAATACCCACAGAACAGACTTATAGTAGCCCCTCCTATTATAATGAAAGAAAGAACTCTAGGTTCCTGGAAAGAGGCTCCCCTCCCCCTTCATTTTCCATTTCCCAGGGTGCTGAATGTGATTTGAGGCTGTTGGGGGCAGCAGCATTTCTATGGAAGGAATAGGAGGACTCTTTGATTTGAACCTCAGTGGGAGAGATTCTGCTTTCAGCAATTATTGACCTGTTCTTTTACCCAGGAATTGTCTTATCTAGCATGATTCCAGAAGGAAGTTGAAAATAAAACGAGGCATGCAAAAGTATATTCAAGAGATATCAAATCATATCATGATCATTTCAAACTTTGAAATGTAGCCAGTGGGGCTGTCTGTTCTTTTATGTAGAAGAGTTTTAAGTATCCCTGAATGAGCTTATCAAGGACCATTTCTCCTTTCCTAAAAGAGAAACCAGGGAATGGAAACAGCAGTGACTGAGGAACCAGGAAACCTGGGTTCTGTTCTCTGTTCTACTGTTGATTAGCTATGTGACCTTAGGCAATCCCTGTATGCACCTCATTTTTCTAATTTGGAAAATGAAGGGTTTGGACAACATCAAATCTAAGGTAGTATCTGGTTACAACAATATCTAATTTTTCAGAAGGAGATAGAAAACATCTTTATTTCTATCATAAAAAATATTAGTATTTGAATACTACATAACTGTACTTAATTAACTTAATCATACAGTACTCATTTCCCAAGTTTCTTCCCTTCACCCACAAAAAAAACAGAAAATCCAGCTGGAAGGGAAAAAAAAGCAGGAAAAATGTACAAGTTAATTTGTTTCCCCTAGTTTTCCAAATGAACCTTGAGCCTTTAGAAGGCATAGCAGTTGCCTGTCAAAACCAAACCAAATTTTCAAATTTTTAGCACTATTCAAGTTTATACCATCAGGCTTTGAAAGGACTATGTAAAAAACTGAAGGCTGGCCCTATTTGTCAACTTTCATTTCTAGACCTTGGTGAAAACTAAATGATGAGCCAACCAGTATCTTGGCATAGCAGGGCCTAATTCTATCTACAAGGATAGGGAGAAGAAGCACACACAATTACTGGCTGTCCATACCAGCAGGATTCTGCTTCACACATGATTACCAGCACTCCTTCCACTTAGCAGGGTCAGGCCTCATGCTCATCAGCTGTTCAATCTTTGTGTTACTCAGAAGGTGAAGGCATAGACAACGCCTACCACCACGATATTCCCAATGGTGGCTATTATGGCAATCCATAATAAGATGGCATCATTGGAAGAACGAGGTGGGTCTTCCAGTTGGTTTGGCCCCGAAGTGGCTGTGTGGACATTGGCCGATGAGCTAAACAAGGAGTATTCAGTACTAAAGTCTTCATTTGGTGAATCCATAAAGGCCCCTCCCATAACAGGAATCTGTGGAGAAGGATGGGAAAGGATTAAGCAGAGTTTAAACATTCTGAGCAAATCACTTTGCCTTTGAATGTCTCGATTTTATCATCCTAAAAACGCTGATGATACCGGAACATGCTTTGGACTTGGAGTTAGGAGAGGTTTGGGTTTGAATCCCACTCCTGGCACACACTTATTAGATATATGATCATGGGCATCCTCAATCTCTCTGAGCCTTCGTTTCCTTATCCACAAAATGAAAATAATAATACATGCAATATCCACCCCACAGGGCTGTCATGAGACTCAAATGACATAACTGAAATGCTCTGTAAACTTTAAAGCTCTCTAGTCACTAGACTAGTCACTCTAGCACTAGCTCTTAGGAATGCTCTGAAAAAGTGCTTTTTGAACTTAAAAATTCTGTAAAATATGAGTTGCCATCCTTTATTTAAACTTAATGAGAACCTTTGCTTTATAAAAAGAGGCATTTTATAGCCCCTCAATCCTATGTGGAAAAATGAGATTGAGATTCAGATTGAAGATATGAAGCAGAATTCTGGAGATGGATCATAAGATCCAATTGTTAAATTTTCAGTCTGAGCCTCAGAAATCAACATACAAACTGGGCCTTGATTTATTACTTTATTAATTGTCTAGACTTAAGAAAGTGATGGAAAAAGTGTTAATAATGCAGATTAAACTTTCCTGGAGAACTGATTGTTAAACATTTACCAATATGCCCCTGAATACAGGTACAAATTTTCCACTATTAATAACTTTCCATTTTGGAGACAGCCCTGGAGTTGGGGAGAGAGATTGCTAATGATGGTAACAGTAATTCCATGACAGTTTAGTTTACTAAAAAGCTGTAAGAAAAGCTATGATAAACTGTAACTAGGAATATGGGGTATGGGAGATGCTGATATAGGAGTGATTACTCCTTTGCAGGGCAAATGTAAACTGGATACGGAAGTGATCCTGGAAATTTTAATCCTGAAAAGCCGGGAGTCCAGGTAGTTCATAGAGAGCTTAAGGAGAGATGCATATTCAAATTGTTGGGAAAGAAGGAGAGTAATTTGGGGGGAAGAGTAATTAAAAGGTCCATAGATGACAGCAATAAGGCTTTAAACAGGATGAAATTAATGTTAAAGGATAGATGGTAACAGAGGTAGGGTCCAAAAATGTCAGAAAAGGAAAAGGGGGAATGCTAATTTCTCCTTGCCCTGTGTGTCAGTGAAGCATGAGGGAAGGACTAGCCTGGTTTAGAGAGGGTGCCAAGAGATGTAGTATGTTGACCTAGGCTCACTCATCTAGAAAATGAAAGAGATGGACTAGATGTGCCATAATAATTATAATCATCATAATAACTCATTTATTTTATTCATTTAGCACTTTAAGTTTTGCAAGGTGCTATACATACACATATATTATTTTATTTGAACCTCACAACAATCCTGTGAGGTAGGTGCTATTGTTACCTTCATTTTACAGATGAGAAAACTAGAGGCAAGACAGGATCAGAAAGTCACAGAGCTAACTGGTATCTGAGGTATTTGAACTTAGGCTTTGATTCTAAGTTCAGTGCTACTCATTATGGCCTGAAAAATATTGTCTGTCTCCAAAAAGATATGGACTTCACATGGTAAGTTTTGATAGGAGGGAAAGACAGGTAAATGTTTGGTATATTCTCCAAAGATAAGAGGCCTGTGTGGGTACTGCTGGATGACCAGGAGCATAGGCACCTGGCGTAGTGATGGGGAGGGCACTGAATATGCAATGCATCTGCTTCATAATTCTTCCCAGAGTCAACCACATGCATGAAATCATAGTATTTTAGAGTGGGAAGGAACCTTGATCTAATTTCTTCATTTGTGAGATGAAAACACTATGTTGATGGCCTTTTGCCCCAAGACCTTGCTCTCTAAAAGTAACAATTACTCTGATAACTTATCTTTGCTAAGATAGGAGAGCTCTCTTTAGTTGGCATAGTGAATAGAACGTGAAACTTTGGACTCAGGAAGATTTGAGTTCAAATCTTCCCTCAGACACTTACTAACAGTGTGATCCTGGGTAAATCACTTAAATACTCAGCCTCAGTTCACTCATCCAAAAAATGGGTATAACTGTCCCTACTTTATAGACAATACAAAATTGTTATGTAAGCATCAAATGAGACAATATATGTAAAGCACTTTGCAAACCTTAAAGTGCCATATGAATGCTAGCTAGCACCATCATCATCATCATTATATTTGAAGGGTTGTCATGAGAAAGAGTGATTAGATCAGATGTTCCTTTTTTTTTGATTTGTTTTTTAAGGCAATTGGAGTTAAGTGACTTACCCAGGGTCACACAGCTAGTAAGTGTCAAGTGTTTGGTCTGAGGCCAGCTTTGACCTCAGGTCCTCCTGACTTCAGGGCCGGTGCTCTATCCACTGCAACATGTAGCTGCCCCCTAGATCAGATGTTCTTAACCTTTTGGGGTGTCACGGACCCCTTTGGTAGTATGGTAAAGTTGGTGGGGCCATAATCAGAATAATGCTTTTAAATGCATAAAATGAAAACATGGGATATAAAGGAAACCAGAGGTTAGTGAAAATAAAGATGTAATCCTCCCCAGTCCAAGTTCATAGGCCCACTGAAATCTATCCACCTAGTTAAGAGCCTCTGCTCTAGACTCAGAGTCCCCAGCTATGTAAGCCTTGGCAAGGAATGAAAAACTTTCTTCTTTCAATTGCACTTAACTAAAGACATCCTTGGGTATAAAAAGAAACCCATCCTATATAATAAATGATGGCATCATAACAAACAAAAGGAGGCACAAAAAGAGCTACCCTCCCACAAGTTTTGAGGATTCACAAGTACAGTATAAGTCAGGTGGCAGGAAAGGAGAAAACAAAATAATGTTAATAAGAATAGTTTATGCTTCTGTAACATTTTAAGACTTACAAATTACTTTCCATGTAGCTTTCTACATGCTTTCTAGCCTATGAATTACATGAAAGTATTATTATACTCATTTTATGGCTAAGGAAATCAAGACCCAGAGAGGTTGAGTGATGTGCCTAATGGCATACAGCTAGTGCTAAAGCTAGGAATAGAATCCAGGTTCCTTAACTGATCATTGAGGGCTTTTCCTTTTTTCACCAATACATTGCTAGGGAGAAGGAAAGAACCTGCTATAGAAGAAAGAACACTGACTCTGGATCTTTCTCCTTTTTTTCCCCTTCCCCAAAATGTGAGCATTTCTCCCTTTCACCAAAGGCTTACTTCAGCTCTCTTCTCCTTATTTTTATGCTTTCTCCATTGACAAACTGACAGTTCCAATGATCATCTTTATTCATGTCATTCCTGAGTGCTATCTCAATATCTCAATATCCCATATCTCAATCATCAGTGCTGATCTGTCCCCAGACTGCAGCCCCACACTTTTAACTATTCATCAGGGATTTCTACATGGATGTTCCATTGACACAGCAAACTCAACCTGTCCCAAACTGAACTCATTTGCTCCCTGTCCCATCCCCTAGCATTAAATAGGGAAGGGAGCATGAGAGCCCTTTAAATTATCTGAAGAGAGTAATTGCTTCCTCCATGAATCTTTTCTTCACCAAGCTAAACATTCCTAATTCCTTTACCTGATCATCAAGTGACATGGCCATCAACCTGGCTCTGGCTACTTTCTCCTCCTTTCTTTATCTGTTCCTTGGCAAACCAACTCAACTCTATACTATCCTCTCCTCTAAGAATTTCTCACCCTCTCATCCTGTCACAGACCACATTGCCAAATCTCAATCTGGAATTCCAAAGCACTGGAATCTGACTCATTTCCTTTTATTTAAATGTTGTTGAATGGATATGTTTACATATACATACATATACCCATACACATACATATACGTACGTACATAAATACACACACATATATGTGTGTGTGTGTATGTATGTGTATACACACACACACACACACACACACTCACACACACACACATATATATGAGAGAGAGAGAGAGAGAATCCATACTAACTGGGTCCGCTACAAATTTATGTTACATAATCTCAAATGCTCACTAATTTCAACAGGGAATCCTTTTACACCTCCCTGATTGATACAATATCCCATTCACTACAGTGACTATTATAAACCTTCTCATCCCTTCTCATGCCTCCCTAGGCATTTCTTCCTTTCACCCCCTCATTTAAAGTCCTCACTTCATAGGTCACCTAAAAAATTAAGGCCATTTGCAAAAAGCTTCCTTTTCAGTCCTCCTCCTCATATCCCATCACTCAAACATTTCCCCCATGATCTCCTTCTTCACCCTTGCCTAACACAATGAAGTAGCACTTTTCCTTACCAAGACAAACCCTTCTACATGCATCCCTCATCCAATTTCCTCATTTATTTTCCAGCAGGTTGCCATTACTGTCATCTCCACCCCCTTTCTAATCTTTACTCTTTCCTAATCTACTGGTTCTCTTCTCTGCTGCCTATAAAAATGTTCATGTCTCCTCTATCCTTAAAAAGCCCTTACTTGATTCAATGATCTCCATTAGCTATCATCCTCTATCTCTCCTCCCCTCCTTGATTGAATGCCTTGAGAAAATTGTCTATACTAGGTACCTCTACTTTCTCTCTTCTCAGTCACTTCTCAATCATTTGCAATCAACCTTCTGCCTTCATCATTCAAATTGATCTCTTTAATGTTACCAGTGATCTCTTAATCAACAGACCTGATCATCTTTCCTTAGTCCTTATCCTTCTCTATCTCCCTTATTTGATGCTCATGACCACCCTCTAGTCCTGGAGAGTCTCTCTTCTATGGATTATGATGCTGCTCTCCTGGTTCTCCTCTTACCAATCTGATTGTTTCTTCTTAGTATCCTTTTGTTGGAACTTTATATTAGGTCATGTCCCAATCCACTCACTGCTAGTACTTTCTCTCTGAGATTTTTTCATATAATTCTATGTATCTTGTATGAATAATGTTGTTTCCATGTTGTCTACCCCTACTCCATTAGAATGTAAATTCCTTGAGGGCAATGACCATACATTTTCATTTTTTTTGTGTCCTGAGTGCTTAGTACAGTGTCTGGAACAGAGTAAGTGCTTAATAACATAGATTCAAGGTTCTTCACCATTCTGGTTGTCTTCCCATGAGTGTCTTTTAGCTTATCAATATCCTATCCTTCATAAACTTGTGACCCAGAACTGAATGAAAACATGCAAGATGTGGTTTGATCAAGGCAGAGGACTGGTATTGTCATGTCTTCATAACTTTTTGATTGCCATATCACACTTTTTATTCCTAAAGAGCTTTCCAGATCTATTTCAAACTGCTGATTAACCATGCCTCTCCCCATCTTATACTTGTGAAGTTAGTATTTTGAACCTAGGGGAAAGCCGTATATTCATCCTTTAATAGGTTTCATCCTATTAGATTTAGTCTAATGTTCTGGCCTGCTTGAGATCCTTTTGCATCTTGAATCTCTCATCCAGTATTTTGGCTCTTCTTATCAGCTCTGTATCATTGGCAAATTTAGTGAGACTGCCATGGACGCCTTTATCTGAGTCATTGATAACAATGTTGAAAGGACAGCAGATCTTTCAGATGAGTCTATATTAATCATTCTAACAATATTTATTAAGCACTATATGACATGCACTGTGCTAAGCATCAGAGATAAAAAAAATCAAAACGGAGTGCTTTAATGTAGAAGACAACATGAACACACACAAGTATATTCAGAATAAATATGTAGAGAAAAAATGCAAAATAGGGTAGAGAAAGTATTAACATTAAGGTTAGAGATTAGGAAAAACTTTATATAGAAAGTGAGTTGTGTCTTGAATGAAGTGAGGAACCCTATGCATTAGAAGTGGAAGCAGTACATTCCAGGCATGGGAGTGGGTGTGGGTTGACCAGAACAAAGGTATGTAGATGGGAGATGGAAAACTATCTTTGAGAAATGAAGAAAAGGCCAGTTTGATTGGACCACAGAATATATGATTGACAGTAATCCATAATGAAGCTGGAGAGGTAGGTTAGTGCCAGGTTGTAAAAGGTGTTAGAGGGTTAAATAGAAAAGATTATACTTGATCCTAGAGGAAATAGGGAGCAACTAGGATTTATTGAAAATCAGCGTGACATGGTCATGGCTGCATTTTAATTTTTTTTTCTTTTTTTGAGACTGAGTCTTCTAACCTTTCCCAGACTAGAAGTGCAGTGGCCATTCATGGGGCCCAATCCCAATGCTAATTGTTATAGAAGCTTTAACCTGCTCCTTTTCCCCCTAGTATGGACTGATTTGCTCCTATTTAGGTGGTCTGGCAGCCCTCCAATACCAGGGCTCACCATATTAGTGAGGATATAAGATTTACACTAGCTCTACTAGTGTTGAATCTCAACATCAGATTCAGCATCTCCCAGTAGAAAGTATCTGAACTTAAAGAAAAATCTCTAGCAGGGGTGCTAAGGTTTTTATTTGAATCGGGGACACCAATTAGATGGCCATAGCAATTGTTTGGGTGAATGGTGCTGAAGGCCTGAACTAAGGTGGTAGATGTGAAAGCAGAGATAAGGGGATTGGATGTGAGAGTGTTGTAG
The DNA here is from genome assembly GCF_900497805.2 of Vombatus ursinus. Taxonomy (NCBI): domain Eukaryota; kingdom Metazoa; phylum Chordata; class Mammalia; order Diprotodontia; family Vombatidae; genus Vombatus; species Vombatus ursinus. The sequence continues at coordinate 61,754 of NW_020947062.1, read as the reverse complement.
AGGTAGAGAAGAACTGATTTGGCAATGAATCAGATATGTGAGGTGATGGAGAATGAGTTGCCAAGGATAAAACCTAGGTTACAACCCTAGGAGAATGAAAGAATAGTGGTGCCACCAAAAGAAATAGGAAAGTTTGGGAAAGGGGTGAGATTGAGGAAAAGATAATAAGGCTATTTTGAACATGGATAGAGGGAGGGAATAGAAAGGAATATGCATTTGTATAGTGCCTATTATGAGCCAGGTATTGTGCTAAGTGCTTTTCACAAATATTATCTCATTCAATCCTCACATCAATCCTTCAATGTAAGTGCTATAATTATTCCCGTTTTATAGTTGAGAAAACTGATGCAAACAGAGGTTAAATGATGTGCCCAGGGTGCTAGCAAGTAGTTGAGGTCAGATTTGAACTCATTGATTCCAGTCCCAGAACTCTAGCCACTATTCTACCAGCTGCCTTTTAAGGAAAGAGAGAGAGAGAGAGACAGACAGAGAGACAGAGACAGACAGAGACAGAGAAAGACAGAGAAAGAAAGATGCAGAGACAGAAAGAGACACACACAGAGACAGAGACACAGAGAGAGACACAGAGACACAGAGAGAGACACAGACACACAGAGAGAGAGGAGAGAGAAGAAGAGAAGAAAAGAGAAAAGAAGAGGATCCAGGACAGAACCTTGGGGGACATCCACAGTTAGAGCCAGGAAAGGAAAGTGAAGGAGTAGCCAGATAGGTAGGAGAAAATAGTGCTACATAAAGCAAGAAATTATATAGGAGAAGAGGATGTAAATAGTTTCAAATGTTGCAAAAAATGTCAAGAAGGATGAAGACTGAATAAAGACCATCATATTCAACAATTAAGAGATCTTTGGTAACTGTGAAAAGAGCAACTGATTGACAAGGTTAGAAGCCAGACTCCCAAGGATAAGGATAAGTCAAAGGAGAGGAAGTGGAATCAATGAGTGTACACAGATTATTTTTCTAGGAATTTGGCTGAAAAAGGGAGAACAGATTTAGGATGTTAGCTTGATAGGATATTTACTGAAGGAAAAACTTGGATATGTTTGAAAGCAACAGTTGTTCAGTTGTTTTTCAGTTGTGTCCAAAGCTTTGTGACCACATTGGGATTTTCTTGGCAAAGATACTGGAGTGGTTTTGCCGTTTCCTTCTCAGCTTATTTTACAGATGAGAAAACTGAGGGGAGAAGAGTTAAGTGACTTGCCAATGGTCACACAGCTAGTAAGTGTCTGAGGCTAGATTTGAACTAAGGAAGATGAGTCTTCCTGACTCTAGGCTGTAACCACTGTAGCACCTACCTGCCCCTGAAAGGAGCAGAGGAGTAAGTAAACAGGAAGACATTGAAGTTGGATATAAGTGGGAGGATAGGAGAGGAAAAGAATGCAATCTGCTAGAGATATAAGGGAACAGGATCAAGGACATGGGTAGAAGAGCTGGTCTTGGCAAGAAGAGTCACTTTATTATTAGCAACTGGAAGAAAAGAGGAGAGATAGATGTCAAGGGGTTTTGAGATGAAGAGGAGAGAAGAGAGAGCATGGTAAATGAACTCAAATTTTTCACTAAAGTAAGATGTGAGGTCCTCCTCATCTGAAACAGAGGGGAGAGGAAGTGTGGGAGGTTGTAAGAGAGAAGAGAAAGTTTAGGACAACTTCTGTAGAGAATGGGATTGGGAATCAGTTAAGGAGAAGCAAAAGGATTGTTTGTTGCATGGAAGGCTTAGTTAACAATAGGTAACAAATTTGTAATGTACCCAATCAGCTCAGTTGTATGACTTTCTCTAGCTCTATTCAACAGCACTTGAGAGGAGACATAAAATAGAAGTGAAATTATGTTGGGGTTTAGTAAAAGATGGGTGGTGGTGATAGGGCAAGGTGGGAAGGGATTGGACAATAGAAGATAGTACAGTATTGAACTGGTTAACTATAGAGTTGAGATTTGGAAGAGGAGGATGTGAAATTAGAGCAGGAACAATGGCCTGAGAAAATACTGAAATGTGGAGGAATTGGATTCTGTTTTTCTATCATTCATTCATTACGTTCTGCCATTTTGACAATGTTGCCCCTTGACATTGAAAAGGTCTGGCTCAGAAATTCTTTACCGGACTTGACCTAATAAACATCTCTCTGAGAGCTGCCTCAGAATATACTTATACTTATTGAAGGGGGCAGTTGAATCCAACACTAGACACAAGACAATTTGACCTTCGGTTCACTGTTGCCTTGTCACAACAAATCTAATGTTTAACAATTAAGATAGTCACATCACACCATGATTAAGATTCTTCAACTTCACAAACCCATAGCAAAAATAAGCATAACTCACAGAATCCTTAAGCTGGAAAGTGATCTAATTCAATTAATACTCTGTTTGAGAGGCAGTGTGGTTGGTATAATGGGAAAAACAGACTTGGAACTGGTAAATGTGTGTTCAAATTCCCCTTTTTCATTTAGATGTTATGTGACCTTAGGTAAGTCATTTAACTTTTCTTGGCCTCAGGTGCTTCCTTTGTAAAATGAGGGACCTGGATTAGTTGGCCTCTGAGGTCTACATCTATGATATTATGACCTGCAAAGAGGGAGAATTCACTCCCTCTGGAGGTATCCCAATACACTTTGAGATAGCTCTAATTGTTAGAAAGTTTATCCTTGCATGACACTGTGAAGGTTCTTATGATTTTCTTAATAATTTATATGGTATGTGTAATGAATGTACTAATAGATTAAACTTTTCAGAATTACCTTTTCTAACTTGTGAGTCAGACTCACAATGAAGCTTGAAATGCTCAATCAAACCCTTGACAATGCTTTATCTCATACATTCTTGAATATGTGTGCCGTAAGTGAAGCAAATCGGACGTTGTAGAACTTGTTCCCATCACAGAACTCTGGTCCTGTGACCCACCAAATAATGGCCCTCAAAGACTTGAGCAATATTGCTCCCATAGGACTCCAGAATTGTTGTATTGTCTTCCACTTGTGGGCTGGTCATGGGAAACCACTTAAGCCCTGGGAAAAGATTATTTGTAAACCACCTTCCCCTGCCCCCATTCCCATTGTGATTTATGTATATAATCTCCGCCTTCACTTCAGCAAGGTGGAATTCTGATCAGGAGAATTCCCAATTTGTGAATCTGTTCCTCATAATGAAACTAATTAATTAAAAGGCTACCTGATTACTGGCACTTTGTCTCTGGCCTGCTGTTTGGTCATTCTCAGGTCTCCCACTGGAGACAAAGACAATACATGAAATCCTCTTTTGCAAACTTGAAGACTGCCATATATCCCTAAATTTTATCTTCTCCAGCATAAACATTTCTTTTTCCTTCAACCAGTTATTTTATGGCATGTTCTCCAGCTCTCTCACCATCCTGGTTGCCTTCCTCTAAAATATTCTGAATTCCTAAATGTGGTGCCCAGAACTGATGTGGCCTACAAAGTTCAGAGTACAGTAGAGCTATTGTGGAGAGCATGCCTTTCTTAATATGAGGAAAAGAAACCAGTCCAATTTATGTTGAAAAGTAAGTAAAGGGATTTAGAGTTATTGATAACCTTTAAGGTCAAGTAGTCTAGTGATTTCTAAACTTTTTCATTGTGCACCCTATCAGTAAAAAAAAAAAAAGTTTTGATCACTTTCTCCAATGGATGGTTATGGTATATAAATTATATAATTACATAAATTATAAAACACATGGAAATAGATATTTAAAAGGATGACATAAAGATGGAATGTATAGCATTTTTGTTTCATTGTGTTAGTGGTACAAAAGCCCTTCTTACTCTCACTAAAATATTATTAACTAGTTAACTAATTAATTAGTTAATTATATTAACTATAAATAATATTTTTAGTGACAGTAATGTGATTGAATAGGCTTTATTATTTTTGAAAAGTTACTGTGTATATTTTGAGAGACAGGATGAACTTATAACTAGTAACTATTTATTAGTAATTAATTATTCAGTTAATTTAATCAATATTGCTAGTCAAACAGGGATGTTTGATATAGATAGACCTCATGTTAAAACTTATATAGAAAATATATCATTTATCTTTCAATAAAAAGACAATAATCAAATAACAGGTCAGAAGGGTCAATTGAAGTAACAGTTTTTCAGGAGTCATGTATCTGTATATAGGTATTCACCATTACACAACACAAAAACAACAAAATTGTCTTTGCACTTCAGTAAAATGTGTTCTCTATAAATCCATTCTGCTTTCTTTACCTGGTTCTACTTAATGGATGGTGTCATACTTTAATTTCCTATTCATGTTCACTTGTTTTAGTTGTGTATTTATGTAAGTGTGAAGAAGGTCAGTTTGACTAAACTGTAGAATGCAGGAAATAAAGTAATAAATAGTAAAGTAGGAAAGATAGGTTAGGGCCAAGTTGTAAAGGTCTTTAAATGCCAAATAGATATTCGAGCATTAGTAGAGAGCCACTGGGGTTTATTGAGTAGGTTAGACACATGGTCAGATGTGGGCTCTATCACATGTTATTCATTTTGGCAGTTGTGTGGATAATGAATTGGAGAGAGGAGAAACCTGGGAGGAGACTAATTCAGAGACTATTGCAATTTTCCAGGTGAGAGGTGATGAGAACCTGAACTAGAGTTGCTGTGTGAATAGGGAGAAGAGGACAGATATGGGAGATTTGGGGGAGATAGAATTGGCAGAATTTGAAAACTGCTTGACTATGTGAGGTGAGTGAGGAATTGAGGATGACACGTAATTATGAAATTGAGAGACTAGAAGGATCTGCCCTTGACAGAAATGACAGAAATTTAGAAGAGGATTGAGTTTGAGGGGCAAGACAAGGAAATGAAATCTTTGATGTAGCTAGCAAGCTTTCCATGGCTGATCACCCAGTGCAACTCACTCTGTCCCACTCAGAACAAAAAAGGAGGGAGGAAGGGAGTATTCTCAGTCACAGATTAATACTCTGGAATGTGATGGCCCAGACACCCTCATTTGAAAGATAAAAATCTGACGGCCAACGAGGAAGTGACTTGCCCAAGGGCTTTCAGGTGAATGTCAAAGACTACATTTGAACCCAAGTCCTTTGACTTCTAATATTGTCCTTTTGCATTTGATTTTTAGAGTGACTCAAGAAGAAAAGAAATTGCTTTCAAACAAGCAGAATATTATCAGGGAACAGAATGAATTTTTAATCAGATGGGCATATTTTATGCCTTAGGGACATTTTTTGAAATTTCTAAAACATATGGGCCAACACACAAGAAACATTCAGATGGATGAAATAACAGAAAAAGCATCAAATTTAGAGTCAGAAGACCTAATATGAGCCCTTGCTCTGCCCCTCAGTACTTGTGTGACTTTGGACAAGTCATTTCACCTCTCCAGTCCCCAATTTCCTCATCTATTCCACAGGATGTTATGGGGATTGAATAAGTTAGTATGTGCAAATTGCTATGTAACAGTAAAGTGCTATGGTCTTTTGAACAATTATAATTAATAACATTAATTATTTGATCACCTAGAGGCAGCAGAATTAGGTTCAAGTATTGAATGCACTTAAAATGCAAGATATTCATTACTGTAATATTATCACTTAACTCCCAGAATGATTATGGGAAAATCACTTATGATCCTCTAAGCCTCAGCTTCTTCATGTGTAGAATGCTTCTATCATCTGAATATACAAATCAAAATTTTAAATTCTAAGTGAGCAAACACAATTGGGGAAGAAATAAAACTTCTGGTTTTGAAAAGGATGTTTAACAGGAAGTATCCTCAGATCCACAAAAATAAAATGACATCAATATAATTATGAGTATAATATTACAAAAATAAAATAATATGCTCACATTTTTATTATGCTTAAAGATTTATGAAGTGTTTTCCTCATAACAAGGGGAGGTACTATTCTAAATAATTTTATAAATGAAGGCACTGAGAATCAAAATGCTCATGGTTCTCAAGATAGTAATTGGCATAATCAGAATTTAAATCTAGATCTCCTGACTCTGTGCTCTTTCATAGCATTTCAGAGTTGACCCCAGAGACCATTTAGTTCAATTGGTACTCAATTCATGAATCCTGTTTATGATGTGCACAACAAGTAGTATTCCTCCGTAAAGACCTCCAGCGATGGGAACTCACTACTCCCAAGTCACCTACTCCTACCTTAGGCAAACATTTTCAGGGAAGGAAGTTAACATGGGAAAAGTTCAGCAGGGAAAACCAAATAACTTCACATCCAGAACTACACTTAGGGACAGAATGTTAGAGTTGGAAGAGACCTCAGCATTAATCCACTTCAGCCTATTCTCAGAAGGAATCCTCACTATGACATGCAAGATAAGTAGTCATCCAGCCACTACTTAAAAACCTCCAATGAGGGGGCCACCACTACCTCCCAAAGCATCCATTATGCTTCCAGAAGTCTTCAGTTACCAGGAAGATTTTCATGCCATCAAGCCTAAATTTGTCTTTTTTGCAACTTTTCCTGGTTTGGTTCCTTGGGGCCAAACAGAGCATATCTAATTCCTCTTTGCATAGTAACCCTTTAAATATTTGAATATGTCGTCTCCAAGTCATCTCATCTTTAAGTTAAGCACCCCAGTTCCTTTAACCTATTTTCATAGGCCATGAACTTAAGGTCCTTTACTATCCTGGTTTCTTTCTTCTGGGCAACCTCTAGTATATTGCTACCCTTAAACTGTGGCACACAGAACCCTGCACAATACTATAATTGAGGTCTGATAAGGGAAGAGTACAGAGGGTCTATCTACTTATTCCTAGAAACTATAGCTCTATCAATGTAGTCCAAGGTTCCATTATTTTTTCTGGCTATCACATCACACTGTTGACTCTTAATTTTAGTTTGTGGTACCCTAAAACTTTGTCTTTTTTTTTCAGATAAACTGCCCTTAACTATGCATTCTCCATCCTGTACTTATGCAACTGATTTCCCTACAACTCACTCAAAAAATTAAAACCATCTTTGAGTGATGAAGACAACTCATTGGGATTATTACATTCAATTGTGGATGTCAACTCTTAGGAAGGACAGGGATAGAAAGCATTTAGGAGAGGGTAAACAGAAAGTTGAAGGGTATCACAATTGTGCCACATGAGGATCTGTTGAAGGAACTGAAGATGTTTAGCCTGGCAAAGAAGACATGATAACTGTCTTCAAATTTGAAGGATTGTCACATAGAAGAGGGATTAGGATTGTTGTGCCTGGCCATAAAGGGCAGAACTTTGAGTGATGGATAGAAGTTACAGAGAAACAGGTTTGGGCCTGATGATAGAGAAAACTTCCTCAAAATTAGAGCCACCCAAAAGGGAAACTGTCTGCTTCAAGAAATATGAAGTTCACCCTTTAAGCAAAAGCTGAGTGACCATTTAATGGCAGGGTTATAAAAGGGATTCTTGGTCCAGTAAGGACTAGACTAAGGACAGGATTAGATGGATAGATAGGTAGATAGATAGAGCAAGCCAGCATTTATTAAGCACTTAAATGACAGGCACTGTGCTAAGAACAAAATACAAATAAAAGCAAGATGGTCTCTGCCCACAAGGAACTTACATTCTAATGGGGGAAGACAATATATAAAGGAGTGCTGGAAGGGGGGAGGTAAGACATAAGGGCATGGTGAGGAGACAGGAAGTGATGTGGAGTACTGGGCTCTGGTAAGATAAGGCAGAAAAAGCCCTCGCTTATCAGAGTTAGGAGACCCAAGGGTAGAGTCCAAGGTTCTCGTGGGAGGAAAATGAAGATGAAGATGATGCCTGAAGGTAGACAGTATGGTGAGGAGATTATTAAGAAGACTAAATGGCCTCTACAATTCCTTTGAAATTCCGAGATTCTATTAGTCTGTGAGACACAATAGATCATATACTGAAACTTGCCTATTTGTGGATAAGTCTTTCTGAAGTGAGCACTTCAAGCTCACTTCAAGCTGAACAGAATGAAAAAAAATCTCAACTTAATTAGAAACTTGTTTTGCTATCTTTCTTTGTTGTTCAAAATCATGAAAGAACCCTGGATTTAAAGTAAGAAGACCTTAGTTTGAGTACTGGGTCTGCCACTTATCAAAGATGAAATCTTTGATAAGTCACTTTATCTCCATGAGCTTCAGTTTTCTTTCATTTAAAGTAGGAATATTATGAAGTGGTACCAGTACCCATCTCACAATGTATTTTTACATGTATGTATTTGTAAAGTACTTTTACAAACTGTAAGCATAAAGTGCTTTATAAATATCAGCTATTATTATCATTAAGATATTATCTTATTAATAATATCAACAAGACATTTATATAGCATTTTGTGAAGGTTACAAAGACTGTTGTATACATTTTATCATTGGGTCCAAAAAAACCTTGTGAGATAAGTGGTGTAAGCATCCTTATTTATTACTAACAACAATGGTAATAATGATAATATGTCATAAGTACTTTTATTAATTCAGTAAATCCTTTGGAGTACAGCACTGTGTATGATTATCTTTTAATATATTCGTTGTTAATAATGACCCTCAGCGATGCCTGCATTTGCGCAGGGCTTACCAAGGCTTGTGTAGGTAGTAGGTTTCTTCACATGAGCAGTATCATATACTTGAGAAAGATAAGTCATTTGCATTTCTTGAAAATTTAACCCAACAATTGTGATGGCCTTCTTTGAGAATATGAAATGTAGTAGAGGTAGAGGGTGGGAGAGAGGATTTTTTCTGCCTTGACAACATCATTTCATCCTCCTGAAACATGTGAGAATCAAATATTGGTCAGGGAATCTGGGTTCTGGTCTTACCTCAACTGTTACCTGGTTTTATAACTTGGGGCAAAGACATTTCCCCTCTTTTGGTTTCTTCCTTCAAAAAATGAACAGGTTGTACTAAATTAGGTGTTCTTTTTTTTTAGATTTTTAAAAACTAATTAATTTATTTTTAGTTTTTAACATTCACTTTCATAAGCTTTTGAGATTTAAATTTCTCTCCCTCCTTCCCCGCCTCCCTCCCCAAGATGGCATGCATTCTGATATAGGCTCTACATATACATTTCTATTAAACTTATTTTCACATTAGTCATGTTGTAAAGAAGAATTAGAACCAATAGGAGGAACTATCAGAAAGAGGAAACAAAACACAACAGAAGGAAAAAATAGCAAATAATATGCTTCAATGTACATTCAAACTCCATAGCTATTTGTCTGGATATGGATAGCATTTTCCATCATGAGACTTTTGGAGATGTCTTAGATCCTTGCATTGCTGAGAAGAACTAAGTCTATCAAAGTTATTCATTGCACAACATGGCTGTTACTGTGTGCAATGTTCTCCTGGTTCTGCTCACTTCACTCAGCACCAGTCCATACAAATCTTTTCAGGTTTTTCTGAAGTCCACTCGCTCATCATTGCTTATAGCACAATAGTATTCCATCACATTCATATACCACAACTTATTCAGCCATTTCCCTAATTGATGGGCATCCCCTCAGTTTCCAATTCTTTGCCACCAATCAGGTGTTCTTAATATGAGGTCTGTGAACTTTAAAAAATACTTTAACAACTGTATTGCACTATAACTGGTTTCCTTTACAATTCTATGTATTTTATTTTATGCATTTTAAAATATCATTTTGAGAAGGGACTCGTGGGCTTCACCAGATTTGCAAAGGAGTCCATGATAAAATTGTGGGTTTTTTTGGGGGGGGGTCAGGTATAGACTAGACTTGATAGATAGATACATAGACAAATTTTTTTTTAGTCATTTTTGTTGTTCAGTAGTCTGACTCTTCATGACTCCATTTTGAGTTTTCTTAGCAAAAATACTGGAGTGCTTTCCCATTTCCTTCTCCAGATTATTTTACAGGTAAGGAAACTGAGGCAAACAGGGTTAAGTGACTTCCCCAGGGTCACACAGCTAGCTAGTGTCCAAGGCCAGATTTGGATTCAGGTCTTCCTGACTCCAGGTCCAGCACTCTAACCACTGTGCCACCTGGCTGCCCTTACAGACATAGATAAATAGAGATATACATAATACATACATACATATATACATACATACATGCATAAACAGACAGATAGATAATATATAAATAGAGATAGATGCATAAATAGGTAGAAGATAGGTAGATAGAGTATGTGAGTGAGTGACTATTAATAGTCTCTAGGGTCAATGAACATTTACTAAACACAACTATGAGCCAAATGCTAGAGATACCAAAACAAAATGAAATATAATCCTTGCCCTCAAGGAGCTTTCATTCTATGGGGAACATATACCATGTAAATAGATAAGTATATACCTACTAATCAGAGGAGAGAGAGAGGATGGGGGATCAAGAAATGCTTAAAAATCAAGCTAACAAGCATTTATTAAGCATCTACGATATGCCAGGTGGGGCAGATAGATGGCAAAGTGGATAGAGTGTGGGGGTTTGAAGTCAGGAAGGCACATCTTCCTGAGTTTAAATATGGCCTCAGGCACTTACTAGCTATTTTACCCTGGGCAAGTCACTTAACTCTGTTGCTCTTAAGGAGCTTACAATCTAATGAAGGAAACATCATGCTAACTATGCACAAACAAGATATAGTAGAGACAATCATCAGATAGAAGGCACTAGCATTAAGGGAGATAGGAAAATGCTATAGGAGATGGCAACCTAACTTGAGCCTCAAAGGAAAACAGAGATTCTAAGAGCTGAAGGTGAGTCAGGAACTCATTCAAGGCTTAGGGGATGGTGAGTAAAGGCAAGGAGGCTAGCGATAGAATGTTGAGCATGGGGAAGAGCAAGTGGGCCAGTTTGGCTGGTTCATATCCTTCATGAAGGTGAACAATATGAAATAAGCCTGGAAAGGTAAGGCATACCAGGGCCAGATTGGGAAACGGTTTAAATACCAAGCTGAGGAGTTTGTATTTATGCTAGTGGCAATAAGTAGCCACTGAAGGACCTTAAGCAAGGGAGTGGTAGCCTATGTTCTATGACTCTCAGTTCCCTCCAAACTCAGTAGAATATAAGCTCTTTGAGGGTAGGGACCATTTCAACATTATATTTTTATCCCCAACACTTAGCATAATTCCTGACATATGGTATATAAGCTCAATAAATATCAGGAGAAGTAAATGGAACTCTATGTGCTAAAGTCTATTCCAGCTGAAACACTCCAAACTCTATGAGTCTAAGTAAGGGTCCTTTTCTAGCTCTGGAATGGCCATTATATGTTTAATGCTCAAATTATTGCTCAGAGTGAGTTGGGCACAGAGACAAATAAATTTAATCTATCCCTCCAAGAATACCTTCCTTAAGTGGACCTAAATTATAAAATCCAAAAGGCCATTTTTAGGAGATTTTATTTCAGGAGTACGTTAGTGGGAGGAAAATAAAATCTGAAACATAATGATTGGCATGTATAAAAGTATTGAATTTAGCAGCCTTATAATGAGCCTGCTTCCTAATCCCTAGAGCTAGGTGAAGACTTTATTATCTCAGGTGGAGCTGGAGACAGAGGATTGTTCCAATAGGCACTTAAATGGATCCACAGGCATTTCTAGATATTTTCTCAAAATAGACCAAGAGTTTCTTTTCTGAAGGATCTAAAGGAAAAGCACAGGCTCAGCTCAGCATTAGACACTGGGTCAGGAAGAACTAGTATTTGGATATCAGGAGGCCTGGATTCAAATCCTGAATCCACTACTTGTGTAACCTTAGACAAGTCATTGAACCTTGCAATGCCTCATCTTTCTCAATGCTTCACCTTCAGCTGTAAAGGGATCTCTAATTTCCTACTTTAACATTTTGGGGTTCTCTCTCTATGGTTGGTATTTAGTCTCCTTTCATCCTCTAAGCATTGGTGTTCACCATGGCTTTGTCCTTGGCTTTCTGTTTTCTTTCTACAGTTTCTTCCTTAGTAATCTTAACTGTTCTGTGGGCTAAGTTATGAGCTGTACGTATATGATTCCCAAATCTAATCTCTTTCCTGGACATCTCCAGCTCTCTGCTAGATATCTCTAATGATGTCTAGCAAGCATTTTATACTCAATATGTATATAATTGAATCCACTGTATCCCCTAAACCTGCTCATCCACCCAATTTCCCTATTTCTGTTAATAGAACTTCCATTCTCTCCATCACTCAAGCTTGAAATGTGGCCAACTGTGACTTGTCCTTGTCTCTTTATGTACAATCAGTTACCAAATTCTTTGGGTTCTACTTTTACAAACTCTTTCACCACCTCCTCCTCTCTATTCATAATTTTACCCCTTCTTATCATCTCTCATCTAGACAGTTCTAAGAGCCTTCTAATTGGACTTCATCTTATCCATGGCTCTTAACTTGGGGTTTGTGAACTTTTTTATGCTTTGATAAATGTATTTCAGTAAATTAGTTTCCTTTCTAATCCTGTGTGTTTTGTTTTGTGCATTTAAAACCATTATTCTGAGAAGGGCTCCATAAGCTTCACTAGCCTGCCAAAGGGCTCCACAACATACAAAAAGATTAAGAACTCCTAAATTAGTGAATCCTTAGAGTCCTTCAAAGGTCATTTCAAATGCTGCCTGGTATAGGAAGCCTTCTCTGATTTCCCTAGTTGCTGGTGTTCTGCTTTTAGGCTATTTATTATTTTGTTTTTACTTTTCTGTATGCAGTTATTTCCTTCCAAGTGAAGATTTCCATTTTTGTCTTTGTATTTCCAGTGCCTAGTACAGTGCCTTCCACATAGAAGTCATTAATAAATGTTTGTTGAATGAAAGGCCAACTCTGAATCTAGAGTCTCCCTTCTGTACCCCATTAAAATCATTCTCTTTCTTCATGGATCCTCTCAAGTGACACTTCCTCCTAGGAAGTCTTTCCTGATTACCTCAGCTGAAACTGAATCACTTTCTTAACAACTTTTCTCATAGCTCTTATGCTGAACCTCTCAGAATCACAGAATCTCAGAGCTGGAAGGAGCTTTGGAGGCCATTGAGGACAACCCATCCAAGAACTAGGATTTCCTCCTGGAATATACCTCACAAGTGAGCAGGAGAGTGATAGTGAACTCACTACCTTTCAAGGAAGACCATTCTACTTTGAGACAACTCTAATTATTAGGAAGTTTTCTTTCCTTCAAGCCTAAATTAGTCTTGTGCAATTTTCACCGGTTGATCTTACACTTTGTGTCCCTAGTACTGAACACAGAGCCTTGCATATGTAGGCACTTAATAAATGCTTATTGAACTGAAATATCTTTCTAAGATCCTTTCAAGCTCTAAAACTGATCATTTTAGGCAGTTAGGTGGATCAGTGGATAGAGTGCCAGGCCTGGAGTCAGAAAGTTTTGAGTTCAAATGTGGCATCACACACTTTCTAACTGTGTGACCCTGAACAAATCACTTGCCCCTTGTTTGCGTCAGTTTCCTAAGCTGTAAAATGGGGGTAATAATATCACTTACCTTACAGAATTGTTGTGAGGATCAAATGAGATAATAATTATCAAGCCCTTAGCACAGTGCATGGCACATACTAAGTACTATATAAATGACAACTATTATGTCTTTATTATTGTTCAAACTCCAGCAAAGACTCCACTAGTATTGTTCTGCTGACTGATGGCATCCTATCCAAGCCAACTTTATAATAATAATAGCTCATATTCCTAGATTACTTTCCAGTTTACAAGGCACTTTCCTCACAACAACCCTTGGAAGCAGGTGACAGAAGGTATCTCCATTTTACAGATGAGGAAGCTGAGGCTCAGAGAGAAGAAACAATTTGCCCAAATGGCAGAGCTGGGACCTCAAGCCTGGGTCTTTTGGCTGCAAGTCATGTGTACTTTATACTGAACCATGCAACTGCTTCCTCCTTCAAGGAAACTTGTTGCCCATTTCAAGAGGCAAAGTGTCAAAACTGTCTTTAGCACCTGCTGTTTAAATAGCAAAAAACCCCACTTTTTCTCACAAACAGAAGATGAACTGCCAAAGTCAGAAATTTCCTTAAGATCCTTTCTAGTTTTTTTTTTTTTAACAAGGACTTTATTTTTTTTTCTTTTTCAATAGAGGTGGGGCAGGAGGGAGGGAGAGAAGATGAATTTTTGTTTATATATGTATATATACACACATGTAAATACTCTATAACTATAAAATCCTTTCCAGCTCAGAACTTTTGAATTCAAGCTTCTAATCATTTACATTTCTATAGTAGTTTAAAGTTAACAAATGGCTTCCCACTGGCTGAAATGACTGCAGGCCCTCTAGCTCCTACTGCTGAGGAAGCTGGGGCTGATAATCTTTCACTCTCTGGCACTGAGCTAGAAGGGCTCAAAAGGACTAGAGCTCATTGCATGTCCACACTAAGTCTAGAACCAATATGGTGAGCTCCCCAAGAGTACAAACCCAAGTCTCCTCCCTCCAAGTCTAGTATTCTTTCCGCTAAACCATGCCATCTTGAATGTTCTTTATAGAAATATTAAGTTAGATGATGTCTTCAACATCCATATCACTAGTCACCTCAGCACTGCCTGGAATGAACCCTCTTTTCACCTCTATCTCTTGGTATCCTTATTTTCCTTCAAAGTTCAGCTCAAGCACCATTTACTACATGATGCCTTTCCTTATCCCCTCTGTTACTAGTTTCTCCTGGCCAAGATTACCTTGTACTCATTTTTCACATGTTTTGTATATACTTATATGTATATGTGTTGTCTCCCCTTACAGAAGGCAAACTCCTTGAGGGCAGGGACTGTTTAATTTTTTTGTAACTTCAGAATCTGGCACATTATATAGGGTTAATAAATGCTTATTGATTGACTGATAAGCTGAAAGAATGATTAAGAGAAAAAGCTTCTTGAAAAAAGAAAGACTAAGGATTATAATCAAGGCTGGACTTAGAAAAATTGACTTTTCTTCAAAGGTATGCTTAATATCTGGTGTGAAAAGGCATGATTTCGTAATAAAGAATTTAAAAACATGTATCAAAATGTTGTGAAATCAGTGCCAAATTATAAAACAAGTGATTATTTCAGGATGTATTGCGTATTAAAAGTTTTTTTTTCAAAGCTGTAAAAAGCTGTAAGATTTTTTTGTATGTTAATAAATTTAATTATTTTTTAAAGAGGAAAAAAGAAAAAGCTTTTTTCTTCCAATCCTCCTGGCTCACAAATTGTCACTACAGGAAATTTCAAGTTCTGAGAATGTACCAGAAGCTTTTAATCACATTAGTTGAACTGCTAGCACCAAGTCTGTCTGAAATTACTCCTCTGGAGAGCAAATATTACCCTGGTAATAGGAGGTCACCCACACCCTGGAGCTATTGTTATATGTAGCTGTCCATCAAATTCATCTCAAGTGTATGACATCCAAATCAGACTTAGGCTGACTGCATTTTTAATATGGATTATCATTATTATCATGATTAGTAATGTTGTTGTTTGTCCTTCATTTTCGAAGAGGACCAATGACACCCCAATACACCCCTACCTATGGATCAAACACTAATTCATTCAACAAACATTTACCAAATTCTTACTGTTTCAATGAACTATATTTGGTGTAAGAGGGATATAGACTTAAAACTAGTCCTATTAGGATTTAATAAATCATAAAACCATAGAATGTCACAGTTAGAAGAGTGAATAGAGATCATGTAGGTTAGGGGTTCTTGAGGGTCCACAGACCCCAAATGAGTTCATAGATAGATTTTAGGGGATCCATGACCTTGGATGGAAAAAAATTTACATCTTTTCCCCCCCACTAATCTTTAATTGAAATTTAGCACTGCTTTCAGTTATGAATTCAAAAAAATGTTATTCTGAGATAAGGTCACCACCCTGTCACAGGGTTCTATGACACAAAAAGAAGTTAAGTACTCCTGATCTAGTTCAACTTCCTCTTTTTATGGACAAGGAAATTTAGACCTGGGAACAGAATTAGTCCAAGGTCACAAAGCTAATTAGTTTCAGAAATAGAACTGAAACCAATGGTCCCTGACTCTCCATCCCATTCTTCTTCCACTTTACCACGTTCCTTCCCTAATATGGTCTGGATGGTAAGAAATTTATATATGTATATACACATGCACATACATATATAAATATATGTAGTCACAACACACACACGTATGTATATGTATATACATATGCATATAGTGGCATGGTGAAAAAGAAAGCTGTATGAAAAGCTGGAAGACCTGAACTTAAGTCCAACTTCTGGTACAGACTTCTAAGGGATCTTGGGGAAGTCCCTTAACCTCTTTGCCTTAGTTTCTTCATCTATAAAATAAGCATCTTATATCAGAAAACCTTTGATATTTCCCCCACCTCTAAGTCTATGATATGAGAATGTAAGTTATGAAAAGTGCTGTAAGAAAGGCACACAGTGGTAAGGGACTGACTACTCCCCACTGAACATTTTATGGCAGAAGTGGCATTCGAGTTGAGTCCTGCACAACAGGAAGGATTTGTACAGACGGAAATGATGGGAGAAGAAGGGGACAGAAAATAGAGAAAAGTATTACAATATGAAGCCTGGAGAGTTTTTTGGATTGTTTAGGAAATGAAGAGTAATCCAGACCGTCAGGCACACAGTATGAATGCAGGGACAAAGGTACGAAAATAAAAGTAGGGAAGGGCAGATCAAGTGACAGACTAAGGAGTCTGGATCTTATCCTATAAGGCAACAGGGAGCCTTATAAAAAGCTTTTAAAGAGGGGAGTGATGTAAACACAGAAATGCATTAGGAAGATTATTCTGACTGATTGAGAAGGATGGATTGAGAAGAAGAGAGACTAGAGATAATGAAACCCAAGCAGAAAGCTATTTCAGTACTCCAGGCCAGAAACAATGAGGTCATGTCAGTGCAAACGGAGAGGACAAAATGGATGCTTATGTCCTTGCAGAGATAGAATTAATATGATTTGGTGACGTAATTGGTATAGAGAGTAAAGGACAGGGAGAAATAGAAACTGAGTGGAGAATGGCACCATCATTAGAAATGGATGGCAGAATAGGCAGGACTATTTGATGATGAAATGGATTTTGGGCAGGATGAGTTTAAGATGCTGGAGAAACATCTAAGGGAAGATACTTAGGAGGCAGGTAGAAATGTGGACCTGGACTTTAGGGTATAGGAGATGGAGATATGATAGTCATCAGCATAGATGTGATAAATGAAATGATGAAACCAGAATATTTTGCCATGATGAAGATGTAGAGAAAGAAGTAAAGAATGCAAGGGACAGAGTCTTAAAGAATGTTGACTATTATTATTATTCTTGTCTTATATTTGATAGAATTCAGATAGAAATAGTTCTAGAACAAGTCACTATCCTACTATTATTCTTTTATGTTTAATGTTTGGTATCATTATTATTATTATCATCATCAAGAGGAAGTATGGTTTTGTGGATAGCATGTTGGATTTGGAATCGGGAAGACTTTGGTTCAAATCATACCTGACACTAGCTTTGTGACCTCACACAAGTCACTTATTCTCTCTCAGTCTCAGGCAACTCTCTAAAACTTATCTACTAATTTGGGGTTGGTTGGTAATAGTCTATATGGATAGAGGGAATAGTATAAAGAGGAAATCACTTATTTTGATGTATAATTAATCCTATCTTCCATTTACACTTTTTAAAATGATCAGAACACTTTCACATCCATAAATTCGTTTGTTTTTATGTTACTTGGGGGAGGGGCAATATGTTACATACCTAATTATATTTCACAAAGATTACTATTCCAAAGAAGGAAAGAGTGCCTTTTCCTGAACAAAAAGATCAAATGATGGCAGATAGCAGTGGCTAAGGTAAGGAAACAAAAATTTCAGCAGATAATCTTACCCTTCCCATCCTACTAGTTTGCTTAGCTCCTTATCCTTCTCTTGCCCCTAAATGTAGACATTCCCAAAGACTTTGTCCTTGACATCCTTTTCTCTCTACATCTTTGTCAATTGGATCTGCTTTCATCACTTCAGTTATCACATCTATGCTGACAATGCCCCAGTCTCTATCTCCAAACCCCAACCTGTACCCTGAGCTCCAGGTCCATATTTCCACTTGCTTTCTGGATAATTCCATTTGGCTATCCTGCTAGCAATTTAAAGTTACCATATCCAAAAAGTACTTCACCATATTTTTTGCATCTGAACCCCTCGCCCTCTGATAGGGATGGCCTAAGTTCACAGACCGAGGACCAGGTATACCCAGAATAATGAGTTTTTCAGCCAGAATGACCCCTGTATGGAAGGTCGAGATCTGCTTCTATGAAAGGAATAGTTATAACAGCAACATCACAGAAGGTTGAAATAATGACAAAAGCATCCTTATGCTCCACATTTCTAAATATTTGGGATTTCATTGGTGAGGATTTTCCCTCCACAGATAGCAACACTTCTTTGAATTGATTTTGTAAAACATTTCTTAAAAATCATCTGGTGCTATCCCTCTGGTGATGAGCTTTTCGCACTTATCTAGCTTGGTATTCAGAAAACAGAATCATACTGCTTTGGGTGTTTCTGGTTGCTGGCATGCTAATGTGACCTGGGCAGGGGATGAGTATGGAGAAAGGGTTGTTCAACTTTGAGTCATAGTTGGTCTAGGTAAGAAGGTTATCTTCAGTGACACCATCAAGTATAGTATGAGTTTGAGACACCATAGTATAAGCAGAGAAAGAACCTGACCCCCTGTCTACCTTTGCAGTCTCTTTAACCAGAGAAACAAACTTGGACTAGTCCCCACTTCCACTTCCTTCCTTCTGACCTTATTCTGAGATGTCTTGCTGAGAAATGCTCTAAATTCTGCCAGCACTTGGTCTTGGACTATTTCAGGATTGGTTCACTTTTGTTTTGCTCTCTCTTTTCTTATTTTTTTTTCTCCCTCCTCCTGTCCCCATCTCTCCTAGTCCAGTGCTTTACAAAGGGTAACTAAAAATTTTAAACTAGATTTCTCTTTCCTTAGCATTTAGCACAATGTCTGGAACACAATAAGTACCTTTTTGTATGTTGATTTTTAAACAATCCTCCTTCCTCATTTCTTTCTCTTAATATTTTTTGTTTAATGACTCTCTTTTCCCCCACTCCCCATTTTTCTCCTTGCTCCCTCTTTCTTTTTAAAAGAGCGGCCTAAAAATATTTGATTCAAATTTTTATTAAATATGATGTTCCATTTGTAAAAAAAAAAAAAAAAAGTAGAGACAGGGCCTAGACCTGTAATTGTATTGTATAGGGAATTCCTGAATGAGTAACTCATTCTACCAATGCAGGTTGGCATCTGCAATTTATATCCTTGCCTAGTGGTCACATAGCTATTATGTGACAGAGGCAGGACTCCAACCCATGCCTTCTAGTTTTGTGGTCTACTCTCAATCCACTTTATCAAAATGTCTTTCACTTTGTGAAATAAATATAAAATTCTCTAGTGTGAAGCCCCACTCCCATTTAAAGATTAAAGAATCTGGGCAATTGTAATATTGGTATAGAGTTGGTCACAGATATAGTGGGGCTATTTCCACATTACAACTTCACTTAGCAAAGGACTTCTCTCACCTCGAGGTAGCTTTGGTCAGATGTTGCCGCAGACAAAGGTTCAAGCAGATGTATTAGAAAGGTTTCCTTTGTGGATTTCTAAAGCTTTAAACATGCCTATAGCCCTTTGCAAGATTCTATTTGCGGATGAAAACAACCAGGAGTTCTAACATCAAGGAGACAGATGGTTGGAGTGTCTGATAATACAAACTCTCCCCAAGAGAGAGGAAGGTGAGATGGGAATCTAGGAACATCTCACTTCATTAAAGAATTAACTGATGCCTAGAGCTAAATAAAGGAATAATGATTTAGCTTTCAAGGTCCTTCCCTCCATCTTTACTATGTGGTTGTTGAAAGGCCTGGCTTTTGTTCTATAGATTCTGCTCACTGAGGAGTGATTCAATTGCATGCTGCCAGGGGAATGAGGGTCATCACCCTACCACAAATTCTTTGGGGACTGGTGCTGTCCAGAGAAGAGCATATCTTCTCCTAAGAAAGGCAGCCCCATGCCATTGTCGACCCTATTGCCATCCATTGTGATCTGTTCTGCAGCCAAGGCTGTTACATAAAGCATCCCTATGCTCCTCTGATATTTTTTAAGCTTCAAAGAACTATTGAAAATTAGTTCAGGAAAGCATTTTCTAATATAATGGATGCCTTTCATAACAGGAAAAAAATAGTTAGTCATTCTATTTGTGTTTGGAGGCACTTTGAAGTGAGGTTTGTTGAATATGTCCCACAAAGTAGAGGTTTAACAAGTGTTTGCTGAATAATGATTTATTTAATACTCTACAATGATGCCTCAGTTCATAAACTCCTTGGGAAATAAAGCTCTCTTTCATAAGTATTTTGGGCATTACGGACACTGACCAAGACACTGGTCCTTTTATTTCTGCTTCAAAGACAGCAGCAGTGGTTGAGAAGGAAATAGCAGAAGCATTTTCTGAGATACAAGTAATGTGTATCATAGAAAGAGAACTGAATTTAGAGTCACATAAACCAAGTTTCAGTCCTGGTTCTGCTGTGTAACCTTGGAACAAGTTATTCCCCTTCTTATCCCCCCCTTAACCTTTGTTTCTTTATTTATAAGAGTAATATGCAGAGTGGGCTAAATCCTTGTACCGATCAGCATTGTATCCAGTACCAAGTGGCCACTGCACTTCCACTGCACTTCCAGCCCAGTGAGAGAGGGGGGTCCAGTCTCCAAAAAGAAAGCTAACACATATGTCACCAATTGTCTTGCAAGATTATTATAAGGATTAAATGAGCTCTTGGATGAAAGTGTTCTGTAAACCTTAAATCAAATAAGAATTAAATTTTTTTTATTATTGTTGTTGTTATTGTTATTATTAGCTTCTCTACTTGAACCAAGAGCCTAGCTGAGTGAAAGGTCATGCTCTGAGGACTCACATGGATCAATGTCATATTTGGTTTCCCACAGTGAGGAAACTTCCTAAAAAATACCAGTGGACACCAGAAGACTGTAAAGTCTAGGAAGCCACAGGCCTTGTGATCATGGCGGGTGGGGTTAGTACCTTCCTCTACTGACTATGGAAGGAAAGAATGCTCAAGGAGAGAGCTCTCATCCTGATACTCAGCCCTAAGCTTGCTATAGTGGCTTTACCTCTGATAACAAAGATTCTGAAGCACGCTATGGCAATGCATTTTCTTTAATATGTAGAGGTATTTTTTACACTTTCAATTTGACCTTTGGGTCTTTCATTTGACAAATATTTATTGAGTGATTACTATATGTAAACAGTCTCTCCTAGGTGCTATGGGAGACACAAAGATATTTTTGTTTCTCCTGTATTGTGGTGAATGCTTTCACTTGACAATCAATGCTATCAATCTAGATGTCAAAATAAATGGGGTATGGTTGTAACTGTGATCTTGGTTAAGTTGCTTCAACTCCTATTGCAGTTGCAGGTTCCACATTTGAAAAGTGAGACCCTTAAGCTAGATGCCTTCTAAGACTCTCTCAAGATATGCATCTACAATTGGACATTTGCTTCAATGCTGACATTCTGTGGTTCTAACTCATATTCTATGATTCTATCATTTGAGAATAGACACGTGACAGATGAGTAGGGGTCAGATATGCATACCAAATCTCCTGTGATTGGAAAGTTGCATAAAATATGAGATGTCAGCCTCATATTTTATCAGGGTCTCTTGATTCTCCATATAGGGTCCTTTGTCTCACTGCTTCAAAAAAAAAGAGATGCCAATGATTGAACTGAGGGTCTTTTAATAATATTTTGTATTTATGTATCGTGTTATGGTTGTGAAGCTATATATCTATATTGATACATAAAATTTCATTGGAACCTTGCAATTCTGCTGATGCAGGAGATGTAAATATTAATATCACCATTTTACAGTTGGGAAAATTGAAACTAAAAGAGGAGAGGTGACACTCAGTGTTACACAGCTGTAAGTGGCAGAATCAGAACTTAAACCTTGGTCCTCTGGCTCAAAGTACAGGGCTCTTTCAACAGACACACACTGCCTCAAAAGTCTGTATCTCTGTCTTTATCTATATTTATGCAAACATAAAATTATGCTCTCTCTCTCTCACTGGGCTATAACTTTAAGAAACCATGGAGTTTCAAAATCCAAAAACTTGGTCTCTAAAAGTATTACTCTAACCCTTTAACCCACAAACATGGGATTACTTGGCATGGAAGAGACCATTAATTTACTTCCTTCCCCTCCCTTTTTTCTCCCTTCCCTCTCCTTCCCGCCTCTCTCCTTTTCTTCCATTCCCTTCTCCTTTCACATTTTGCTGAAAGGGGGAGAAAAATTATTTCATGTGTGAAAAATTGATAAAATAAAGGTTTTATTGATACATCATTATGAGGACCAGATAATTACTTCAGCTTGAACTATTCCCCTCTACTGCCCCATCTAGTCTGAGATGGAGAACAAGGAGGAGAAAACACACCTTTTGTTGTGAAAACAGGCTTAATTATCTGGCTTAGCACAACATTTGGCATATAATAAAAATTTAATAAGTGCTTATTGACTGACCCACTGATTGACTGACTTGACTTTCCAAATCCTGTTGAGTGAAGATAGGGCTGGGCTTGTTTGCATTGGCCAGAAAGCCAACCTCATGAGTTTTGCTATGACCTCTATTTTGCTGTTACAAGATTCTGAGAGCTGATTGGATGAGAAAAATACTGTTCAATAGAGGAGCTGGCTGGTCTTTCTTGCATTGTCCAGAAGGCCAACTTGAGGAGCTTTGTACTTTTCTGGCTTAGGTTAACTGCTTGTCACTTTAATAGCATAATCCTTCCTCAGCACCCTTTTAAATTCAAGTATGAGTTAAAAGAAGTAGTGGTTGCTTCACCAGTTCAACAGCAGTAGAGAAACAGATTTGCTCAGCAGGTAACAGGTAAGGACCAAAAGCAAAACAGCTGTAAGTAAAGTGGCTTTGTTCCTGAAGGAATCAATAATATTAAAGTGTGTAGTCCAGAGTTGTGAATTTTCCCAAGCACATGTATTTCCTCATTCATGTGCCTCCCTTCATGACATTTATGAATGTCCAGGTTTATGTGTGTTCCTACCTTCCTTCATGTACATTGTACTTTGTACATTGGTGGGAAAGTGCGACCCACATATATGGGTGGACTGTGATGTTAAAATTCTTGTTTTTACCTTATCATTAAGGAAACATTTTATAATTAGTAACCAATAGTATCATGGTAACTGATATTATATAAATAGGAAGCTCACTTGTAGGAACTCTGGAGCTAGAATGTTTAGTAGGAGCACATACTCCCACAATAGGGTTAACCCTAGGACAGTAAAAGTTTGAGTCATAGCTGTGTGGTGGTGGCATTTATCTGAGAACCTCAGATGTAATGGTGTGAAGGCATATTGAGATGAGTAAACCAGCCTAGACAGTAAGAGCAATGGCTACATGTTATGAAGGAGCTTCACATGAGTACTATTTTGATGCAATTGGAGCTTTATTTGAAACTTGAGAAGGCATTACCTGATTTTTTACAACCTTGGAATAGTCATTATGAGTATGAACTAGCCAATATCCTCTGGTGTCAGTGGGTAAAAATTTCCATTTGAAAGACTGCCTGATCAAGCCACACTGACTATGCATACTTATATGCCCATAATAGATCAAAACAAAATTAACTGATTCTCCTCAAATTGTTAAAATATTATTTCTGATTCAGGTGGTGTATCAAGAGTTGAACATTTCTCAATAGGCCACACTTTGTGCAATCTCATTTATGCTCTAAATGTTCTGGGAAAGAGTTGCCTTCCATCTTGTGCAGTTGACTGGAGATGAAAGAGGAGGGTACAAAATATGCCCTTCCTGCCTCAGTTTCTGAATTTCTAAAACGTGGGAGTTCAACTAGATTATCTCTAAGGTCCCTTCTAACTCTTAAATCTTAAGACTTCTGAAATTTCTTCCAAACTCTATGGTTTTATGAGAGATATTTTCAGGAAAATTCAATAGGACTTAGTAACTGACAAGAAGGCTAAAGGTGTTGGATAAATCACAGATGACAAGGAGAATTGGTGCTGCAAGTTACAATCAAATTTATGACATGCAAACTGAGAAGTTGAAGTGTTTCTGAGGAATGGATAATAGTTCAGTTTTGTGAATTGTAGATGACAGAAACAAAAGCCGAAAATCAAGTGCTGGAAATTGAGTAATGCCCACACTTTGCATAAAGCAGAAGGGAAGAGATATAAATTCAATTCATTTTGATGAATATATCCTAAGCACACTGAAAGGATATGTAGTATAGCAGATAAAAAAGCCAGACTGTGAGGTCAATACCCAAAGCTCAAGTCTTACTTCCCATTGATTATGTGATAATTTAATCCTTCAAAATATATAGGAATCAACAACTGGAAATGTATTCTAGATCTGATTCTCTTGAAAAAGGAGGACCTGGAAACTGAGGTGGAAAAGATGGGAACCCCATTGGGAAGCAACCAGTCCATCCAGAGAGAATTTGGGCATAACCTGAGATGCTGGGGATTTTGGGGAAAGCAGATTTTAAGGGCTCCTATCTTTAGGAAAGATAGGTAAAGTCCGATGGACTAAAATACTAATGAGGAAGTCCACTCAGGAGTGATGGGAGATGTTCAAGAATGAAGCTCTAAAGACAGAAAGGGAAACAATGCAGTAAGAAAGAAAAATAAATTTTTGGAAGATATTGATGTGGCTGCACAAGTTACTCACAAGCTAATTTAAATTTTAAAAAGAAAGAAAGAAATATATAGAAGATGTAAACAAGGCAAATAAAAAGAAGATGAATATAAGAGCATGATATGATTCTATAAAAATGGTGTTATGAATCCTGAAGTTCAGGATTAATTGAGGCTGGCAGAAGAAGTTAAGGAAAAGGAAAAAATGCTGTTTTATCTCCCTGAAAGATAAATTAAGAGAAAAAAAAGGATCAAAGAAGTGATAGGCCATGGGATGTGGTTGGATTGTTAAATCCCCAGTAGGAGCATTTACACCTCAGAAATAGGTTATTGCCACAAATCAAGGCTTGATTTATTGTTTTGTTAATTGTTGAGACTTAAGAAAACATCAGTAATGCAGATTAGACTTAAAAGTGTTGTGCAGGCATTCCCCCAACCCCCAGCCCCATTATTAATTATTTACCATTACACTTATGGAAAGAACCTTTGAAGTGACTGTGGCTATGATAACTGACAATGGTGAGAAGGAAGAGATGTCCAAATTCCTATTCTGTTTTGTCTTCTCTGTAAGGAAGAGTTATTTCTACACTGGACAGGGCAGAACAAAGAAAAATAACAGGGATTTGGAACCTAAGATAAGTAAAGAGATAATAAGCACTATCTGCACTTGAATGTAAGTCACCTGGCCTGGATGAGTCATATACCAAAGGAACTGGTAGATGTTATGACTAGTCCATTGTCCATGATATTTGAAAGATCATGGAAGATGGGAGGGTACTGCAAGACTGGAGAAAGACAAATGTTACCCTGATTCTCAAGATAGGGAAGAGAATAGCTTCTGCAAATTATAGGCCAGTGAGCTTAATTTTGATTCCTGGGAAAATTCTAGAATAAATTAGTAAAGAAAGAATTGTCAAATTTCTAGATAGGAAAGCAGTGGTTATAAAGAACAAAAATGACTCCTTTAACAACAGGTCATGCCACAGCTTTGAAAGCTATAGATTAATCTAATATACTTAAAAACAAAAGCAAGGGACAGAACCAAGATGGTGGAGTAAAAGCAGTGACTTGCTTGAGCTTTCCCCTAGACCCCTCCAAATTTGTAAAAAAATGATTCTAAACAAATTCTAGAGCAGCAGAACCCACAAAAAGACAGAGTGAAACAAATTTCCAGCCCAAGACAACCTGGATGGTTGATTAGAAAAGTCTATCACACTGGCTGGAAGAGGAACATAGTCTGACCTGGGCATGCAGGCAAAGACCAAACCTCAGTGAACCTGGAACAGGCCTCAGAGGACTGAATCATGGGCAGCTGTGGTGGTTTCCACACTTCTCAACCCACAAATGCCAAAGCCAACTTAGAAGGTCAGTAGGAAAGGTCTGTGACCATGGTGAGAGAGAGACACTTGGTCCCAGCCCCAGTCCTGGCTGCAGCCCTGGGGCAGTGACTGCTTCCAGAGCTTCTGGCCCACAGACTGAGGGGGAATAGAATGACTGATCAGAGAGGGATTGCAGGGATCTCTTTGCTGGTGCTAAGGCAGGATGCTCTTGCTTTGCCTGTGCTTGTATCTGGGTCACAGTTCTGGGTGGCAATCCTGGGGCAAGGAGGAGTGCTAGTATGGGAGAGCTTGTAGTGGTGATGGAGAGGGAATCCTCCTCACAGTTTCAAGACAGAAAAGAGTGCTTATGGTCACTCATAGATCAGATCCTAGGCCAGGAAAGGAGTAAACACCTAGCCCTTGATCTTACACCTTGAAAGAACTGAAAAATTTACAGGTCCCTAGAAGTATCTCTGAAAACAGCTGCACAAAACCCTTGAAGCAGACCTCTACCTTAACAAAGAGTTTAAAAATCAAGTAATTGGCTGGGAATGTGAGCAAACTGCCCAAAAAGTCAGACCATAGAATCTTTCTTTGGTGACAAAGAAGATCAAAATATTAAATCAGAAGAAGACAACAAAGTCAAAGCTCCTACATCCAAAGCCCCCAAGAAAATTATGAATTGGTCACAGGCCATAAAAGAATTCAAAAAGGATTTTGAGAAGCAAGTAAGAGAAGTAGAAGAAAATTGGGAAGAGAAATGAGAGTGATGCAAGAAAATCATGAAAAACAAGTCATAAGCTTGCTAAAGGAGACCCCCAAAAAATACTGAAGAAAACAACACTTTAAAAAATAGCTTAACCCAAATGGCAAAAGAGGTCCAAAAGGCCAATGAGGAGAAGAATGCCTTAAAAAGCAGAACTGGCCAAATAGAAAGGAAGTCCAAAAGCTCACTAGGTTGGTAGGGCAGAAGCCTGCTAGCACATAGCAGGACCTATCCAAGAGTGATTTATATGAGTAAATAGAAAACATTGAACACTATAGAGAAATATTATAGTTTCAGAGATGCCCAAGAGATAAACCCAGAAAAATACTACAATAAATATAAGCAAAACACCAGAAGAAAAAAATACCTTGGCCACTGGAACTATAAGAGAACCTGGAAGAAATGAAACAAGAGATACAAAATGAAATTATGAGTGAAATAAGAGCCTTGTTGGAAAGAATTAGAAGGAGAACAGAAGGTGAAATATCTTATTCAAGTGACAGATTCCTTGAAAATTAGATTAGACAAAACAGATCTATGATTCTATGAGACAACAAGAAATACTAGAACAAAATTTTTTTAAAAACTGAAGAAAATGTAAGCTATTTACTATAAAAAATAAAAGCAAAAAGAACAGGGAAAGATAATTAATCTTATACATACCTTATATGTATCTAATTTGCATTTTCTTTACATTTATTCCTTATATACTTATAAATGTATTTGTCTCCCCATTAGAATGTAAACTCCATGAGCAGAGAGGTTATTTCTTTTTTGTACATGTATCCCCAACAATTACTACATTGCAGCCACTGAGTAAGTGCTTATTTACTGATTGAGTTAGTGCTAGAAATGTTAGATATAGTAACAGGACAAGAAAAAGAAAATGAGGCAATAAACATAAGTGAAGAAAAATATCACTTTGCAGATGATATGATGGTCTACAAGAGAACCCTATTGATTCAAATTTTAAAAAATAAACTCTGAAACAGTTAATAACTTCAGTAAAATAGCAATATATAAATCATCAACTTTTCTGTATCTTACACACAAAACCCAGCACAGAAAGATAGAAAAATTCCAAAGTAACTATAGCATTTGTAAACAACAGTTCTCAAAATGCAGTCTTGGGACCCCTGGGAATCCCCAAGTTTGATCCAAGGTCAAAACTATTTTGATGATACTAAAATATTTTAACTTCTAATATGGTAAATATCAACAGATAAAACCCATATAAACAAAAGTTCTGATAAGGTGGGGCTAATAATTTTTAA
Source organism: Vombatus ursinus (assembly GCF_900497805.2). Lineage (NCBI taxonomy): Eukaryota > Metazoa > Chordata > Mammalia > Diprotodontia > Vombatidae > Vombatus > Vombatus ursinus. The sequence continues at coordinate 33,725 of NW_020947062.1, read as the reverse complement.
GAGTATAAAAGGGACCTGAGACCAAAAGGGTTGAGAATTACTAATGAAAAATATTAGTGAATCTATTTATCAACACATACACACAATAAATAGAGTGCATTAATACAAATACTAAATACTCTTTATAATACAGATACTAAATACTCTTTATAAAAATGAGTACAAACTAGGGGCAGCTAGGTGGCACAGTGGATAGAGCACCAGCCCTGAAGTCAGGAGGACCTGAGTTCAAATCCGGCCTCAGACCAAACACTTGACACTTACTAGCTGTGTGATGTTGGGCAAGTCACTTAACCCTGATTGCCTCACTAAAAAAAAAAAATGAGTACAAACTTAAACAATTAGACAAATTAATTGTTCAATAAAAATGATAATACTACTTATGTTATTTTACTTATTCAATTTCAAAGCTAACAAAGTTATTTTGTTAAGCTAGGAAAAATAATAACAAAATTCATCTAGAGGGAAAAAAGTCAAGAATCTCAAAGAAAATAAGTGGAAAGGAAGTTGGCTTAATCTTAACCAGATCTCAAAATATGCTACTAAGTAATAATCATCAAAGCTATGTGGCATTGGTTTAAAAAAATTAAGAAATAGATTACTGAAATAGATTTAGGTACATTATACAGAAGCAAAAGAACACAGTAGAATACTATTCAAAAAAAGCCCAAAGACCTCAAATATTAGGCAGAGACTCACTATTCACCAAAAACTAAAAGGGAAACTGAAAAGTAGTCTGGCAGAAATGAGATTAAGACCAGCATTTCACACTATGTACAATAAGGTCCAAAATGGATATGTGATGTAGATGTAAAAAGTCACCTCATAAGCAAAATAGAGGAGCAGAGGAGAAAATAGCTTTTGTAGCTAGGTATAGAAGATCGTTTGACCAAAAAAAAGGATGGAAATAATTATTGAAGATAAAATGGATAATTTTGATTAAATAAACTGAAAAAGCTTCCCCACAAATAACATCATTGCATTTGGAATTAGAGGAAAAACATTTAACTGAGAAAAAACTCTTTGCAGAAAATTTCTCTGATGAAGGTCTGATATGTAAGTTCTATAAGGAACTGATTCAAGTATATAAGTATGACAGCCATTCCCTACTAGGTAAATGGATATGAATAGAGAGTTACCATGGGAAATCCAAGTGATCATCAACCATACAAAGATATGATCCAAATCACCTCTAATTTTTAAAGGTGCAAATTAAAATGACTCTGAGTTTTTACCTTGCACCTATCATATTGGCAAAGTCGATTAAAAAGGAAAATGACAATTGTTGGAGGGGCTATGGGAAAACAGATGTACTAATGAACTTGAGCTAATGAGCTATGAATTTGTCTACCCGGGTGGGGAACCTGTTGCCCTGTGGCCTTTTAGGTCCTCAAGCGTGGCCCTTTGACTGAAACCAAACTTCACAGAACAAACCAATTTGGATTCAGCCAAAGGACCACACTTGAAGACTTGGGGGCCACATGTGGCCTCAAGATAACAGGTTCCTTACCCCTGGGACTTTAGCCATTCTGGAAAGTAATTTGAACTATGCCCCAAAATGCCACTACTAGGTGTCTTGAAACTCTTTGAAAATGAGCAAAGAAGGAGGAAAAAGACTCATGTACAAAAACATTTTTTCCAGTGGCAAAAAATGTGCAATATTTTCTTCTAGTGACAAAGAACTGGAAACAAAGGCAATGAACTAGGGAATAGCTGAACAAATTATGGTATATAAATGTAATGGAATATTATTGTATCATAAGAAATGATGAAAGTAATATTTTAAGAGACATCTAATATATGAATTGAAGCAGAGTGAAATGAGCAGAGCCAGAACGCTTTAAAAAAAACAACTTTGAAAGAACTTAGATAAATTAAATAGCCTACTCACATTTTCAGAGGCTTAATAATGAAGCATGTAACTCATCTCCTGACAGAGGTACCAGGAGACATACCTATTTATACCAATCAAATATGTGGCTTCTTTTTGCTTGACTATGCTAATTAGTTATAAAGATTATGTTTTTCTTTATTTTTTTTTAACTTGGAGGGAGGAGCTAGTTGATGTTTCCAAAAAAGAAGAAATGAAAGAAAAGAGGGTCATCAAAGCATTTCTAAATGCACAGAAGAGAACAGAAGGAAAGTTAGAGGGAAATATAGACAAACAAAGCTATTTTAAAAGAAACATGTTAAATTTATTATACACTTGAAAAAACAAGCTGTAAATACTAGAAATGTGTAGTTTCAGGTATAATCTCTTCTATTCTACTTTACATATGAAAATGTTCTTTTTTGGCATTTATTAAATTTAGAATACAGATGACATTTTAAAATTTAGTGGGAGACTCTCTAGTTATCTGAGTAATTAACTTTTGTAGAATTCAACAAATATTTTTTAAATGCTTCCATGTGTACTGGAAGCAGGTGTGCTGGAGCCTGCTCTACCCTGCCTTCAAGACTTCTGTTGTTAAATTTTCAGAATGAGCATTTGCACCTCAGAAATCAGCATTCACTACAAACAAGGGCTTGATTTATTGTTTTGTTGATTGTCTAGGCTAAAAAATGTTAATAATTCAGATTAAACTCAAAAGTGTGTATACATTTTTACCATTTTAAAAACATTTATCAGCACACCTTGTATTGCTCTATAAACACTGCTCAAGCTCAGTGGGAGTGCAGTAGAAGACTCAGGGAATGAAGTCATTTTCATACTGGAAGCCTGGTGACTGGAGGATAATGATAACAATAAAAATAATAGCAATGGATATTTATATAGAGCTTTAGTGTTTGCAAAGCTCTTTTTATCCATTATCTCATTTGAACTTCATAACACACCTGAATAAGACTCAATCCCTATCCTTATGGATACCACAAGTTATTAGAAAGTTATTCTTGAATGACACTAGGCTAATAATATTAGGCTAATTAATGAGATGGTACTTGATTATCTCACATTTTTCTTCATTTGCATCATATGCCTATGTCTGTATGCTGCTTAGGAGTAATGACAGTGGCTTATACTTTGATAATACTTAAAGCACAGGCTAAGCAGAAGGTAGTGTTCTGTAAGCATTTGTTTATTAATTGATTTCATATGACTCCCTTCCTTTACCAAGAATCAATTGTTATCAAATCAAAATGAGCAGTTTTAAATGAGGCTTTAAAATCAACTCTAAGGTTGGTTGAACAAGCTCACCAAGTCAGTTCCCCTCCCTTTAATGGGTGTACATTACATTTATCTTTAAATTTAGTGCTAAATTTCCATGACAGACATCTAATTAGATGCTAAAATATTTAAATCTTTTAAAGTGCAGAACGATTTGCCTCCAGTTCAAAAAATATGCTTGAAATAGACAATTTGCATGCAAATGATTATTCTTGCTAAAAAAGTAGTACTGCTGAGACAAAAAAAATTCTCTCTCAGCAGTTAACCCAGCTCCTAGAGAGAGGCAGTGATGGGAATTCTGCTGGTCCAATCTCCTAAGTTGGCAGCCCATTCCAGAGGGGAGAGGACAACTGTGTGACTTTCCCTTTAGGATGTTAGAATGATTCCATTATCAGTTCTTAGAAATGTCACCAAATCAAAAGGGATCTAAGAAATAATCTACATAAATCCCTTCATTTTTATAGCTAGAGAAACTCATGCCCAGAGTAGAGAAATAATGTCCATCTTGGCACAGCAATTATCTTAGTGGCAGAGCTGGGACTTGAACCCCAGGTCTCCTCACTTCTGTCACATGGAATATAAATTAGATTTATTCTGTTTGGCCTCAGAGGGGAGAATTAGGAAGAATGGGTTAAGCTTCAGAGGGGGTAGATAAGGAAAAGATACTAACAATCAGAGATGTCCAGAACGGAAGTGGGATACCCTAAAAGGTTGTGAGTTCTCCCTATCAGTCAAGGTCTTCAACAGTTTCCATAGTTACCCAGCCATTTTTTCATATCTGACTATGTCACTCCAACAAGAATCCTTTTCCAGTCCTACTTAATTTTATTGCCTTCCATCTGAAATTATTTCCAATTTATCCTGTACATATCTTGTTTGTAGGTAGTTGTCTGCAAATTGTGAGGTCCTTGAGAGCACATTTTTTGTTTGTTTTTCTTTGTATTTCCATTACTGAGCATGGCACCTGGCACATATTAGGTGATTAAAAGTTCCAATTGACTAATTGCCCTACTCAATGAACTTCAGAGGCCTTTATTTCATCTAGGGTATTTTAATGTACTTCACAGTATGGTCCCAGCCTATCCCTTCAGGCTCATTATATATTGCTCCCCTTCCTGTACTCTGTAGCACAGTGAGACTGGACTGTTTGATGTTCCTTTACATAGATGGTCTCCAAATATGGAACATATTCCTTTCTTACCACCACTTTGATGCTTAAAGAGTACAACTCAAGTACTGTAAGCTATGGAAGACTTTTCCTGATTCCTACCCTTACCCAAAGTGCCAGTTCTCTCCCCTTTCTTGAAGTTATTTTGTGAATATTTGGTGCTTATTCATCTGTGTACCTGTTCAGTTTCCTCCTGTAGATTATGAACTCCTGGAAAGCTGAGACCATTTAATTTCCATCTTAATAAATGTTTGTCTTGGGGGCAGCTAGGTGGCACAGTGGATAGAGCTCCAGTCTTGGAGTCAGGAGGACCTGAGTTCAAATCCAGCCTCAGATACTTGACACTTGACTAGCTGTGTGACCTTGGGCAAGTCACTTAACCCCAATTGCTTAGCAAAAACAAAACAAAAAATGTTTGTCTTATTGTATTAGCAGTGAACAAGGAACCCAGGTCTCCTGGTTCCCAGTTTAGGACATCACCATGCTGTATCTACTAGGCCACAAATTAAGTAATGCTGGTTCAAACCAATTGCTGTATTGAATAGTTTTAGGTTTTTCTTTTCTATCTGGAATGTATCTGGGCAGACTGGGGACATATTTCACAAAGAAGTTTTTGGGAAGCAAGCAGACCTAACAATGTGCCTTATGAGAATAGGCTTCTTATGTCCAGTAGGATGTGATGGGAGTTGTAAATGAGGGAAATGAGATGATGGTTTGGCAGATAGGAAAGAAAAGGTTTCTAATCTTCAGTTCCTGATTCATTTACCTGTAACAAAAAGCATTAATGTTTACCAGTTCCATTCATTCAACCAATAGTATATTAAGTAGCTACTATATTAAAGGCCCTATGCTCTAGCATGAAGAGTAACAAAGATAACTGACTCTCAGTTTCTGACATTAGGAAACTTTGAGATTAGTAAGAGTGATACCATATGAATAGAAAATACTTATAACATCTGCAGAAAGTTATATTCACAGCATGAGAAGTAGGAAGAAAATGTTGCAAGGGGGTCTAGAGAAGTAAAAGACTACTCATTTCTCTTCTCTGTCTCTCTTCTTCAGCTAGGCCAACTACATTGTTACTCACACAAGGAACTGTGCCCTGGAGGAACTTTGTCCTGATGCTTTGCTGTCTTAATTGGGTACTTTCCTTCCTGGACCCCCATTTCAGGAAAGTTCCAATTGTATTTTACTTCTCTACCTTCTCTCCTTTCCTGTCATCTTCTCCATAGCTATACCAACTTATTGCTAATTACTCATGCATTTCTTCCTCCCCTCCCCTCTCCAATTCCATAACCATGATCAAATCAACTCTTCCTTATGTCAATTTATTCCTTTATGGTCCCGCTCACCATTTTATGACTTTTCACCTCAAAGTGCTTCCTCTCTGGCTAGTATTCTCCATATTGTATATTGTATATGTTATCCATTGGAAGGTGTTAGGGCAGAGGCTGTCTTTACATTTGTTTTTGTATCTCCAGTGTTTGCCACAGTATTTGGCACACAGTAGGCATAAAATAAATGCTTATCATTTATTTGCATCTGGATAGAGGGTAGAGAGGAATAATGGAAAGCTTCCTGGAAGGGGTAGCATCCTAGTTGAGCCTTACAGGATGTGGTTATGATTTCCACAGGTAGTGATGAGAACGAGAGCATTCTATGTAAAGATCAAGACAAGAGCAAATTAAGATGGGGTCCTGTTTAGCAGATGTTCTTTAACTTGCAGGACATGGGAAAAGAGTGGCTTATGAGACCAGCCTTTTGGAGTAGGATAACAGTTGTATCCTGCTGAAAGCAGGCTTAACAGCTTATAAATCATAACACAACCAACCAAGCGAAGGAGTCAAAGGAAGCATCATGGATGGTTATAGAACTATAAAATGTTATAGGTGGAAGGAACTTTTGAACATCGGTTCTGTTGGAACTCATCTACTCTCTGTCTTTGCTCCTGTAAAAGGAAGATTGAATTGTTACCCTATGGATTAACAATACACCCTTGATTCCCCAGACCAAAATATTTCTCCCTAGCTGCCATTCTCCTATGCTATTTGTCGCCTTTGTTAGAATTCAAGCATCCTGAGGGCAGGAACTTCTGTATTTTTATCCCCAGCATATCACACAATGCTTGACACATAGTAAGTGTTCAATAAAAGCTTTTTCATTCATTCATTCATTTATTCATCTAGTCCAAACCCTCTCATCTTGCAGATGAAGAAAATGATACCCAGAGAGGTAAATGACTTACCCAATGTGGTTCTGCTATCAAGAGGCTTAACACCGCTGAGAAGGCAGAATGTATATTCACAAAACTCCTGGCAAAACCCCCCCCAGAAATCTAAGAAACTTGCTATTTTCTTCCCCTGACTTGTTTTGTCATCCAAAACACTCCCCCAACTCTCATGATCTCTTATCTCTTATCCTGTTTCCAGTATTGTGTTGAAGTAGAAATTAAGTGATCACTTGGTAACAGAAATTTATTGTTGTTTTTATTCAAGTATGATGCTGTAGCCAACTAGATCATATAGATAGCAAAAACTTTAGTGCAGGAAGGACTGGAAAGGTCTTGATTTTGAACATAATAGGATTTCTTAACATGGTAAGATTTTGTTAAATAATATTTCTTAAATTATTTTCCAGGATAATTATCCAATTAGGATGCAGTATATCAAGGAAGGGAAACTCAGACCAAAGCCTGCCTCTTCAACCTTATGCTGCACTAATAGTATTTTAGAGGTGGAAGGGACCTCTCATTTTATACATGAGGAAACTACAGGATAGTGGAAAAAATAATGGACTTTGAGCCATGGAGACCTGGATTCAAACCCTGCCTCAGTATTTACTATGTGACCCTGGGCAAGTCACTGAGCCTCAGTCTTCTTATCCATAAGATAGAGATAACAATACTTGTTATACCTACCTCACAGTGTTTTTGTGAAAATTCCAATGAGCTAATGTCTCTAAAATGCTTTGCAAATATTAAGGATATATGTCAGCTATTATGATTAGCTAAGGTGATACCATTTTGGTCATTCCAGGCAAGCTTACCTACTTCTGGTTTTCACACCTAACTCAGAAATGATGCAGCTATACTACTGTTTATATCCAAAAGAGATCAAATTATGAGGAAACGGTCCTATATGCACAAAAATATTTATAGCAGCTCTTCTTCTAAAAAAAAACCTAGAAAACAAGGGGATATCCTACAATCGAAGAATAGTTGAATAAGTTGTGGGATATGAATGTGATTGGATTACTATTGTGCTTTAAGAAATGAGGAAATAGATGGTTTCCAAAAGACATGAAAAACATATCAACTGATACAGGGTGAAGTAAGCACTCTAAACAATACTCAGAAGAACAATTTATACTATAACATCAATATTATAAATATAAACATGAACATAAACTGATGAAGAACAAAATAAGCCGAACCAGGACAACAATTTATACGGTAACAACAACACTGTAAAAACAAACAGCTTTGAAATCTATGGTCAATACTATGATCATCCATGATTCTAGGAGACCAGTGATGAAGCATGCTATCATTGCAGAGAAATGATAGATTTAGGATACAGGATGAGACATATGTGTGTTTGTTTGTATTTGTATTATTGAGGGAATTTGTTTTGCTAAACTATGTGTGTTATAAGAAATTTATTTTTCTTTTCTTTGTTTTTTTTTTTCCAAAGGGATGGAAGGGACCATTTCTGTTAATCAAAAAAATAGGTGTAGCTAAGTGGCACAGTGGATAGAGCACTGATCTTAGAATCAGAAAGACTCATTTTCATGTGTCCAAATCCAACCTCAAACATTTACTAACTGTGTGACCCTGGGCAAGTCACTTAACCCTGTTGTTTGCCTCAGTTCCTCATCTGTAAAATGAGCTGGAGAAGGAAATAGTAAACCACTCCAGTATCTTTGCCAAGAGAATCCCAAATGGGGTCAAAAAGGATTGGACATGACTGAAAAAATGACTGAACTGCTACAAATGTGAATTGTTGTATGCGCTCTGCAATGAGGTCACTGTACTATTATTAACTTTTCTATTTCACTTTATTACATGATCTTGCATGAATGGAGGAAATTCATAAATATTTGTTATATAGAAACAAAATATCAATAAAACTTAGGAAGAAAGAAAGAATGCATCATGATATGGAGGGAAGAACACTGGACTGGGAGACAGGAGACCTGAATTCTAGTCCTTTCTGCATCAGTTATACAGCTATAAAACCCTGGACCAATCACTTATTTCAGGACTTCATTTTTCTTGTCTGTAAAGTGGGACAATAATTCATGCCTTATCTCTCTCTCAGGGTTGTTGCATAAGTGGTAGGTAAGATGATGCATGATAAAAAGGTTTAGAACTGATGTGATATGCTTTTGTTTGGATTTCACATCCCAATCTTTACAAAGAAAATAATCATACATTTAGCTTCTTCTCCCTATTCCTCACTGCCTATTCAATGCCTGCTCCTCGTTCAAGACCCAGTTTCAGTTCCAGATTCTCTATGAAGCCCCTCCTCGCCACCTAGGGCTGCCACTTGCATTGGGCCCTTCTCATTTGGTCTCATACTGTTATTTGACTTTTCACGTATTTATGTCTTGTCTCCCTATCTGGAGCATGAGTTCCTGGATGCTACTCACACATGAAATTTTACCTCCTGTCTCCATGTTTTGCACAAGTTTCTCCTCATGCCTGCAAAGAACTTTAGAATCACCTCCACCTCTTAGAATCCCTGTTTCCTTCAAAGCTCAGCTCAAGTGCCATTTCCTGTATGAGACTTTTCCTGATTCTCCCAGCCCCTATTGCCAACCCTTGTACTCCTGCCAAAATTATATATTTACTTTGTCTATATCTTGGGTCTGCTCATATATGTACATGTTGTCCTCACCCAGTAGAATGTAAGCTTCTTGAGGGAAGGAACTGTTTCATTATTATCTTTGTATCCCCAAAACTTAGCACAGTGTCACCATTGAACAGATGCTTAATATATATTTGTTGATTGATTTAGGGCATAGACCAAGTCTGATTCTTCTCTGGGACTCTCTTAATATCTGACACAATGCCAACTCATGAAACCTCATTTTTCCCAGTGTTGAGTTAAGATAAAGGGTTTGATTGTGGGTTATGATGTCAACAGGTGTTGTGAAAACAGCAAGTTTATTTTGTAATGTTGCCATAGCAACTTCCACTGCTATAGCCATCCCCAAGGATTTTGATAATCAATTTATCTTGTTACCAAGGAAACATCAGCTATTTGTGGTATAATAGGGACAAAAGAGGGACAAAGAGTCAGTAATTGTTTATCTTTACTCCATCAGAAAATGGGCAAAATATTTTACAGTGAAAAGGTGGCTTACTACCATATCTCCTATTGGAATGACTTCCCTTTCAGGCAATAAGAAATTTAAATAAGACCAAAAACCCTGCTCTTTAGAGCAATTAGGAAGATGAAATCCTTGTCAAAAGATTTGGGAATTCTTTCAAGGTTTCAGAATTCTAAGATCCTCTGTTTGATTTGTGAATCATTTAATGCAAACTGGATTTAAATGTTTTGTTTTTAGAGAAAAGCAAAGCAATTAGGTGATTCCCCCCCATATTTGTTTCAACCAACTTCATTTATTGCTAGAGAGACAACTTAAAAATTGCGTAACATTCCAAATGGAACAGGCCGTTGATTCTAACCAGCTGTAGGATATTGAGGAAGTCTCTTCATTTATTTTAGTTTTCTCCTAATAGAAAAGTCATACCCATACATGGTTTGGATAGGAAGAGCACTCGATTTGGACCTAGGTTTGAATCCTGACTCTGATACTTACTTCCTAATATGACTTTGTGCAAATCATTTCCATTCTTTGGGCCTCAGTTTCCTTATCAGTAAAATGAGGATGATGATAGCACTTAGCTCTCAAAGTTGTTGTGAGGATAAAATGAAGTATTTGTAAAGCATTTTGCAAACCTTAAAGATCTACATAAGTGCTAGCCATTATCATTATTATTATTGAAGGATGGGATCATTTCCAAGAAAGAACAGCTTAAGTGAACACAGGCAGGCTCATCAGTAGAAAGTGGACCATTGAGTGATAATTTTCTTTTGTCAAAGACAATCTACCAAGTCATAGAGAAGTTGTGATCTTTGTTAGTGGAGGAAGTGCCTATACAGAGACATCATTAATTGTTAGAATACTGAAAGTTCTTACTATGCAAATGACACTGAGGAATATGGATACAAAGAAATATTCAGCATTATCTCTGCCTTAAAAATTCTTCCAATTCTATTCAGGAAAATATGATATGATAGAGCTAATTAAATTAAAACATTTATTAAGTGCCTATTATGCTCAGAGCATTATTTGAGAAAAACACTTTGTGAAAAAGGCACCATGATTTCCCCAATATTACCAGTTTCTAAGATCAGTTGTGGAAAAGGAAGCCTCTCATCAGTTAAGCCAACTGTCAGAATGAAAAAGGAAAGGTTGTCTTTCCTTTCTGCTCAGAATAAGTCTCTGAGCAGATTTCCCTGCTCCCCTTGTTAAATAATTAATCTTTCAAACAACAGAGAGATACCCACTACTCTTCCTCTGAGAGGTGGTGGTAAGGGTGGGGCTGGAATATTTTCACTTCAGATTGTACAGAAACAAATCAAAACAGAAGAAGCCTGCCTTGCCTTCTCTCTCTTTAAAGACACCATGCAAATATACTCTAGACCAAGAAGACTCTGATGAAACAACATGCACAGAACACAGAAAGGCATGACCCCATGAAACAAAACTGGACACACCTGACTCCAGGAGGCTGGGGGAACAAAGGGCTGACAGTTAATGATATTTACAACAGAGGCTTTTGCCATTGTGACTGTATTTTTATAAGTTCACCCAAGGACCAAAGGCCATACTAGACACTTGAAGGTTCTGCTTACTCATTCAAAGAAAAAGAGATACAAGAGCAGATGCCCATATATCTCACCTATTTTTCCCTTGCTGGTTCTATCTTATTATTATAATATTACCTCACAAGTATGGAGAGTTTGTTTGGTTTGTGCTAGATTTTCACATTCACTTCATCCTTGCTATAACCCTGTGGGTCAGGGCATGCATTATTATTCATGGTTGGCAAATGGGGAAATGAAGATAGAATTATTTCTCTGACCCTAGGGAATGAGGAGAGTGTTGAGAAATGGAGATCTATGTGTATGAATCCTGCCTTTAACTCAGGAGTTTTTAACCTGGGGTCTGTGAACTTAAAAAAAAACAAACCTTGCATTTTAACATATTTTGGCTTCTCTTATAATCCCATATATTCTATTTTACAACATTTAAGAACACTAAGAAGGGCATAGACTTCATCAGACTATCAAAGGAGTCCAGGACACAAAAAAATTGAAGATCCTTGTTTTAACTCACAGCGGTCCTCACCCTTTCCCCTACTCTCCAAGACTTAATCTTGTTCCCTAACCAGAGACCCCATGCAGACTGGTGCAAATAAAGAGCCCCAGGTGTCTCTTCCTATTTCTTTGTCACTGTTGTTTGTAGTCCATTTTGAGGGGGGCAGGAAAGGGAGACACAGATATGCACAGTTGGAGGCCCAATGTTCACCCCCAGGTAGCCCATGTCTGACCAGTCTCATAGCTCGGAACCTCTCTGCTCTGATCTCACCCCTCCAGCTTTGGCTTCTCTTCTGATGAGAGGAAGAGAGAACAAAGAAAAGGAAGGAGTAAAGATCCTAGACCCAGACTGAGGCTCCTAGCGCTCCCTGTTGACTGTCTCAAATCCCATCTCTGGACAGAGGAGTTAGGACCGAAGTGATAAACAAGATACATTTGAGGATGAATAAGGGTGGTTTCTTTGAAAAGCTTTGCTGCCCACGCAGTCGGGGGAGGGGTGGAGGAGACAGGAAGAAAGGGGAACAACACATTAAAACTTGTTCCTTTAGATGCTGCGAAAATAGTCAGGAGGGAGACGGGCGTGAAAGGGGGTTCCAGGGTCTGTGTGAATGTCCCACCTTCGGGGTTTGGAGAGTATCCTATTACCTGGGCGGCCATAAATGAAAGGTCCATGGTGTGGCTGCTCCTGCTGTGGCTGCTGCCTTCTCTGTTTTCTCCGCCGCCGCTGCCTTCTCTGTTGCCTTCGCTGCTGTTGCTGCTGCTACTGTCACCGCTGCTGCTGCTGCAGCTCCAGCTGCTGGGATCTGGAGGGGCGGAGTAGGAGGTGGTGACTGACTCGGCTCTTGCCCCGAGAGATGGCAGCTGTCTCACCGGTCCCCGCAGCTTAGTGGGGTTGGTCTGGGAGACCCGTACACCTCCTGGGCTCTGGGCAGCGAGGCTGTTGGCCTGGCAGATATGAGGCTGGGGGTAGTCCTGGAGAAGGCGGGCTGGCTCCCGCCCTACCATGTGACCGCCTCCTACAGAGCTGTTCAGCCTCAGCCTCTGGCTTGGCCCTGGCCAAAAGACAGACTCAGCCCAGCCCAGCTCTGCTGTCCTTCTTTGGAGTCTCCCGGATGCCCTATGCGCGGCCCTCCACGCCCCCATGGCCCCGCCAAGTGTTTCTAGTCCCAGGCCAGAAAACCAAACAGGTCTTAGGGCAAAAGAGACGATACTGTAGGTAACTGATAATACGGTCATTCCCATTTATAGAGAAGAAAAATCAAAGCTCTTGACAGTCTGACTCCAAATTACCTTTCTGCTTTCGTCACTTTCCTACCTGCCCGCTAGGATTACTATAAAATTCATAGCGTTCCACATTTTAGAAATGAGCTTTTGTAATGTTGTAATGGATATTATTGCCCCCTACTATGGTGCATGTTTCATGAGGACTGGCACTGCCACAATCATCCCCAGCACTTCTGATGTCTTGGGCATTTGTTGCTCTTAGGTCGTTTAGTCCTGTCCAACTTGATGTCCCCATTTTTATTGGATTTTCTTGGCAAAGACACTGGAGTGATTTGACATTTCCTTCTCCTGAGTCCCCATTTTACAGCTGAGGAAATTAAGGCAAACAAAGGTTAAGTGACTTGCCCAGGGTCACACAGCTAGCAAGTGTCTGAGGCTGGATTTGAATGTAGGTCCTCCTCACTCCAGACGCAGCATTCTATCCATTGTACCATCTAGCTACCCCTGGACATAGGAAGCCCTTTATGAACAAATAAATTAAAAGTACTCATTAAGCATCAATAAATATTAATGTATGCCAAGCACTGTGCTAAAGTTAAGGATAAAATACAAAGGCAAAGAAATATAGTCTCTAGTTTCAAGTGGTTTACATTCTAATTGGATGAGGCTGCACAAATAGAGGGGTGGTGGCCAGGGAGGAGTCAGGGAAAATTGGCAATAGGGCAATAAAGGGGTATACTGAAGTACCCTTTCCAGGAAAAAATGGCAGAGGTGGTTTGATCACACAGCTGCAGAACTGAAGAGTGTGTTAACTGAAGAGTAGGGGAACCACAAACTGTTACCAAGGCTTTTGAGAAGAGTACCTGGGAACAGGGAGTGAATTGAAGCACGGTTGAGGTTTGCCTAAAATAGTGGGCCAGGCAAAGTGGTCACCAATTAAGATAGTAGGGCCCTAGGATGGAAGTTCTGGACACAAAAGAGTTAGAACATCTAGAGTATGGTTTCTGGTCCCAGAAGCAAAGCTTTCTTGGGTGTTTTGAGAAGATGGCCTAAGGATGAATTGGGTTGAATTCAGGAGTACTATCTGAGTCTTCTTGTTTCAGTCAAACCAGACTACAAGCCATTATTAGAATTCATCAGAAACTTACTTTTCCCCTGAACCCAAAAATGATATAGAAGAAATATATGATATTTAGAATCAGGAGACATAACTTGAGCAGGCATTTCCTTTGTTTTGCATTAAATGAGGGGGTAGGATTAGATTTGAGATTACCTCCAACTCTAACCATAATAGGTTCTATGATTCTATGATTTCTTCAACCACTTGCATTCTGTAGTTCATAGTATTCCCTAGATCCTTTTCTTCAAGACTTGCTTTAAGTGATACTTCCTCTATGATGTCTCCTCAGGCCTTTCAGATTAAAAGTGATTTTCCTTCCTCTATGTTTCCATAGCCCTTTGCTTGTACCTTTCCTATGGTCCTACTCACATTTTGCCTTATATTAATAAGTAATTGTGTTAAAATTAAATAAAGACACACCACAAACCAAGATAAGGTCAAAATGGGTACATGATCTACATCTAAAGGGTGATACCATAAGCAAATTAAGAAAGTATGGAATAGTTTATCTGTTACATCTATGGATAAGAGAAGAATTTAGAACTAAAGAAAATGTAGAGAGCATTACAAAATGTAAAATAGATAATTTTAATTATACAAAATGAAAAAGATTTTTCACAAACAAAATCAATGCAACCAAAATTATAAGGAAAGCAGAAAAGTGTGAAAGAAATTTGCAACAAGTTCCTGATAAAGGCCTCATTTCTTACATATATAGAGAATTGATTCCAATGTATAAAAATACAAGTCATTCCCCAATTGTTAAATGGTAAGAAGATATGAACAGGTAGTTTTCAGATGAAGAAATCAAAGCTATCTCTAGACACATAAAATGCTTTAAATCACTATTGATTAGAGAAATGCAAGTTAACCCAACTCTGTCTGAGGTCCCACCTCACACCTATCAGATTGGCTAATATGACAAAAAAGGGAAATGATAAATATTGGAGAGGATGTGGGAAAACTGAGACACTAATGCTCTGTTGGTGAAGTTGTGAATTGATCTAACCATTCTGGAGAGCAATTTGGAACTATGCCCAAAGGGCAACCAAACTGCGCATACTAGCAATACCACTGCTAGTTCTATATCTCAAAGACATAAAAAAGAGAAAAGGATCTATTTGTACAAAAATATTTATAGCAGCTCTTTTCGTGGTGGCAAAGAATTAGACATTGAAGGGATGCCTGTCAATTAAGGAATGGCTAAACAAGCTGTAGTGTATGGTTGTAATGGAATATTATTGTACTATAAGAAATGACAAGCAGGATGATTTCAGAAAAACTTGGAAAGACTTACATGAACTGATGCAGAGTGAAGTGAGAAGAACCAGGAGAACATTTGAGCAATATTGTAGGATGAAGAACTGTGAATGACTTAACTATTCTCAGCAATATAATGAACCAAGACACTCCCAAAGAATTAATGATGAGGCATACTTTCCACCTCCAGAGAAAGAACTTATATTGTTTGAATACAGACTGAAGTGTGCTATTTTTCATTTTCTTTCATTCTTTTTGTTTTATTTGAATCTTCTTGTACAAAATGACTAATATGGAAATGATTTACATAATTACATGTGTATAACCTATATCACCTATATCTGAATGCTTACTATCTCAGGGAGGGGGGAGGGCAGAAAGGGAGGGAGAGATAGAATTTGGAACTCAAACTTTTAATAGTATTTTTCCCCAGTTACACGTCAAGACAATTTTTATTTTTTTTTAAATAAAGGATTTATTATGCATCAAGTAAAGTTTTTAAAGTAGAGGGTGATAATTACAATCTCAGGTAAAGCAATGTAAACACAGATACAGGTAAAAGGAAAAGAGTAGGAAAATTACATTATTCTCAAGGGGCCCATAGATAATGGGTCAATATCAATTGTATATATGTATTTATATACACATATATGTGTGGATGTATGTGTGTACATATATATATATATACATATAGACACACACACACATACACATATACATGTATACACTGAAGACATAGCATTTAAATGCCTAAAGAAAAAGTTAACCTAATACAGGGAGAAATAGACAGCAAAACAATTAAAACAATAATAGTTAGGAACTTCAATGTCCCTTTTGAAGGCCTAGAGACTAATGTAACAAAAAATAAACAAGAGAAAAGTTAAAGACTTAAATAGGCTGTCTTAAAAGTTAGATATTATAGAACTCTGGCAATTATTGAACAGAAAATGAAATAGAGCCCAATGGTTTAAAACTGCACTAAGACTTCTGGAGCAATATAAATACATACACACAGACATCTAAGTATATACATAGATTTATATATGCAAGTATATGCATATATATGTACAAATGTGTGTATATGTACATATGTGTGTATATGTATGTGTAAATATATCTACAAACATACATATATGTTAGTATGTAAGACACTTTTGCAAAAATTGACTATGTACCACAACATGATAACCTCCCAAACAAATTTAGAAAAGTAGAAATATTAAGAATCCTTTATTGAGAACAACACAATAAAAATTATAACCAATAAAGAGCTTTTAAAGAAAGAATCTGACAAACCCTGGGAAACTCTGGACCCACTGAAAGGACTCATTTTCAAGTCAGATTCTTATAGATTTTTATCATTTTTCAGTCTGTTGATGACAATATTTATATCAGGTACAGGATTTAGAAAATGATAGAAATAGCAAGGGATATTTAAGAACTGAAATTCTCTAAAGTTTCAAGTTATCTATGGGTTCCCAATTTAATGTTTTTCTTTTGGCTCTATTGTTAATAAGATCAGAACCACAAGGTTTAAACTAGTTGTCACCACATGACCAAGCTATTGGAAAAGTAATGTTTAAGATGTTGTACTAAATTGTGTTGAGATCTGTTTTGTAAAAGATTTTAGCAAGAACATTCAAGGAACTACAAGTGATATTGAACCAGAAAAACAAATTCACTAAACAGGAGTGTCCACTTAAATGCTGACCCAAGGGAAGATGTTTCCAGAAGACCAGATGGTTGCAAAGGACATCTGAGATTCAAGATGAAATGTGCTGATTAGAAGGACATTGGATGGGGGTCATTTCTAACCCATAATTCCTTGGTGGAAAGATCTAACTTGGCATTTCTGCCTCAGAGGTTTCTTTTCATAGTGAAGTTGAGTTAGATTCCTCCCACCCTTGGTGGCCCTTTTAGCCTTAAGGATGTTATGTACCCCATCTTTTTCAGGGACTCTGTGCTATCCCAAGATAATTTTTAGCATTCATTTTCACAAGAATTTGAGTTCCAAATTTTTATCCCTCCCTCCACTCTTGTCTTCTGAATGGTAGGCAATTTCACATAGGTTATACATATGCTATCATGTAAAACATTTTTCTTTATTAGTCACAGTTCTAATAGAAGAAACAGATCAAAAGGAAATAAATCACATAAAAATAATGAAGTAAGTGAAAAAAATATGCTTTGATCTGCATTGAGAATCCATCAGTTCTTTATCTGGATGCAGATAGCATTTTCCTTCACGAGTCCTTTGTACTTGTCTTGGATTATCATGTTGCTGAGAAGAGCTGAGTCATTCATAGCTGATTATCACACAATATTGCTGATACTGCATACGATGTTTTCCTGGTTCTGCTCATTTTACTTTACATCAGTTCGTACAAGTCTTTCCAAGTTTTTTCTGAAATCTGCCTGTTCACCATTTCTTATTGTGCAATAGTATTCCCATTACAAGCACATACCACAACTTGTCCAGCCATTCCCTAACTGATGAGAATCCCCTCAATGTCCAATTATTTGCCACCACAAAAAGGGTTGCTATAAATATTTTTACACATGTAGGTCCTTTCCCCTGTTTAATGATCTTTTTGGGACACAGACCTAGTAGTGGTATTGTTGGATCAAAGGGTATGCACAGTTTGGTTGGGCATAATTTGGGCATAGTTCCAAATTGCTCTCCAGAATGATTGGATTCATTCAAAACTCCACATCTTCCCTTGGGTCAGTTTTCCCACATCCTCTCCAACATTTATCATTTTCTTTTTTTGTCATATTAGCCAATCTGATATGTGTGAGTTTACCTCAGAGTTTTGTTAACTTGCATTTATCTAATTAAAAATGATTTAGAGAACTTCTTCACATGCTTATAGATGGCTTTGATTTCTTCATCTGAAAACTAACTGTTCACATCCTTTGACCATTTATCAATTGGGGAATGGCTTTTATTATAAATTTGACTCAGTTCTCTATATATTTGAGAAATGAGGCCTTAATCAGAGACACTTGCTATAAAGATTATTTCCCAGTTTTCTGTTTTCCTTCTAATCTTGGTTGCATTAGTTTTGGTCATACAAAAGTCTTTTAATTTAATACAATAAAAATTATCTGTTTTATGTTTGTAATGCTCTCTCTCTCTGGACATGAATTCTTCACTTCATCATAGATCTGACAGATAGACTACTCCTTGCTCTTCTAATTTGCTTGTGGTGTCACCTTTTATGTCTAAATTGTGCACCCATTTTGACTTCATGTTGGTATATGATGTGAGATGTTGATCTATACCTAGTTTATGTCCTATTGTTTTCCAGTTTTCCCAGCAGTTTTTGTCAAATAGTGAGTTCTTATCCCAAAAGCTGGAGTCTTTGGGTTTATCAAACACTAGGTTACCATGGTCATTGACTACTGTGTCTTGTGTACCTAATCTATTCCACTAATCCACCACTCTATTTCTTAGCCAGTACCAGGTAGTTTTGATGATTACCACTTTATAATATAGTTTGCTATTTTGTATTGCTAGGCCAGTTTCTTTTGTATTTATTTTCATTAATTCCCTTGATATTCTCTTGACCTCTTGTTCTTTCAGATAAATTTTGTTATTATTTTTTCTAGCTCTATAAAATAATTTTTGGTACGTTGATTGGTATGGTACTGAACAAGTAAATTCGTTTGGGCAGAATTGCCATATTTATGATATTGGCTCAGCCTGCCCATGAGCACTTGATATTTTCCCAATTATTTAGATCTCACTTTATTTGTGTGAAAAAAGTGTTTTGTCATGTGTTCATATAGTTCTTGGGTTTGTCTTGACAGGTAGACTCCCAAGTATCTTATATTGTTTATAGTTACTTTAAATGGAATTTCTCTTTCTATCTCTTCCTGCTGGTCTTTTTGGTCATATAAAAATGCTGATTATTTATGTGGATTTATCTTATATTTTGCAATTTTGCTAAAGTTGTTAATTATTTCAGGTAATTTTTTAGTTGATTCTCTAGGATTTTCTAAGTTTATCATCATATCATCTGCAAAAAGTGATAGTCTTGTTTCCTTGTCTATTCAAATTCCTTCAGTTTCTTTTTCTTCTCTTATTGCTATAGCAATATTTATATAGCAATATAGCTAATATTTCTAGCACTTTATTTAAAAGTAGTGGTGATGATGGGCATCATTGTTTCACCCTTAATCTTATTGGGAAGGTTTCTAGCTTATCCCCATTACAGATAATGCTTGCTGATGGTTTTAGATAGGTACTGCTTATCATTTTAAGGAACACTACCTTTGTTCTGTAGCATTTTTAAATAGGAAAGGGTGCTATATTTTGTCAACAGCTTTTTCAGTATCTATTGAGATAATCATATAATTTCTGTTAGTTTTTTTCATATGCTCAATTACATTGGTAGTTGTCCTAATATTGAACCCATACTGCATTCCTGGCATAAATCCCACCTGGTCATATTGTATAATTTTTGTGATGTATTGCTGTAATCGCCTTGCTAGTATTTTGGTCAAAATTTTTGCATCAATATGCATAAGGGAAATTGGTCTATGATTTTCTTTCTCTATTTTATCTCTTCTGGATTTAGGTATCAGTACCATACTTGTGTCATAAAAGGAGTTTGGTAGGATGCCTTGGCCTATTTTTCCAAATTATTTATGTAGTATTGGAATTACTAGCTTCTTAAATGTTTGGTAGAATTCACTCTTGAACTCATCTGGCCCTAGATATTTTTTCCTAGGGAGTTAATTAATGGCTTATTCAACTGCATTTTCTAAGATAGGGTTATTTTACATAAATATTCATTGATTTCACTCAGATTGCCAGATTTATTGGTATATAATTGGGCAAAATATTTCCTAATGTTTGATTTAATTTGTTCTTCATTGATGATGATTTCACTCTTTTCATTTTTGATACTGGATATTAGGTTTTTTCTTTCTTTTTAAAAATAAAATTAGTGGCTTATCTATCTTATTGGGTTTTTTTTTTTTTCACAAAACCAGCTCCTAGATTTATTTATTAGCTCGATAGTTTGGGGGTTTTTTTGCCCTCTATCTTATTAATCTCAATTTTGTTTTCAGGATTTCCAATTTGGTGCTCAAGTGGGGATTTTTAATTTGTTCTTTTTCTTTTTCTTTTTTTTTTAGTTGTATGCCCAATGTACTGATCTGTTCTTTTCCCATTTTGTCAATGCAAGAATTTAGAGAAATAAAATTTCCCCTAAGTACTGCTTTGGCTACATCCCATAAATTTTGGTAAGTTGTCTCATTGTTGTTCTCTTTAATTAAATTATTGATTGTTTCTATGATTTATTCTTTGACCCACTTAGTCTTTAGGATTATATTATTTCATTTCCAATTAATCTTAA
The DNA here is from genome assembly GCF_900497805.2 of Vombatus ursinus. Lineage (NCBI taxonomy): Eukaryota > Metazoa > Chordata > Mammalia > Diprotodontia > Vombatidae > Vombatus > Vombatus ursinus. The sequence goes on along the minus strand of NW_020947062.1, from coordinate 13,030 downwards.
TGTATCATTCCACTGCCCTTTATTGAATGTGATTTTTCTTGCATTATGATCCAAAAAGAATACATTTAATATTTCTGCCTTTCTACATTTGATTTTTTGGTTTTTATGCCCTATTTTTCAATTTTTATATAGGTGCTACATGCTGTTGAGAAAAATGTATATTTCATTCTGTTCCAATTCAGCTTTCTCTGAAGGTCTGTCATGGCTAACTTTTCTAATATTTTATTTACCTCCTTAGTTTATTTTTATTGGATTTATCAAGTTCTGAGAGGGGATAGTTGAGATCCTTCACTAGTATAGTTTTGCTGAGTATTTCATCCTATATATCACTTAACTTCTCCTTTAAGAATTTGATGCCATACAACTTTGTGCATATTTGTTTAGTATTGATATTGCTTAATTGTCTATGGTACCTTTTAGTAAGATGTAGTTTCCTTCCATATCTCTTTTAATTAGGTTTATTTTTGCTTTTACTTTGTCTGAGATCAGGATTGCTACCCCTGCTTTTTTTTTTACTTCAGCTGAAGCATAATAGATTCTGCTCCAGCCCTTTGCCTTACTCTGTGTGTGTCTGTCTGCTTTAAGTGTGCTTCTTGTAAATAACACATTGTAGGATTCTGGTTTTTGATCCACTGTCCTATCTGCTTCTGTTTTATGGGAGAGTTCATCACATTCACATTCACAGTCATGGCTATTATCTATGTATGTCCTTCCATCCTATTCTTCCTCCTGTTTGTCCTCACTCTCCTTTCACCTTTTCTCTCCTTAGCAGTGTTTTGCTTCTGTCTACCACCTCCCTTGATCTTCCCTGCATTCTTTCAGTCCCCCCCCTTTACTTAATCTTCTCCCCTCCTGCTTCCCTGTTGAAGAAGATAGATTTCTATATTTGACTGATTGTGTATATTATTTCCTCTTTGAGCCAATACTGATGAGAGTAAGATTCAAATGATGCTCATTATCCACCATCCCATCTTCCCCTCCACTTTAATAGGTCTTTCTCATCTCTTCATGTGAAATAATTTACTCCATTCTAGTTCTCCCTTCCTTCTGCACCCAATGTACTCCTCTTTCTCATCCCTTACTTATTTTTATGTCATTCCCTCAAATTCACCTTACATCCATACCCTCTGTTTATGTATATTTCTTCTCACTGTACTATTAGCGATACAATTTTTAAGAATTACAAGTATTGGCCTAAGCTCTCTTTCCCCCCAAATCTCTTCAAATACCTCTAAAAAGTGACTTTGAACAAATTCTAGAGTGTCAGCACCCACAAAGAGACAGAGTGAGGCAGATTTTTAGCTGAAGACAAACTGGAAGGTCAACAGGAAAGGTCTGTTACACTAACATGAGAGAGGAGTGTCCAGCACACAGGGTGCAGCAGCAGACTTGGCCTAAGCAAACCCAGAACAAGCTTTGGGGGACTGAATCATTAGTAGCAGTGATGGGTTCCAGTATTCTCATCCCACAAAAGCCAGAGACAACTTAGAAAGTCAACAGGAGGGGTCTGTCAGAACTGGGTGAGAGAAGTGCAGAACAGCACAGGGCTGCAGGTCATGCCAATACAGCCCCTGCACCAGTAAACCAGGAACAGGCCTTGGGAGTGATTGAATCAGCAGCAGTAGCAGCAGGAGCAGGGGCAGCACTGCTCCTGGAGCTATTAGCTCACAGACTGAATGTTTGAAAGTCACCTGTTTAGACTTCCTGGAGCCAAGATGATGGAGTAAGCAGTAAGTCACTCTCACCCTCCTTTATTGACCTTTAAAAACCCAGAGAATATCACCCTGGGGAAAATCCTGAAATAGTAGAGTCAGCAAAAAAACTAGATATAGCAGTCCTTTAGCTTGTGAGGCTAGGGGGATTAATAGGAAAGGTCCTTTTTGCTGTGGCTGAAGGGGACCAGTACAGGAAATGAGGTGTCCCAGCAAGCCAATGGTAAGCCCCACCCCAGAAAACCAGTAACCAGACCCCTAGCCCCAAGTACATGAAGCCTGGGAAAGTGCTCCCTGTGTCCTAGAAGCAGACATCAACTTCAAAAACCAGAAAAAAAGGCAAACAACAGGAGCAAGAAGCAACGTATAAAAACAATGACTACAAAAAAGTATCTTGGTGACAGGGAAGATCAAACACAAATTCAGGAGAGGATAACATTGTCAATATACCCACATATGAAACCTCAGAGGGGAATATGAACTGATTTGAAGCCCAAAAACCTTCTTGGAAGATTTCAAGAAAAATTTTAAAAGTCAAATGAGGGAGGTAGAAGAAAAACTGAACAAATCATTTAAAAACACAGTTGACAAAATGGAAAAAAAAAGTACACTGAAGAAAACAACTTTTTAAAAAGTAGAATTGGCAGGGGCAGCTAGGTGGCCCATGGATGGGGCACTGACCCTGGAGTCAGGAGGACCTGTGTTCAAATCTGGCCTCAGATGTTTGACACTAGCTGTGTGACCCTGGGCAAGTCATTTAACTCCAACTGGCTAAGCAAAAAAAAAAAAAAAGTAGGATTGGCAAAATGGAAAAGGAGGTATAAAAACTCACTGAAGAGAAGAGCCCCCTAAAAGGTAAAATGGACCAAATGGAAGAGGAGCTAACTGAAGAAAACAATTCACTAAAAATTAGAATTGCAGTGGGCAGAGCCAAGAAGGTGGAGTAAAAGCAATGATTTGCTTGAGCTCTCCCCTAAACACCTCCAAATATCTGTAAAAAATGGCTATAAACAAATTCAAGAGCAGCAGAACCCACAAAAAGACAGAGTGAAACAAATTTGCATCCCAAGACAACCTGGATGTTTAATTAGAAAAGTCTATCACACTGGGCTGGGAGAGGAATGCAATTCAGCATGTGCACACAGGCAAAGACCAGGCCTCAATGAACCTGGAACAGGCCTCAGAGGACTGAATCATGAGCAGCCGTGGTGGTTTCCACACTTCTCAACTCACAAATGCCAAAGACAACTTAGAAGATCAGTAGGAAAAGTCTGTGACCATGGTGAGAGAGAAGCTTGGTCCCAGCCCCAGTCCTGGCTGCAGCCATGGGGCAGTGACTGCTTCCAGAACTTCTGGCCCACAGACTGAGGGGGAATAGAATGACTGATCAGAGGGGGATTGCAGGGATCTCTTTGCTGGTGCTAAGGCAGGATGCTCTTGCTTTGCCTGTGCTTGTATCTGGGTCATAGTTCTGGGTGGTGATCCTGAGGCAAGGAGGAGTGCTGGCATGGGGAAGCTTGTAGTGGTGGTGGAGAGGGAATCCTCGTCACAGTTCCAAGACAGAAAAGAGTGCTTATGATCACTCATAGACCTGATCCCTGGCTAGGAAAGGAGTAAACACCTAGCCCTTGATCTTACCACCTTAGAAAAACTGAAAATTTATAGGCCCCTAGAACTATCTCTGAAAACAGCTGCACAAAACCTCTGAAGCTTGGGACAGTACATTATCCACACTGGAAGCAGAACCCTACCTTAACAAAGAGTTTAAAACTCAAGTAATTGGCTGGGAGAATGAGCAAACAGCACAAAAAAAGTCAGACCATAGAACCTTTTTTTGGTGACAAAGAAGATCAAAATATAAAACCTGAAGAAGACAACAAAGTCAAAACTCCTACATCCAAAGCCTCCAAGAAAAATATAAATTGGTCACAGGTTATGGAAGAGCTCAAAAAGGATTTTGAGAAGCAAGTAAGAGAGGTAGAAGAAAAATTGGGAAGAGAAATGAAAGTGATGCAAGAAAAACATGAAAAACAAGTCAACAGTTTGCTAAAGGAGATACAAAAAATACTGAAAAAAGTAACACCTTAAAAATAGCCTAACCCAAATGGCAAATGAAGTCCAAAAAGCCAATGAGTAGATGAATGCCTTAAAAAGTACAATTTGTCAAATGGAAAAGGAAGTCCAAAAGCTCACTGAAGAAAATACTTCCTTAAAAATTAGAATGGAGAAATTGGAAGCTAGTGACTTTATGAGAAGTCGAGACATTGTAAAACAAAACCAAAAGAATGAAAAAATAAAAGACAATGTGAAATATCTCATTGGAAAAAAAAACTGACCTGGAAAATAGATCCAGGAGAGATAATTTTAAAATTATTGGATTGTCTGAAAGCCATGATCAAAAAAAGACCCTAGACATCATCTTTTAAGAAATTACCAAGGAAAATTGCCCTGATATTCTAGAACCAGAGGGTGAAATAGAAATGGAAGGAATACACCAATCACCTCCTGAAAGAGATCCCCAAAGGAAAACTCCTAGGAATATTGTAGCCAAATTCCAGAGTTCCCAGGTCAAGGAGAAAATATTGCAAGCAGCCAGAAAGAAACAATTCGAGTATGGTGGAAACACAATCAGAATAACACAAGATTTGGCAGCTTCTACATTAAGGGACCAGAGGGCTTGGAATATGATATTCTGGAGTACAAAGGAGATGGGATTACAGCCAAGAATCACCTACCCAGCAAAACTGAGTATAATCCTGCAAGGGGGGGAAATGGTCATTCAATGAAATAGAGGATTTTCAAGCATTCTTGATGAAAAGACCAGAGCTGAATAGAAAATTTGACTTTCAAATGCAAGACTCAAGAGAGGCATGAAGAGGTAAACAGAAAAGAGAAATCATAAGAGACTTATTAAGGTTGAACTATTTACATTCCTACATGGAAAGATGATATTTTTAAGTCATAAGACCTTTGTCAATATTAGGGTAGTTGGAGGGAAAAAAATTATATGTGTAGATAGATTGATGGATAGAGGGCACAGAGTAAGTTGAAGATGAATGGCTGATATCTGGAAAATAAAATTAAGGGGTGAGAGAGGATTATACTGGAAGAAGGAGAAAGGGAGAGGTAGAATGGGATAAATTATCTCACATAAAACAGACAAGAAAAGGCTTTTATAGTGGAGGGGAAGTGGGGGAAGGTGAGAGGGAATGAGTGAATCTTATTCTCATCAGATTTGGCTTAATGAAGGAATAACATACACACTCAATTGGATATGGAAATCTATCTTACCCTACAGGAAAATAGGGGGGAAGGGGATAAAAGAGCAGGGGGATAATAGAGCCAAGGGTAGATTGGGAGAGGGGGTAATCAGAAGCAAACACTTCTGAGGAAGGACAGAGTCAAAGGAGAGAATAGAATAAATGAGGGGCTGGATTGGATGAAGGGAAATATAGTTAGTTTTCTACAATATGACTACTATGGAAGTGTTTTTCATGACTAGACATGTATAACCTGTATTGAATTGCTTGCCTTCTCAATGAGGGTGGGTGGGGAGGGAGGGAGGGAAAAAATTTGGAACTCAAAGTTCTAAAAAGACATATTAAAAATTGTTTTCACATGCAAATGGGATATAAGATATACAGTAAATGGGGTATAGAAATCTATCCTGCCCTACAGGAGAATAGAAGGGGAAGAGGATAAGAGAAGAGGGAGAGATAGAAGGAAGGGCAGATTAGAAGAAAAAGTATTCAGAATACACTGTCTTGGGGTTGGGGGTGGGGCGAGATGGGGAGAAAATTTGGAACTCAAAATCTTGTGCAAGTGAATGTTGAAAACTAAAAATAAATTATTTAATGAATCTCAAAAGAATTAGAATTGGGCAATTGGAAGCTAATGATTCTATGAGACACCAAAAATCAGTAAAGCAAAATCAAAAGAATGAAAAAATAGAAGAAAATGTAAAATTCTTCATTGGAAAAACAACTGACCTGGAAAATAGATCCAGGAGAGATAACTTAAGAATTATTGGTCTACCTGAAAGCCATGATGAAACAAAGAGCCTAGACAGCATCTTTCAGGGGATCATCAAGGAAAACTGCCCTGAGGCCATAGAACTAGAGGGTAAAATATTCATTGAAAGAATCCACTGATCACCTCCTGGAAGAGATCCCAGATTGAAAACTCCAAGGAATATTGTAGCCAAATTCCAGAATTATCAGGTCAAGGAAAAAAATCTTGCAAGCAGCCAGAAAGAAACAATTCAAATATCATGGAACCACAGTCAGGATTACGCAGGACCTTGTAGCTTCTACATTAAAAGATCAGAGGACTTGGAATATGATATTCTGTGAGGCAAAGGAGCTTGGATTACAACCAAGGATCAACTACCCAGCAAAACCGAACATAATTATTTAGGAGAGGAGATGGACATTCTATGAAATAGGGACTTCCAGACTCTACAGATGAAAAGACCAGAGCACAATGGAAAACTTAATTTTCAAGTTTGAAATTTGATCTTCAAATACAAGACTCAAGATGGGCATAAAAAGGTAAACAGGAAAGAGGGAAAAACATGTTATTCAATAAGGGTAAACTGTTTACATCCCTACATGGGAAGATGATACTTATAACTCCTGAGAACTGTATCTTTATTATGACATTTAGAAGGGATACACATAGACAGGGGGGGAACCCATTAAGGTGACATTGATGTGATGATAAAAAAACCTAATAGAGTAGTGAAAAAGAATTGTAATGGGAGAAGAGGAAAGGAGGAAGCAGAAAAGGGTAAATTACATCACATGAAGAGGGACAAAGACATATTACAGTAGAGAAAAAAGGGAGGGAGATGAGCATTATTTTAACTTTACTCTCATCAGATTTGGCTCAAGGAGGAAATAATATACTCAGTTATGTAAGGAAATTTAATTTGCCATATAGACAGGAGAGGAAAGGATAAAGAAAAGGAAAGGTGGAGATAGAAGGGAGGGAAGAAGTAGTAAGGGTAGAGAGGAAGAAAAGGGAGGGGGCAAATAGAAGGGATGGGGGACTGAGGGAGGTGGGACTGAGGGAGGTGGTGGTAAAAAGTAAAATACTAGTGAGGAAGGAAAGGGAGAAAGGAGAAAGAAAAGCATACATGGGGAGAAATAGGATGGACAGAAAGACACAGATAGTGATCATAACTGTGATTGTGAATGGGATGCATTCTCTCATAAAATGGAAATGGATAGCAGAGAGGATTAAAAAAACATAATCTTCCAATATGTTGTTTACAGGAAGCACATTTGAAACAGAGGGACACACACAGGGTAAAAGTAAAAGGCTGGAGTAGATTGTATTATGCTTCAGCAGAAGTAAAAAAAAAAAAAGCAGGAGTAGCAATCCTGATCTCAGATAAAGCAAAAGCAAAAATAGATCTTATTAAAAGAGATAAGGAAGGAAACTACATCCTGCTAAAAGGCACCAGAGACAATGAAATAATATCATTACTAAATATATATGCACCAAGTGGTATAGCATCCTAATTCTTACAGGAGAAGTTCAGGGAGTTACAGGAAGAAATAGACAGCAAAATGATACTAGTGGGGGACCTAAACCTCCCCATCTCTGAACTAGATAAATCTAGCAACAAAATAAACAAGAAAGAAGTTAAAGAGGTGAATAGAATTTTAGAAAAGCTAGGTATGGTAGACCTCTGTAGAAAACTGAATGGAGATGGAAAAGAATATCCTTTTATCTCGGTGGTACATGGCACATACACAAAAATTTGACTATGTACTAGGGCATAAAAACCTCACAATCCAATGCAGAAAGGCAGAAATATTAAATATATCCTTTTCAGATCATGATGCAATAAAAATTACATGTAATAAAGGGCCATGGAAAGATAGATAAAAATCAATTGGAAACTAAATAATCTAATCCTAAAGAATGAATGGGTCAAACAACAAATCATAGAAACAATCAATAACTTCATTCAAGAGAATGACAATAATGAGACAATACACCAAAACTTATGGAATGCAGTGAAAGTAATTCCTAGGGGAAATTTTATGTGTCCAAATGCTTACATGAATGAAATAGAGAAAGAGGAGATCAATGGATTGGGCATGCAACTAAAAAAAAAAACTAGAAAAAGAACAAATTAAAAATTTTCAATTAAGTATCAAATTAGAAATACTGAAAACCAAAGGAGAGATGAATAAAATTGAAATTAAGAAAACTACTGAACTAATAAACAAAACTAAGAGCTAGATTTACAAAAAAATCAATAAAATAGATAAAACCTTTGATTAATTTAATTTTAAAAAAGAAGAAAACCAGACTACCAGTATAAAAAATGAAAAGAGTGAATCCACCACCAATGAAGAGGAAATTAAAACAATAATTAGGAACTATTTTGCCTAACTGTATGCCAATATATTTGATAATTTTAGTGAAATGGATGAAAATTTACAAAAATATAAATTGCCCAGATTAACAGAAGAGGAAGTAAAATATTTAAATAACCCTATCTCAGAAAAAGAAATTGAACAAGGCTTTGATGAACTTTCTAGGACAAAATCTTCAGGACCAGATGGATTTACAAGTGAATTCTATCAAACATTTAAAGAACAATTAATTCCAATACTATATAGATTATTTGGGAAAATAGGCAAAGATCGAGTCTTAAAAAATTCTTTTTATGATACAAATATGGTGCTGATACCTAAACCAGGAAGAGTCAAAACAGAGAAAGAAAATTATAGACCAATTTCTCTAATAAATATAGATGCAAAAATTTTAAATAAAATGTTAGCAAATAGATTATAACAACTTATCATGAGAATAATACACTACGACCAGGTAGCATTTATACCAAGAATGCATGGCTGGTTCAGTGTTAGAAAAACTATCAGCATAATTGATTATTTCAACAATAAACTAATAGAAACCTCATGATCATCTCAATAGATGCAGAAAAAGCTTTTGGCACAATACAACACCCATTCCTACTAAAAACACTAGAGAGCATAGGAATAAATGGAGTCTTCCTTAAAATGATAAGTAGCATCTACCTAAAACCTTCAGCAAGCATTATATATAATGGAGAAAAGCTAAAAATATTTCCAGTAAGATCAGAGGTGAAACAAAGATGTTCATTATCACCACTGTTGTTTGATATGGTACTAGAAATAAATGTTAGCTTTAGCAATAAAAGAAGAATAAGAAATCAAAGATATTAGAATAGTGAAAGAAGAAACAAAACTGTCACTCTTTTCAGATGATACGATGATGTATTTAGAGAATCCTAGAGAATCGAGTAAAAAAAAGCTACTTGAAATAATAAACAACTTTAGCAAAGTTGCAGAATATAAAATAAACCCAAATAAATCATTGGCATTTCTATATATTACCAACAAAGCCCAACAGCAAAAGATAGAAAGAGAAATTCCATTTAAAGTTATTGTAGACATTATAAAATATTTAGGAGTCTACCTGCCTAAACAAACCCAATAACTACATGAACAGAATTTTCACACAAAGTCAGATCTAAATAACTGGAAAAATATCAGTTGTTCATGGGTAGACCAAGCTAATATAATAAAAATAACAATTCTACCTAAATCAGTCTACTTATTTAGTGCCATACCAATCAAACTACCAAATTTTATTTGGTATAATTTTATAGAGGTAGAAAAAGTAATAACAGGATTCATCTGGAAGAACAAAAGGCCCAGAATATCAAGAGAACCAATAAAAAGAAAAGCAAGGGAAGATGGCCTAGCCATACCAGATCTTAAATTGTATTGTAAAGCAGCAATCATCAAAACTACTTGGTACTAGCTAAGAAATAGAGTGGTGGATCAGTGGAATAAGTTAGGTATACAAGACACAGTAGTCAACGACTGTAGAAATCTACTGTTTGATAAATTCAAAGACCTCAGCTTTTGGGATAAGAACTCACTATTTGACAAAAACTGCTGGGAAAACTGGAAAATAGTGTGGCAGAAACTAAGCACAGACCAAAATCTTACACCATATATCAAAATAAAGTCAAAATGATGCCCAATTTAGATATAAATGTTGATAATATAAGCAAACTGGGAGAACAAAGAACAGTTTACCTGTCAGATTTATTGAGAACAGAAGAATTTATGATCAAAGAAAAGATAGAGAACATTATTAAATGCAAAATGGATAATTTTGATTATATTAAATTGAAAAGTTTTTGCACAAACAAAGCCAATGCAACCAAGATTAGGAGGGAAGCAGAAAACTGAAAAAGAATTTTTACAAAGTGTCTCTGATAAGGGCCTCATTTCCAAAATATATAGAGGACTGAATCAAATGTATAAGAATACAAGTTATTCCGCAATTGATAAATGGTCAAAGAATATGAACAGGCTGTTCTCAGATGAAGAAATTAAAGCTATCTATAGTCATATAAAAAAATACTCTAAATGACTATTGATTAGAAAAATGCAAATCAAAACAACTCTGAGATAAAAAAATCACACCTATCAGACTGGCTAACATGACAGGAAAATAATAAATGTTGGAGAAGATGTGGGAAATTTGCAACATTAATGCATTGTTGGTAGAGTTGTGAACTGATCCAACCATTTTGGAGAGAAATTTGGAACTATGCCCAAAAAGCTACAAAAATGTGCATACCCTTTGACCCACCAAAAGTACTTCTAGGTCTGTATCCCAAAGAAATAAAAAAAATGGGAAAAGGACCCACATGAGCAAAAATATTTGTAGTACCTCTCTCTGTGGTGGCAAAGAATTGGAAATTGAGGGAATGCCCATCAATTGGGGAATGGCTGAACAAGTTGTAGTCTATGAATGTAATTGAATACTATTGTGCTATAAGAAATGATGAACAAGCAGATTTCAGAAAAACCTGGAAAGACTTGTATGGACTGATGCTGAATGAAGTGAGCAGAACCAGGAGAACTTTGTACACAGTAACAGCCACAATGTGCGATGACTAACTTTGATAGACTTAGCTCTTTTCAACAACATAAGGATTTAAGATATCTCCAAAAGTCTCATGATGGAAAATGTTATTCACATCCAGAGACAGAACTATGAACTATGAATGTAGATCGCAGCATACTATTAGCTTTTTTTTCTCTTCTGTTTTGTTTTGTTTCTTCTTTCTTGTGGTTCCTGCTATTGGTTCTAATTCTTCTTTACAACATGATTAAAGTGAAAATAAGTTTAATAGGAATGTTTATGTAGAGCCTATATCAGATTGCACACCATCTTGGGGAGGGAGGCAGAGAAGGAGTGGGAGAAAATTTAAAACTAAAAAACTTGTGGAAGTGAGTGTTGAAAACTAAAAAATAAATTAATATAAAAATAAAAGAATTACAAGTTTCATCTTCCCATGTAGGGATGTAAACAGTTTAGCTCTATTAAATCCTATATCTTTTTCCCCCTCTTTACTTGTTTATGCCTCTCTTGGGTCTTGATATTTGAGAATAAATTTTTAGTATAATTTGGTATAATTCTTCTCCTTATGAAAGCTTGACATCCTTCTATTTCATTGACTGACAATTTTCCCTTGATATATTATACTTAACTTTGCTGCATAAGTGATTCTTGGTTGTAGTCCTAGCTCCTTTGCCTTCAGGAATATCATGTCCATGACTTCAGATCCTTTAATGTTGCAGCCGCCAAGTCCTGTGTAATCCTGATTGGGGCTTCCCAACATTTGAATTGTTTCTTTTTGGCCACTTGTAGAAATTTTTCCTTAACCTTTTAGTTCTGAAATTTGGCTATAATATAACTTGGAGTTTTCATTTTTAGATCTCTTTCTTGAGGTAATCAATGGATTCTTTCAATGTCTATTTTGCCCTCTGGTTCCTCGATTAATTTCTTGAAAGTTTCTGTCCAGGTTTTCCTTTATATTACAGATTTCAGGTAGTACAATGATTCTGATATTGTCTCTCCTGGATCTATTTTCCAGGTCAGTAGTTTTTCCCATGAGGTATTTTACATTTTCTTCTATTTTTTTCATTCTTTTCAATTTGTTTTATTGATTCTTGATGTCTTTTAGAGTCATTAGTTTCCATTTGCCCAGTTCTAACTTTTAAGGAGTTATTAGCCTTACTTAGCTTTTGTACTTTCTTTTCCATATGGCCAATTGTACTCTTGAAGGAATGGTTTCCTTCAGTGGATTTTTGTAGCTCCTTCTCCATTTGGCCAATTCTACTTTTTAGACATTTTTTTTCTTTTTCCAAGCTCTTGACTCTTTTGCATAATCTCTTGCATCACTCTCATTTATTTTCCCAATTTTTTTTTACCTCTCCTATATGATTTTTAAAATCCTTTTTGAGCTCTTCCATGACTTCTTCCTGGAACTGAGATCATTTTCTACTTTTATTTGGAATTTTGCCCATAGGTATTTTGACATTGTTTTCCTATCTCAGTTTGTGTTTTGATTTTTCCTGTCACCATAGTAACTTTCTCTGGTGAGATTTTATTGTTTTTTGCTTATTTTTTTGGACTTTTTCCTTTCTTTTACATTTGAGCTTTGCTCCTGAGGTGGAAGGGGCACTGCCTCAGGCTTCTTGTGCCAGAGGTGCTTCACTGATGTTGCCCTGAGGCCCACTTGGGGTCCCTTGTGTCTGGTGCTGCACAGAGAGGGTGGAATGGGGAGTGCTTGCCGCTATTGGAGACTGTAGGGGTAAGGCAGTTTACCTGGTGGTGAGCCAGGGTCCCAGTGGTGATGTCTGATGTGTGCTGAGGCTGATGGGTGCTTTTTCATTTCCCTGGGTCTACACTGAAGGAAGTGATTGTTTGGCTACTGTTGGCTGCCTGTTTGCTTAGACATCCCATAGGTTTGGAGTTTACCTGTTTGCCCAGGGCTACGCTGAAGCACATGTTGGTTACCTCTTGGTCTGAGTCTATGCTGAAGCACATGGTGGTTCTCAGAGTTGGAATGTGCTGTTCCCTTGGCTATACTGAGATATGTAGGGACATCCTGGTGTTGGTGTTTGCCTACTCCACTGCACCAGGGTTCAAGATTAACAGCTGGTTTGATGAAGGGGAAGTTGCTGCTGGCTTGCTGCAACACTTTCTGTCCTGGACTGCACTTCCTCTTTACGCTAATAATACAGAAATTTCCTGCTGATCTTAAAAGTTTCTTGTGTTCAAAGATTTCTTCATCCTGCCTTTTTGCTGGTTCTACTGTTTGAGGATTTGTTTTGAGGTGCTATTTTATGGTTGTTTGGAGATGAATATTGGAGAGTTATGGCAATTTACTGCTTACTCTTCCATGTTGGCACCCAGAAGTCTGGAGCTCAAAACTTAAAAAAAAAAAA
>NW_020947061.1:0-5841 GCF_900497805.2 Vombatus ursinus | reverse complement strand
ATAATTTTTTAATAGTTTATGACTTCAAGAGCAAAGCCACTTAGTTGGTTAGAAGATATAGCTTTGATGTCAATGGCATCACTTATAAAGCATCCCCTAAAGCAGAGATAAGCTTGTAAATGCCTAAGAACCAGCTCTCCAGAAAAAAAAAAGTATATGTAACCTTTTTTTTAAACCTATTTTAAGCTTTTGTTTTCTCCATCATTTTCTGTAATCTTGATCATAAACAAAAATAAAGTCCTGATTTGTAGCATTTATTGATTTTTACAGTCTAGGTGCTCATACTTAAAATGTAATTATCTCTTTGTGAGTTAACTTGGAGCTGGCTCTAAAACACCACTGCAGTGTGGCTACCTTTAGAAAGGAATATAAAGCACAGAATGGTACTAAGGGCCTGGAAAGACCTTTGATCCTGTGCGAGAGACATATTTCATTATTATGTCAATGTAACATCCTGATGCTAACTTCAACTTCTTTTTTTTCTTATTTTTATTTTTTTATTAATTTATTTTGATTTATCAATAATCACTTCCATATGCTTTTGATTTTAAAATTTTTCTCCCCCTTCCTCCCCACCACCCTTCCCAAGATGGCACACAATCTGATATAGGCTATACATTTACATTCATATTAAACATATTTTCACATTAGTGATGTTGTAAGTAGAAATTAAAATCAACAGGAGGAACAGTCAGAAAGAGGAAACAAAACTCAACAGAAGAGGAAAAAAATAACAATTCGACTTCCATAATTCTTTGTTTGGGTGTGGATAGCATTTTCCATCACAAGGCCTCTGGAGATGTCTTAGATCCTTGTGTTGCCAGGAAGGGTTAAGTTTATCAATATTACTCATCACACAACATGGCTGTTATTATGTACATTGTTCTCTTGGTTCTGTTCACTTCACTCAGCATCAGACCATTCAAGTCTTTCCAGGTTTTTCTGAAGTCAGCCTGTTCATCATTTCTTATAGCACAATAGTATTCCATCACATTCATATACCACAACTTGCTCAGCCATTCCCCAATTGATGGGCATCCTCTCAATTTCCAATTCTTTGCCACCACAAAAAGAGCTGCTATGAGTATTTTTGTACATGTAGGTCCTTTTCCCATTTGTGACATCTCTTTGGGATGTAGCCCTAGAAGTGCTATTGCTGAATCAAAGGGTATGCACATTTTTATAGCCCTTTGGGCATAGTTCCAAATTGCTCTCCAAAATGGTTGGATCATTTCACAACTCCACCAACAATGCATTAGTGTTCCAATTTTCCCACATCTTCTCCAACATTTATCATTTTCCTCTTTTGTCATGTTGGCCATTCTGATCATTGTGATGTGGTACCTCAGATTTGCTTTGTTTTGATTTGCATTTCTCTAATCAATAGTGATTTAGAGCATTTTTGCATATGACTATAGATGACTTTAATTTCTTCATCTGAGAACTGTCTGTTCATATCCTTTGACCACTTATCAACTGGGGAATGGCTTGTATTCTTATAAATTTGACTTAATTCTCTATATATTTTAGAAATGAGGCCCTTATCAGAGAGACTGATTGTAAAAATTATTTCCCAATTTTCTACCTTCGGTGGGTAGATCACTGGCCCTGAAGTCAGGAGGACCTGAGTTCAAATCCGGCCTCAGACCAAACACTTGACACATACTAGCTGTGTGACCTTGGGCAAGTCACTTAACCCCAATTGCCTTACCAAAAAAAAAAATCCTCACATGCCATTATGAACATGGATTGCAAAGCATGAAAAAATATTTCACTCTAATATTAGTTAACCCTCTCAGATATGAGTCATCTGAAAATGTGATAAGCCTAACACCTTTGCATTATCTTTGTCATTGATGGTTTCATTCAATTCAATTTTATCAATGTTCATTTGGTACCTACTAAAAAGTGGCAGAGCAAGGATTCCAATCTCGGATCTTCTCTCTGAAGTCCAATAATCTTTTTCCTACACCATTCTACATCTTTCATGTCTAAGGATATATTGATCCTCACAACATTGTTTCAAGATAGACAGAGCTGGGATTTTTATCCTTATCTTACAGGAAAATAGATTAAAATTTGGAAAAGTTCAGTGTCTTTCCTGAGGTCTCACAATGAAGAAATGCCATGTCTTAAAATTAGGCCTTGACTGCCATGACAAGGGCTCTTTCTATTCCTCCTAAAAATGAGGTAGCTTAACAAAGGAACACAGCCAAGAAAATGGTCTCCTAGAGGACTCTGGTTTGGTCCTCATGCTCAGAGCAGAGTCTAATGGCATGTTTTGCATATGGCAACTGTAGAGTAGCCAGTTGTCTCTAAGGGAACATAGTCTCTTAAGAGCTGCTGTGCTCCAAGCCTTGTATAAGGATCCTGCTTAACTTAGGACTTCAGCTATTGACTTCCAAGTATTTCACTACTAGGACTCATTGACATGGGACCAACCTGGAGACAGCAGTCCCTGGAGTCACTCCCTCACTCATCTGCTTTCCATTGTTCAACCTGAGACTGAACAGGAAGGAAGTCACTAACTCTGCCTCCATCCTTGCAGCAGCAATGACCATGGATAATTTCTCTGATTTAAGGCCTTTGGAATAGCTAGCAGCAGGGACTAGGGAAGAGTTTCTTGAAAAGCATCAAGTGCATACTAAGGTTGGGATTTCACACCCCAGATACTTACGTGAGGGTGCTTGGCCAACTCTCCCCTTTGCTGTACCATCCAGCTACGTCCACATGCCAGGTAGGATCTGGGAGGTATAATGTAGGGCTAAGGGGCTCATGCAGAGAGCACTAGGGCAGAGTGGGAAAAGTGATGGCCCTAGGGTCAGAAAGATCTGGATAAAAACATTGCGTGAACAAGTTATGGTATATGATTGTGATGGAATGCTACGGTGGTATAAGAAATGATGAGCTCAATGATCTTAGAAAAGCATGAAAAGACTTACACAAAACAATGAAGAGTGAAATGAGGAGAACGAGGAGAACATTGTATATAGTAATCGTAATATTGCATCTAGAGAAAACTGATAAATATAAGTTCAAAAATTTAACATATAAATATATATATACATGTGTGTGTGAGTATGTGTGTATGTGTGTGTGTGTGTATGTGTGTGTCAAATGATGGCCATCTCTGAGGGTGGAGAGAGGAGAAAAAAAAAGGAAAACAAATTTAGACAATAATTTAGCCGTATATTTAAAAGGAATAGCATGTTAAATGTAGTGGATTTGCAGTTTCATGAGCAATCATCTTTTTAAAATTATAGTATCTTATGGAAATGCTTGTTTTATTCCATAAATTAAATATTAAAATAAAAAAACCTTGTCTTTGAGATTTCTTTCCATTGATATTCTCTACAGCTTTTGTGCACATGGTGATTTGCTTATCTCTCATTTAGAATGTGAGCTTCTACAATGCAGGAACCTTGGTTTTGCCTTTTTTGTATCACTAACAAACAGCACAATGCTTGTTAAACAGTAAATGATTAGTAAGTGCTTGTTGACTTTAACTCTGAAATTTACTAGCTTTTTCCCCATGGGTAAGTTGCCTCATCTCTCTGAGCCCCGTTTCCTCCTCCAGACAATGTGCATAATAACATCTATGGACTTATCTCACAGGCTTGTCTTTCTGATTAAATGAGTTAATGGTCAATACAGTGTTTTCTGACCTACAACTCCAGGGAAAATGCCAGGAGCAGAATAGGGATATGTACAAAATGTCCATTGATCTCACCAAGGGTTTTGATACCGTTGGTCATGAGGGCTTGTGGAAAAGTTTGTCAAAATTTGGTTGCCTGGAGAAGTTCATCAGCATTGGTTGTCAGCTTCATGATGGCATGCTTGAACAGGTTCTAGATAATGGATGATGCTCTTTTGCTTTCCCAATCACCAGTGGAGTAAAATAGGACTTCACTTGCTCTGTGTGCTTGCTCTGATGCTTTTTAGTTTTCAGTAATGTTGTCAGACATCATCAATGAGGACAAAAAGGTCATCAGGGTTAGCTACCTCATTGATGATAAATTATTGAACAGGAAAATCTTCAGGGTACTGAGAAAAGTAGCTATGGACTCTATAAGTTTACTGACTCCAGAGCCAGGAAGAACACTATATATAATGGAAACTTCATGAAATTTCCATGGATTGGGGGAAGAAAGACTCCCATTATTCAGAGTTGAGTTTTCCACTTTGCCATATGACTTCTCTAGAATCTTGAGCAAAATTTGCCCTGGATTTGTATTTATGGGATAGATTGCCATTGGTTTTAGGGGATATATTATACCAACTCTTCCTACAATTTAGCTTAGTAGGAACTAAGAAATTATATACACATGCACACAAATATGTGTGCATGTGTATACATATGCATACACATACACACACACATAGGTATGTATATATATACACACACATATAGATATACATATAATTAGTTGCATTATCCAAGCTTTAATAAGTCAGTTTTTGACTTTCTATGCTTTCCCACCACACCTAAACCATCACTCTACCCTGGATCTTCAGGAGACATATGGTCGTTCTCCTCCTGGAATATCTTCTCAACTTTCCAACTCCATTCTCCCATCTCTGAGATTTTCTTAAAGCCTTCATTCTCCCCTCTTTGATCTGTTTCCAACATTTTAGACTTCAAAATGATGCTACTTAAATGTTCATCCATCTTCCTCCCCCACAACTTTTTCTTTTTTTTTTTTGGTGAGGCAATTGGGGTTAAGTGAAATGACTAGAGTCACACATCTAGTAAGTGTTATGTGTCTGAGGCCGGATTTGAACTCAGGTCCTCTTGACTTCAGGGTCGGTGCTTTATCTATTGTGCTACCTAGATGCCCCTGTGTTTTTTTTTTCTTAGTCCATTAGAATGCAAGATTCTTTTGGAAAGGGGCTGTCTTTATTTTTGCTTGTATTCCCATCCCCAACACTTACCATATTGCCTGATACACAGTAAGTCTTAATAAAAGTTTATTGTCTTGCCTTTAAATATATTCACACATCAGTGGAGATTTTCATGTTAATTTTTCAATACATGTATTTTTCCCCTCGAATGGATCTAGTGGAAAGACTATCAAACTTGAAGTCAGAAGGCACAGTCAGGTATAATGGTTGAGTTACAGACTTGAAATCAGAAGGTCGTGGGTTCAAATGGCATCTTAAGCATAAAGTGGCTGTGTGAGCCTGGGCAAGTCACTTAAACTTTCTCGCCCCCTTTCATTATCTGTAATATTATGTGATTGTACTTAGGACTATTTCATCTTCCTTCCAGTTCTAAATCCATTGGGCCTTATGACATAGGTACAGGTCTGAATTCTGATGCTAACTGTAGTAGATAACATTTCTTTAGTGATTCAAATTATGTGAAGCACATTATAAATGTTATTTCATTTAATCTTCCCAATAACACTATGAGAGAGGCTATTATTCTCCCCATTTTGCCAATGAGATAATTGAGTCCGGAAAACATTGTTACTTGTCCATGATCATAGAGTTACTAAGTGGCAGAGATGGAATTTATACCTATATCCTGACCACAAGTCTCCTATATTCAGATATTGCGGCAAATACTTTCATTCAATTAACTGTGTGACCATGGGCAAATAACTTAACTTCTCTCAGCCTTAGTTTCCTCACCTCAAAAGTGAGGATGATAAAACAAAAAAACAAACAAACAAACAAACAAATAAACAAACAAACAAAAAACACCTACATCAAAGGATAGTTCTAAGGATCAAATGGAATAACATATACAAAGTGTTTTGTAAATCTAAAGTGCCATATAAATGCTATCTACCTATCTATCTATCTATCTATCTATCTATCTATCTATCTATCTATCTA